>NW_024070195.1:33502303-34014299 GCF_014754425.2 Oryx dammah | reverse complement strand
AGTGTAACCAGTGGGAGGTGGTGTGAAGGCAGGGGAGATCCTGGGGTCACAGGGATCCCAGCTTTCCAGCTTGATTCGATGTCACCCACTGGGAACATGAGGGTCACACGCCCCAGAGCAGAGCAGAATAACTGGAGAGCTTATTAAAAATGGACTCAAAGGTTTTATCCCAGAATGTGCATTTTCAACAAGCTCCCTCAGAACACTGTTGAGCACAGGCCCTTCCCAAAGCACCAGCAACTTTGTGATGCATCATTTTAAAGAGGATGCCCCAGGGACTTCCCTGGTGACCCAGTCGTTAAGAATCCACCTGCCAAGGCAGAGTACATGGATTCCATCCCCGAACAGAGGCGATTCCACATGCCCGACGTGGAGCAACTAAGCCCACAGGCCACAACTACCCAACCCAGGCTCCTCAACAAAAGAGGTCACTGCAATGAGAAGCCCGTGCGCAGCAATGAAGACCCAGGGCAGTCAAAAATCAAATTCAAATAAAGAGGTCCTTGAGAACTGCATTGGGTCCTACAGATCCCGGCTCTGCCCATGGGAGGGAAAATGGGGACACACCCCTGAGGTTTTCTGAGAAGTGCGAGAGTTCTGGCACCTTTTCCCAAGTAGAAAACCAGCCAGGATCCGGGACTACCTCGCCGCAGGAGCAGGAGGCACTGGCAACAGGCTGATCAGGGGATCTGAGAGAGACGGTCTGGGGTCTGTCGGGTCAAGGAGGGCTGATACCTCTACGTGAAAGGGAAGCTCTGTGCTAGGTGAGAGAGAAGAGGTCAGCGCGGCCCCCTCCCATTCTGCTCCTACAAAAGCCTCCGGAAGGAGTCCAAGCAGTTCTCCACGAAGGACCCAAAAGGTCAAGAGCGTAACAATGCGGGGAGTGGGCTCCCAGGTCGGACGCACGCGGTCTGATCCCTGGCCGCAGTTCCTTCTCAGGTAGGACCCCGCCCGGAGCTTCCCCGCCGGTGGGCGAGCCCAGCAGCACGGACTGAGCGCAGTTTCTGTCCAGGGGCCAGAGCCGCCCTCGCCTTCCCCGCCGCCCGCGCCCAGGCAGCCTCACCGCTCACATCCTGCTCAGCAGCCGCCACTGCTCGGGAAGAACCGCTCCGAAGCGCCGCAGCCGGGACACGATCCCTACGTCCGGCTCCCTGTCCTCGCGTCCGCCGCGGATGGTCCATCAGACCAGTGCCTGCGGGCAGGTTCCCGGCGCTCCAGCCGCCGCGCGCCCCTGTCCGCGCCCGGGGGCGCCCGCGGGCGCCCGCGGGCTACCAGCGCCCCGGCCCCACCCACCCGTCCTGCGGAGCCTTCCTTCCCGAGGGTCCACACCTGTGAATTGTTGACGCCAAGGATATGCACGTCTGGGGACCCAGCGCCTCCCGGGCTTCTTTAACACCGCCAGGCAGAAGGTGGGGGTCCTTGCCTCCTCACTCATGGCCCCTTGCCGCCCCCAGGTTCCCCCATCTCTGCCGAAGGCGACTCCTTCCTCCGAGCTCCTCGGTCCCAAACCTTGGAGTCAATTTTAACTCTTCTCTTTTCATCAGCTCCTATACCCAATCCGTCAGCAACTCCTACGGGTTCTCTCTTCCAAATATCTCCAAACTTTGAAGCCAGCCTTTGGAGCAGCCAGTCTTGGGTCGGCTCCCGGTTTCCCAGTAAAGCCCCTCTGCCAAAGCGGGGTTGTGGGTGAAGGAAAGGGTAGAGATTACTACCAGGCCCCAAAAGCAGGGAATTCAGAACAGGAGGGCTCAAAACACCCAAACTCCCTGCTGGGGTAAAAGAGAGCATTTTTAAGGCCAGGTGAGGGCCTGGAGTCCCAGGGTATGGTATGTTCCTGCACAGTTATCTGATTGGTTGATGCTGAGGTAACAGAGCCCTGTGTCAGGGGTTAAGGTTCCAGTAGGTCTGTGGGCCACGTGCTCATGGTCATCAGGTAGTTAATTTCTTCCATTTGGTGGGTGGTGGCTTGAGCATCTGCCAAACAACTCAGAAAGTGGGCAGATACTATTATCTAGGTACTTCAGAGAAGAGCTAAAGCAGAGGATTTGGGAGAGGGGTCTGGCTTGGGTGGTGGTTGTTAGGTCGCTCAGGCTTTGGAACCCCATAGACTGCAGCATGCCAGGCTTCCCTGTCCTTCACCATCTCCCGGAGCTTGCTCAAATTCATGTCCATGGAGTCGATAGTGCCATCCAACCATCGTGTCCTCTGTTGTCCCCTTCTCTTCCTGCCTTCAGTCTTTCCCACCATCAGGGTCTTTTCTCATGAGTCGGTTCTTCACATCAGGTGGTCAAAGTATTGGAGCTTCAGCATCAGTCTTTCCAATGAATATTCAGGACTGATTTCCTTTTTCAGGATTGACTGGTTTGATCTCCTTGCTGTCCAAGGGACTCTCAAGAGTCTTCTCAAACATCACAGTTGAAAAACATCAGTTCTTCAGCGCTCAACCTTCTTTATGGTCCAACTCTCACATCCATACATGACTACTGGAAAAATCATAGCTTTGACTATACGGACCTTTGTCTTTGCTTTTTAATATGCTGTCTAGCTTAGTCATGGCTTTTCTTCCAAGGAGTAAGTGTCTTTTAATTTCATGACTGTAGTCACCATCTGCAGTGATTTTGGAGTCCAATAAAATAAAGTCTGTCGCTGTTTCCATTGTTTCACCATCTATTTGCCATGAAGTGATGGGACCAGACACCATGACCTTAGTTTTTTGAATGTTGAGTTTTAAGCCAGCTTTTTCACTCTCTTTCACTTTCATAAAGAGGCTCTTCAGTTCCTCTTCGCTTTCTGCCATAAGGGTAGTGTCATCTGCATACCTGAGGTTATTGATATTTCTCATGCAGTATTGATTCCAGTTTGTGCTTCATCCAGTCCAGCATTTTGTATGATGTACTCTGCATATAAGTTAAATAAGCAGGGTGAAAATATACAGCCTTGTTGTACTCCTTTCCCAATTTTGAACCAGTCCATTGTTCCATGTTCAGTTCTAACTCTTGCTTCTAGATCTGCATACAGGTTTCTCGGGAGGCAGATAAGGTGGTCTGGTATTCCCATCTCTTTACGAATTTTGCAGAGTTGTGATCCACACAGTCAAAGGCTTTAGTGTAGTGAATGAAACAGAAGATGCTTTTCTGGAATTCTCTTGCTTTTTCTATGATCCAACGGATGTTGGCAATTTAATCTCTGGTTCCTCTCTGCCTCTCCTAAATCAGGCTTGAACATCTGGAAGTTCTTGGTTCACGTACTGTTGAAGCCTAGCTTGGAGAATTTTGAGCATTACTTTGCTAGCATGTGAAATGATTGCAACTGTGCAGTAGTAGGTACTTCACAGAGGAGCTAAAGCAGAGGATTTGGGAGAGGGGTCTGGCCCTGGAAGACCCAATAAGGTCCTGGAGGGGAACACACCCTCCACCTCCACTGTCGCCCCCTCCTCCAAGCCTCCACCACCTCTCTCAGCCTCCCCACAGTCCACCCCCTTTCCTGCTACACAGTCTGGTCTCCAGCAGGGGGACCTGTAAACGCAGAAGTTAGGTCATGACCCTCTTTGGCCAAACCTCCAAAGGCTCCCATCTCACTTGGGGTAAAACCCCCAACCCCCTCAGGGGCTCAGCAGCCCCCCAGGACCTGGCACCTCTCTCACCTCTGTCATCCCAGCTCCTTGAGCCTCAGCGTCTGTTCCGCAGCCACGCTGCCCCTTCCTCAAGCTGGGCATGTTCTTGCCTCAGATCCTTGGCATTTGCTGTCCTCTGGAGCCCTTTTCAGGCTTCCCAGGTGGTGCTAGTGGTAAAGAACCCATCTGTTGATGCAGGACACTTGAGAAACACAACTTCAATCCCTGGGTCAGGAAGATGTCCTGGAGGAGGGCATGGCAACCCACTCCAGTATTCTTGCCTGGAGAATCCCATGGGCTGAGGAGCCTGGCGGGCTACAGTCCATGGGGTTGCATAGAATTGCACACAACTGAGGTGCCTGAGTGGGCAGGAGCCCTTTTCTCCCAGAGCAGTCCCCAGTCACTCCCTGTCCTCCTTCAAGTCTGTTCAGGTTACCTTCCTGACCACCCTCTTCAATGTGGCTTCCCATCCCTGCCACCCTCCTCTGCGTGGTCTCTTCTCATTACCATATAATTGATTAATTTTATTGCATGTCTTTCTCCACCCAGTAGAAGGTAAGTCCCCAAGAAGGCAGACGTTTTTCTCTGTTGACTGCTATATCCCCATCTTCTAGAGCTGTACCTAGCCTGTAGGAAACATTCATCAGGTGTTTGTTGAATGACTGAGAGGATGAAACGAGCAGCTGTGTTTGGTAGCACTTTGTAATCTGCTCAGCCCTAAACTAATCTGATGGAAGCAGGATCTGCAGGGAGCCAGGCAAACACATCATGTCTCACTTCTAAGAACAATTTTCATTTTCCAATGAAAAAAAGTAATGAGTCACAATTATCATTTTTTTTAAATCCAAGGACACAAAGAGAAGGCAAAGAAATCTTAGACTACCTGTGTCCTCTGATGGGCTCAGTACTTAAGATAAGACCATGGGGAAACGTGTGCACAGCTGTGCACCAGCGCTCCCGGCACTTTCTCACACACGGTCACACACGCACCCTTAGGAGGTGGGCCCCAGGGGCCAGAGACCTTGAGGGCGCCCTCCTCACCCTCCTCACCCTCAGTCACACTGTCTGTGGTTCTCGCCTCCCAGGAGGAGCACATGCACATGGAAACACAAAGCATCTTGCTTCCGCCTCTGTGTCCTCAAGAGAAGCAGCCAGCCTCCATCTCCTTAGGGCCCACACTTCCTAGGGGTCTGGCATCCCTGTTCCACCTCAGGCTGAAGGAGAAAGAGGAGAGGGGTATTTTGTCTGTTTCTTCAGATGGGAAACAAGGCCCTGCGATTGATTCTTTGCCCACAGCTGAGGTGGTCAGGATGCAGAGCCAGCCATGGCTGGCCGCTCAGATCCTCGGCTCAGTGCAGAGGCCTGAGTAGGAGGGATGGGGCACTAAGTGACGGGAGCGGGGAGCCAGGGTGGTGTGCAGGTCAGTGTATCCAACTTATGTCCTAGTATCAGGAACAGAAGAGTACCCAGTGCATGACTGCAGTTAGATGAAATGTCCGGAAAGGGCGTGTTTAGAGAAACAGAAAGCAGACTATGGAGAGCTGGGCTGGGATTGGGAGTTGGCTACAGGAAGAATTTAACAGAATTACCCCAGTAATTGATAAATCAAATGGAAAAAAAATTAGTAAGGATATAGAACATTTGAAAACTAAAACTATAACAAATGGCTTGCTCAGTTCAGTTCAGTTCAGTCATTCAGTCGTGTCCGAGTCTTTGCAACCCCATGGATTGCAGCACACCAGGTCTCCCTGTCCTCCCTGTCGCCAACTCCCAGAGCTTGCTCAAACTCATATCCATCAAGTCAGTGATGCCATCCAACCATCTCATCCTCTGTCGTCCCCTTCTCCTCCCACCTTCAATCTTTCCCAGCATCAGGGTCAAATGAGTCAGTTCTTCGTATCAGGTGGCCAGAGTATTGGAGTTTCAGCTTCAGCATCAGTCCTTCCAATGAATATTCAAGACTGATTTCCTTTAGGATGGACTAGTTGGATTTTGCTTGCTAACAAGTATCAATTATTGGGGTAATTTTGTTACATCCTCCCTTTGACAGTGAATTAAAAATTTTTTTCCTATAATTTTAACTATTTTTATTTTGTATTCTGAGACTAGTAGGTGAATACAAGTTCTGAGTGGTATCCTTTTTTGTCCTTATAAAGTTTGACCCACTTTATAAAATTCTTTTGGACTCATATATTTTTACACCTTTTGTTCAACCTTTCTGTATTTCAAATGCATCTTTAGTAAGCAGCCTATATTTACATTTTTAAAAAGCTGATGGTCTGTTAATTAATGAACTTCATCCATTCTTATTTATTGTGATTACTTACAGGTTTGGAAGTTTTTCCTATTATCTTCTTTTGTCCTTTATATTTAGTATACTTCCCTGCCCCACCCCACCCCCACTTCTTTTGTTTGTTATGCTTCTCTTAAGTGGATTATTTTTTAAATATTTCAGTAACTGAAGAAGGCTTGTAGCTTCTTCCCGCATTACATTTTCTTTGTTTTATAATTCCACTAATTTATATATTTTTGGCTGTGCTGGGTCTTTATTGTTTCTCGGGCTTCCGTCTAGTTGCAGCAGTCAGGGGCTATTCTCCAGTTGTGGTGCTCAGACTTCTGGTTGCTGTGGCTTCTGTTATGGAGCATGGGCTCTAGGTGAGCAGGCTTCAGTAGTCATGGGACATGGGCTCAGTAGTTGCAGCTCCCAGGTTCTAGAGCACGGCTCAATAGTTGCTGTGCATGGGCTTAATTGCTCCTCAGCATGTGGGATCTTCCCAGATCAAGGATCAAATCCATGTCTCCTGTACTCTCAGGCAGATCATTCATGCCTGAGCCACCAGGGAAGCCCCTTAAGTGGACTTTTAAGTTGAGAGATAATTGACATGTTACATTTTGTTAGTTTCAGGTATATAATGATATGATACACCTGTGTATTTTGAAATGATCACCACAATAAATTTAGTTCATGCCCATTACCACACATAGTCACAAATTTATTTATTGTGTTGAGAGCTTTTAAGATCTATCCTGTTCAGTTCCGTTCAGTCGCTCAGTCATGTCCGACTATTTGTGACCCCACGGACTGCAGCATGCCAGGCTTCCCTGTCCATCACCAACTCTTGGGGCTTGCTCAAACTCGTGTCTATCAAGTCGGTAATGCCATCCAATCACCTCGTCCTCTGTCATCTCCTTCTCTTCCTGCCTTTAGTTTTTCCCAGCATCAGGATCTTTTCCAATGAGTCAGTTCTTCGCATCAGGCGGCCAAATTATTGGAGTTTCAGTTTCAGCATCAATCCTTCCAATGAATATTCAGGACTGATTCCCTTTAGGATTGACTGGTTTGATCTTGCAGTCCAAGGGACTCTCAAGAGTCTTCCCCAATACCACAGTTCGAATGCATCAGTTCTTCAGCACTCAGCTTTCTTTAAGGTCCAACTCTCATATACATACATGACTGCTGGAAAACCCATAGCTTTGACTATACGGACCTTTGTCAGCAAAATAATGTCCAACTTTAGCAAATTTCAAATATATAATACAGTTTGTTAACGACAGTCACCACTACCAGGACTTAGTCATCTTATTACTGGAAGTTTCTACCTTTTGACCACCTCAACTCACTTCACCCACCACCACACCCCACTCTGAAAGTGAAAGTGAAGTTGCTCAGTCATGTCTGACTCTGAGATCCTTTGGACTGTGGCCCACCAGGCTCCTCCATCCATGGGATTTTCCAGACAAGAATACTGAAGTGGGTTGCCATTTCCTTCTCCAGGAGATCTTCCAGACCCAGGGATCAAACTCAGGTCTCCCGAATTGCAGGCAGACTGTTTACTGCCTGACCATCAGGGAATCCCCCCTCTTCTGGTAACTACCAATCTTTTCTCCATATCTATGATGTCATTTTTTTTCAGATGTCACATATAAGTGATATGATACAGTATTTGTACTTTTCTATCTGACTTAGTTCACTTAGTTTAATGCCTTCAACTTCCATCCATGTTGCTGGGACTGGCTGGATTTCTTTTTCCCATGGTTGAATAATATTCCATTGTACACACACACAATCTTTACCAACAGTTCACAAGGGATCCCTTTTCTTCATATCCTCACCAACACTAGTTATTTCTTGTCTTTTAATTAATTATTTTTTGGTCTGTACTGCATGTCCTGTCCAGGGACTGATCCCAGGTCCATGGCAGTGAAAGTTCAGAGTTCTAACCACTGGACTGCCAGGGAACTCCCTCTTGTCTTTTTGATAACACCCATCCTGACAAGTGTGAGGTAGCATCTCATTGTGGTTTTGATTTGCATTTCCCTGAGTTGGTGGCAATCAGAGGGTACTCTCTAGTTGCTGTGCTTGGGCTTCTGGTTGCCGTGGCTTTTCCTGTCACAGAGCATGGGCTCTAGGTGAGCAGGCTTCAACAGCTGTGGCACATGGGCTCAGCAATTGCAGCTCCCAGGTTCTAGAGCACAGGTTCAATAGTTGCTGTGCACAGGCTTAATTGCTCCTCGACATGTTAGGCACCTTTTCACATACATGTTGGCCATTTACATGTCTTCTTTGGAAAAATGTCTATTCAAATTCTCTGCCCACTTTTAAAAAATATTTTCAATTCAATTCAATTAATTAATTGGCTGCACTGGGTCTTCATTACTGCACACGGGTTTTCTTTAGTTGCGGGGCATTGGGGCTATTCTTCTTGCAGTGCGGGGACTTCTTGCTGTGGCTTCTTTTGTTGCAGAGCACAAGCTCTAGGGCAGTTGGGTATTGTAGTTGTGGCACATGGGTTTAGCTGTCCCGCAGCATGTGGAATCTTCTGGGACCAGGGATAGAACCTGTGTACCCTGCATTGGCAGGTGGATTTTAACCACTGGACCACCAGGGAAGTCTCCTCTACCCCTTTTTAAATTGGACTTTGAAAAGTTGTATGAATTCTGTGTATTTTTTAGATATTAGCCCCTTATCAGATATATGATTTGCAATATTTTCTCCCACTTTGTAGATTGGCTTTTCTTCTTGTTGATGGTTTCCTTTGCAGTATGTTGAAAAGTGAAAGTGTTAGCTGCTCAGTTGTGTCTGACTCTTTGCAACCCCATGGACTTCTGTAGCCCATCAGGCTGTTCTGTTCATGGTATTCTCCAGGCAAGAATACTGCAGTGGGTAGCCATTTCCTTCTCCAGGGGCTCTTCCTGACCCAGGGATCGAACCCTGGTCTCCTGCATTGCAGGCAAATTCTTTACCATCTGACCCATCGATGAAACAAGCCAAAAAAACCTGAGGGGATACATAAAACAATGCTGGCCGAACATTGGCCATCAGGCAGCCTAGGACAGTGATTCCTGAAAGATGGAAACAAGCCAGGTGGAGGACTGCCTGCAGGGTTTCTAGGCTGCAAGCAGGAGGGATCCAGGCTAAGCATGGATCCTTGAGTGGAGGAAACAGAGTGGGGAGTCCAGGGAGTCCAAGGCAGCTAGTCTGCAGGACAGAGCACAGGATAACACAGAGTCCTGGACTTTCAGAGGGTTCTCCATGAAAGTCAGCTGAGGACTGATCAGCACACATTGTGAGCAAACTATCTGAGGTGGGAAAAGAACCATCTGAAAGGAGCAGAGCGAACAAACTTCAGAGCTCCCACAAGCTAGATGTCGTGCCTTTCCCTCCAGCTGGCATGGAAAGCTTTGTGATACATGGCACACTGGGTAGATGATACCAAAGGGTCTACCTCAGTAGCGGGGAAGATTAGGCCCAGACTAGACGCTGCTCACTTCCCTCCTAACAAAGACGTGAAACATAAGCCTCGAATGGATCAAATTAGGTAAATTAATTGCACCCGAGAACAAAGCGCAACAATATTTACTGAAGCACAAAAATATCCAGGACTCCACAAGGTAAAATTAGCAATATTTGGCACCCCTCAAAAATTATGGAATAGAAAGGAGCAGAAAAATATGACCTACTGTGCAGAGAAACATCATCTGAAATGGATTCAGAAATTTATCAGATAATAAATTTGTACACAAGTACATTAAAAGAGTTATTATAACTATTCTATATGTTTAAGAAGTTAGAAGGAAAATTAAACATAGGAAAAAAATTTTTAAGGCCCAGATGGAACTTCTAGAGATATAAACTACAGTTAAAAAAATACATTGGATGGGATTCAAACCAGATTAGATGCCGCAAAAGCAAAGATTAAGAAACTTGAGTAAATAATGATGGAAGCTATCCAAAATGAAACACAGTGAGAAAAAAGACTGAGAAAAAAATGAACAAAGCATCAGTGAGCTGCAGGACAACTTCAAGCAGCCTAGTAGACAGGGTATTGCAGTCCCTGAAGGAAAGAGAAGAGCAGAAAAAATATTTGAGTAAATCATGGCCCAAAATTTTCCAAACTTGATGAAAACTATAAACCCACATTTACAAGAAGCTCAACAAACTCCAAGTGCAAGAAAGTACACCAAGGTACATCATCAAATAGCTTAAAACCAGTGATCAAGAGAAGCTTGTAAAACAAGCCAGGGTAGAAAACATTACACACAGAACAGCAAAGATAAGGATAACTGCAGACCTTTCATCAGAAGCAATGCAAGCTAGAAGACAGCACAGCAACACTTCTAAAATACTAATAAAGCTCAGACTTCCCTGGTGGCCCAGTGATTAAGACTTCACACCGCCACTGCAGGGGCCGCAGGTTCAATCCCTGGTCAGGGAACTAAGATCTAAGATGCAGTGCAGCAAAAAAAAAAAAAAGTTTTTTTTTTTTAATAAAAAAATTTAAAAACCTTAAAAAGAAAAAAAAGTCAACCTAGAGTTCTAACCTAATACTCTGATCAAACTCTGTCTTATCTCTGCTTAAAATTCTTCAGTGATTTCTTCTCAAAAGGTCTGGGTCTTCTGGACACTGAGTTTGAGACGGGATGCTCATGCAGCAGGCTTATGGGAAGGGCTCTGAGCTCACCATCTGAAGAGGGGTGAAGGAAGAAGCACTGGGCAGAAGAGACGCTGAGCTTTGACGCAGCCTCAACAGATGCCTTGCCTCATCCTATGGGGGTGGTCTATAAATGGGATGTCCCTTCCGAGCTGCCCTGAGGTGGGGTGAGGGGGCCAAGCCTTTGTACTCACAGCTCTATCATTGACCGGCTATGCGATGTCCCCCAGAAGGGCACGTGATCTTGGGCATGGCAACTCTCTTGGTCAAGGGCAATTCTATAGAGGGAGTGAGTGGGGAGAGCTGGTCTTCAGCACCGCAGGCAGCCAGGGAAGTGAGTCCCTGGATTCTGAAGGGGATCACGTTATCCAGCTTTCAAAACGTAGATGCAGAGGAAGCACTCTCCTTAGCTCAGCACACAAAGCCCTTCATTCATAACCTGGCACAAGGTCACCCCCAGCGCACCACATGCTGTCTTCTCAGCCTGGAAGTCCCTCCCACCCTTTTCCCTGGCCCCACTCATCAGTTGAGAAATCCCTACATAGTCTTCAAATTACAGTTGAGTGCACTTCCTCCAAGAAGCCTCCTATGATTACTCTTGCAGATTCAGTGACCCTTCTTCCCAGCATGGAGGTTAGGAGCACAGACCCTGTTTGAATTTCAGTTCTGCCACTTGTTAGCTGTGTTTGTGTAACTTAAGGCAAATTACTCCACCTCTCTGCATCTTAGTTTCCTCATCTATAAAATGGGCATAATGACACAGACCTAGAGAACACAGGTGGGAAAGGATGAACTGGGAGATTGAGATTGACATGTATACACTATGACACTATGTATAAAATAAATAACTCATGAGAACCTACTGTATAACACAGGGAATTCTACTCAGTGCTCTGTGGTGACCTAAATGGGAAGGAAATCCAGAAAAGAGACCATATATGTGTATATTACAGCTGATTCACTCTGCTATACAGAAGAAACTAACACAACATTTTAAAGCAACTATACTCCAATAAAAAGTAATTTAAGGACTGCCCTAGTGATCCTGTGGTTAAGAATCCTCCTGCCAATGCAGGGAACACTGGTTCGATCCCTGGTCTGGGAAGATTCCACATGCTAGGGCAACTAAGCCCATGAGGCACAACTACTGAAGCCCGCTCGCTTTAGAGCCCCTGCTCTACAAACAAGAGAAGCCGGCATATCGCAACTAGAGAGTAGCCCCTGCTTGCTGCAACTAGAAAAAGCCCGTGTAGCAACAAAGACCCAACACAGACAAATTAATTAATTAAAGCTAATATATAAAATAAAGTGGGCATAACAATCGTATGCTACCTGAAAGGGTTGTTATGAAGGTTAAATGAATTAACACGTGAAAACTCAGAACAGCGTCTGGCAGGAGTAAATCGCTACTATTATTATTGCTGTCATCACGATTGTTGAAATTAGTGTGCATTTGTTGAGGACAAGAGGGATGGAAGGAAGGGAACTGAGAGAAACAAAATGCAAAGTATGCTCAGGGAATGTTGAGTAATCCAATATGTCCAGAAGGGTATTAATAGCTTCTCTCGGCTCATATTGTGGAGAATGTTTTATGTCACAGTAAGAAGTGTTCATCCCATTTGGTGAGAAAAACAAAGAGAGTTTGTCAACAGATGGGAGAAAGGGCCAAAGAAAGAAAGGTCCGGGTTGAGCCAGGAGGTAGGGAGGTAAGAGTTATAGGTGAGGGATGGTGTTAGAAGAAAAGGGGAGGGGACTTATGAGAGGATGGGTACAGGTGGGGGGAAATGAATTTAGAGGAATATGAATGTATGGAAGATGTTGTGGGAGAATCAGTTGAGGCTGATGGAAACAAGTGAGGAGTGATAGGGACACGCTGGGAGTGGAGAAGATAAAGGGTGATGGGGACAGGTGAGGTTTGTGGGGACAGGTAAAGAGTGACGGCACTACTGGGGGGTGGAGGTCAAGTGAATGGCAGAGGCCAGTGAGCAGAACCTTAGGAGTCGGAGCAGTTGGATCCGAGAGAGAGTCGTAGAGTCGCAGTAGCGGAGAAAGGAGCAGAGTGGAATGTGATGTCAGAGCAAGGACGATGATGTAAGAGCCCGGGGCGGTGAGGAGGTGATGTCAGGGCTGGTGCTGATGCTGGCGGCGCAGTGCATTGTGGGCAGCTCCCCGCTCTGCTGCTGCCGCCGCTGTCGCCCGAGAAGGATCGGGGCCGGGCCGGACCGGGCCGGGATGGTCCCGGTCGGGAGGCCGCCGCCACCGCCGCCCGAGGGAGCGGGCCACCCAGCGCCGCACTGAGCCGCCCCCGTCCCCGCTCCGCCCCGGCCCCGGGGGATGCGCCGCCCCGAGCCGCTGCCTCCGCCGCCGCAGCCACAGCCGCAGCGGGCACAGAGCAGGTGAGGCGAGGCGAGGCGAGGCGGGGCGGGGCGCGGCCGGCGGGCCGGGCGGGGGTCGGGGAGGGGGCTCCTTCTGGGGACCCATCGGGCCTCGGCCTGGCTCAGCTCCCAGTGCAGCCTTCTCCAGCTCCCCCTCCCTGTGCCGGCTCTGTCTCCGTCTCCACCCGAGCTGGGACGTTGGCCTACACAGCCTGGGCCGCATCCCGAGGCCTGGAACGGCGCCCTGCCGCCCGCACTTACCCACGCTCTCCAGCCTGTCCTCCCGGGGTGCTGCTCCCCGCTGCTCTGCCAGTCACGGTCCCTATGGCTTCACTCTCCTGGCATTCCTGACAGTCCTCTCTGCTGTCTCCATAACCCCTCTCCCTTGTCCTCAGTCCCTCCATTCCTCCCAGCAGCCTCCTTACCTACTTCCTCACCCCTCAACGGTGCCCAGGAGCCCCTCTCATAGTCCTGTCCCCTCCTCACCTGTCATGCTTATCCTTCACCTGTCTCTATCCGACGTACCCCCTCCTTTGATCCTGTCTCCCCTTGTCCTTTCCGTTCCCCTCTGCCCCCTTCCACACCTCTCTTCACCTGTTCCCATTACTCCTCACCGAGCTCCCACACTTCTCTTTACCTAGGCTCCCACATTCCTAGGCACACCTGGCTTACACTTGCACAGGTGCACATCAACACCTATATGTGCATATGCCATGATGGGCTCCCAGCCACCTGGGTACACCCCCTACCACACACACACATCATTGGTCCCACTCTCTCATACACACACAGTCGCTGACAGATACTCATAAAACCTCCTCCACAAGCCCTCTCTCACAACACATTTATGCCTCTATACACTAAAGGGTCCTGAGGGGGCAATCATGGGGCAGGCCAGTTCCTTGTGTTGGGTCATCCCACCTTAGCCTGGGCTGAGTGCAGTCCTCTGAAGCAGAGTGGGGAGGCTGGCAGGCAGGGAGAGGCAGGGAACCCTCATTTATCCACTTGCCTCCACTCCACCTTTTCCCACCTCACCTGTTCCTTCTTTGCCTGCCCATCTATAGAATGGGATCAGGACTCACATCATCCTCTTCAGTCTGTAGAATCCACCATCACAGGACTCGGAGGGCCCACCAGAGGTCACCCTGCTTAGTTCCTTAAGGCTCCCTCCCTCCTGGTTCAATTGCTTCTTCAATCTTGCCCTCCACCTGTCTCCTCCACCTTTATTACAGATGGCCCCCTCCTGCCATTGCCCCCATTGCCCTCTGAATACCTGATGCCCCATTTGCCACTTGGCAGAAGGAAGGCAGAAGCCTATTTGATATCCCCACAGTCCTGACACTCTGAAGTTGCGTGGATTGGAGGAAACAGTCAGCTGAGTCATTTGGCAGAAAAAGAGTGGCAATGTTCCTCCCCCTGTAGATCCCTCATGGCACATCCTGACCTGTTGAAGGTAGTTTCCCCACCTTCACTATCCCACACTGCCTGGATGGCCAGACACAGGAGCCCTGGGCAATGAGTCCATCCCAAGTGAACTGAGACTCATGGAGTTCCCGCCCCATCCATAGGTATCCTAGGCACTTTCCTCCTCTCCACATCCCCCACCATACCCAGCCTGAGGAACTTCCTTCCATCTGTGACTGTCCAGGGTCCCTGGGAGGGCAGAGCCATGTGCTTATGAAAAGTGTAGAGGGAAAGAAGAGAGGAAAAGATCCATTCCTGTACTGGGTTGGCAGAGATCTCAAAAAGCCATCTCTTTTGGCCCCTGTCTACACAGAGGCACCTCACCCACTGGCAGACACCAAAGCATATATAAGTACACATGGATACAGATGTACACAAAGACACATAGACACACACACACAGAAAGACACACAAAGACATAAACACACTCACACAGAAGGTACACACACAGACACACACATGCGCACCAGTGACATTTCCCTGGGTAACACTGGCTGGCTTTCCCAGCCCTCGCACTCCTCCTGATATCCAGCTTCTACCTATCCAAAGGTGACAAGAGCTGTGTTCCTTCCTGAGCTGACACAGAAAGGTGTGGGCAGAGGCTCTCTTGTCCACTGTCCATCCAGACCCCCTGCCGCCCAGCATTTCCCTGCCTTCTCTTAGACTGCTTCCACTTCCCCACTCTCCTCACTTCCCCCCAGTTTAGCTCCCTCTCTCCCTCTGAGTGGCCACAGGGCTCCTTACCTCTAAAATCCACATCTGAGTCCATCCCCTGATGTCCACCCCATTGCTCACATCCTTGCTTCTCACCCCCCGTGGCTGTGACCATGGTTTGGGCTCAGCTCTGAGAATGGTGGCAGCCTCCTCACTCAGCACCATCCTCAAGGGGCTGTTGGGTAGCACCTCATTTTCAGATGATCACCTCTCCCACGGTCGATTAGCGCACCCTGTCATTGTGGGGTGGGTCTTCCCTGGGTCACCGTTTGGTCAGCAAGTCTCCCCTTTCAATGAGCCTCAGATGCACAGTTTCCTGGGCACGGCGCGGCATGGAAAATGTGTGGGTGTGGGGACCACAGATCCGATCCCCAAGCTGGTCCTTCTTGGCTCCAGTCTCCCTGCTCAAGCACCCATCCCAGTCTTGTGTCCTCCTCAGTTAGCAAGTCTTCGACACGTTCGTCAGCATCTGTCTCTTTGGGAAACGCTTTCCCCACAGCCTATTCACACATCATTTTCCTCTCCTTTCTCCATCACATGTGTCCCCATTGCTGGCTTTCACATCTCCAGTCTACAGTTTGCAACTCTTTCCCCTTCAATGGCATTTGTGGACTTCTACCTGGGTTTTTACACAATGCTTCCCCCAGTGACCCCTGGAGCATCTACCCAGTGGGCCAGGGAAGGATGCCAGCCAGGAGAATGGAAGTCGCCTCTTCCATATCTGCAAGTGGGTCCCGGGTCCTAGCCCGCCTCCCTCACAGTCCCTCCCCACTCCCCAGGTAGATGGCCCCCTCAGGGCAGGCCCTGCGGACACCCCTCCCTCCGGCTGGCGAATGCAGTGCCTAGCGGCCGCTCTTAAGGACGAAACCAACATGAGTGGGGGAGGGGAGCAGGCCGACATCCTGCCGGCCAACTACGTGGTCAAGGATCGCTGGAAGGTGGTGAGTGAGTGACCCGGCGAGGCAGAGGGAGGGGAGCGGGGAGGATGGAAGGGGAGGGCTTGGAGTCCCGTTAAAACAGGTGCCTGCGGCGGCCCTACCCTAAGAGGGAGGTGCCCCTGAGCTCATTTGCACATGGCTTGCAGGTCGTTCTTTTGCCTACACTTGTGGACCATCGCTTTCTCCCGGTGCCCCCTCTCCAACCCCGCCGTCTCTCACCCCTTTCCCCGCTAGGTCATGTTGGTTGGGCCCAGCCTGAAACAACTCTTGGTTGGATGTCGGAGCGGGAGCTGCAGAGCTCAGGGAGGGGAAGAGGGCGGGGGTGGGGGAGGGGGCTCTTTCTCTGTTGGACCTTGGAGAAGGGCAGTGAGTGAGCCCCTCCTCTTCCGCAGAGGACAGAAAGCCTGGGTTCGGGGAAAGAGGCCCTGCAGGCGGCTCCCACCGCATCCGCACTCCATCTTCTCCATCCACCCTCCTCCCCTCACGGCTTCCTGCGGCAGGTGCAACATGCCGAGACTCCATCTCCCAGCGTGCCTTGCTCCTCCAGCCCAGGACTTCAGGCTGCTCGGCCTGCTGGGAATTGTAGTCCGAGCCTCCTCAGGGCTTTGGGCCTCGGGTGGGAGGGAGATGCGTGAGGGTCCAGGCAAAGGCAGTGCAGTGTGTGCTGAATGGGACTTACTGTAGAAATACTGATTTGTTGTTGTTGTTGGTAACGCGGGAATCTTTTAGTTCCCCAACGAGGGATCGAACCTTGCCCCTCGGCAGTGGAAGCACAGTCCTAACCACTGGACAGAGGGTGGGGGCTCTACTCACCAGAGGTGCAGGGTTGAAAGGGGAGTGGGGCGGCCCGATTGCCCTGCAGGTTATCATGGCAACAACGCCCGTGGACTGGTTTGCCAGTGGCCCAGGGAGAAGGGCAAAAGCTACATCGAGTTGTCAGAGGTGTCCCTGGGACACGGAGCAGGGGGTGAGAAGGGAGCTAGAGAAGCCAGAGAACAAGGGAATGGGCTGTCTGTGTCCCAGACGGGGCTTCTTGAGAGGGAAAGGGAGGGGACAGAAATCAGGAGAGGAGGATCCAGGGCAGGAATCAAAGGAATCAGGGTCTGGCAAAGTGAGGCGTGTTCCTCCAAGACCCCAGCCCCAGCAGGTTCTGCTCAGGGTAGTTTCTGGCAGATTGGGGGCAGGAGGACTTTTGCACTGAAGAGGTGAGAAGAAGAGGGTGTTCACCAGCATAATGAGTTTGGGTTAGAAATTTCCTGTGCTTTTTGAGGGAGGGGGTAGGAGATGAGTGGGGAAAGAAGTGGTGGAGGTCGGGTCGGGTCGGTTCGGGGGACAGGGAGCAAGCCCTTAGTCTTTGCCAAGGTGAACTCTCTTTCCCCTCACTCCGTCCCTGGACCCTGGAGAAATAGAGAGGGCGGAGTGCCAGATGCACCCCCTCAGCCAGTCTCCAGGAGGGCCAGGAGTGAGGCACAGCTCAGGAACCAAGAACAAGCAGCCCAGATGGTCTATGCCAGGAGAAAAGGAGGGTCCATGCACTAGGTGGAGTATTTAAAAATGACAGCTTTCTTCTTGAGGGGTGCCTCTCAGAATCAGAATAAACAACTATAATGACAATAAAAACTTAGCATTTATTTTGAGCACGTACTGTGGCCAGGTGATGTGTAAAGTCCCTTACATGCCTGTCCTCAACAACCTATGGGATAGATACCATTATTATTCCCACTTCACAGGTGTGGAAACTGAGACACAAAGATGAGCTAACTTGCCAGATTCCCATGACTGGCTGGTGAAACCAGGTTTATCTGATTGCTGGTGCAACAGTCACAGAGCTATGCCATTCATTTCCCAAGAATTAGCCTCTCCAAGAATCAAGATCACAGAGCCAAAGGATAATTGTGACCTATTACAGTCCCACTCATTTTACAGAAGGAGAAAAGCAGAAACTCATCCTGGGTCACCCAGAGCTGGCCCAAGAAACCAGGTTTCCTTTTTCCTAAGTGAATGCTGGTCCTATTGTGTCCTATTGTATCGAGGTCCTTCAGCAGTGGAGGGGCTCCTGAAAAAATGTGGGAGGGAAGGAACAGGGTCTAGTTGTGAGAATGTTCCTGTTACTGGGCATGGGCAAAGCTGTTCTGTGACTTTTGTGGGGCTTGGGCAGTCAGTTTTGCCTCCACTGGCCTCTTCAAAAATAATAAAGTACTAAAAATTGCAATTGTGTGATTGCACTGATATAATAAGGAATAAATTAATATTATATAACAAAAATTTTATCTAAAAGTTTATTTATTCCCCTTCCGACTTTAAAAGAAATTAGAACATTTTCATGGCCTTCTAAAAGTATTATTAGGGAACTAGCCTCTGTGCCCGGTGTACTCTCCTGCCCCCAGAGGTTCTGTAATGGGTGGGTAGGGGTGAATAGGGAACTAAGAGAGGAGAAACACTGGAAGTGGAGGTGGTAGAGAAATACCCTTTGGTGTCCTGGGAAATTCGGGAGTAGGTGTCAGAAATGTCTTGGGTGCCCCGAGCCCTCCTTACCATCTCTAGCAAGCATTTTGGAACCTGGCAAATCTGGGCTTGAATCTCAGCACTCATACTGTTAATGCCAGTATGGTCAACAGCTCCTACAAAATTGCAGTTAAGAGCATGGGTTCTGCGTTAGATTGCGTGTGTTAAGTCGCTTCAGTCATGTCTGACTCTTAGCAATCCTATGGACCGTAGCCCGACAGGCTCCTCTGTTCATGGGATTCTCCAGGCAAGAATACTGGAGTGGGTTGCCATGCCCTCCTCCATGGGACCTTCCCGACCCAGGGATCAAACCCGGGTCTCTTGCATTGGCAAGAGAGTTCTTTACCATTGCCTGGATTTAAATGAAACCTGGCTTTGCTACTTACTAGCAGTGCGAACTGGGGCAAGGTACTTAACTCTCTGCACCTTAGTTTTCCTTTTGTGCAAAATGACAGCTCCTGTGAGTTGTCGAGAGCCTCTGGGGATGAGCTGAGATGAAATCTGTGAGTCAGGAGCAGACGGAACAGAAGGGTGCTTGTTGTACCCTCTCCCTTGCCCTTTTCTCCATATTGGAGAAAAGGAATTCCATAAAGGAATCTAGAAGATACTAGACTCTCCCCTGAGTTTAACGTTACCCAGAAGACCTGCCATGGGTTCGCTTGAGCGGGCCTCTGTTTCCTCCTGTTCAAAATTCTTCTAGAAGCCTGACCTTACCTTTTATCTCAAGCAGAGAGGGACCCTGGTGTCTCCCTCTTCTTCCTCCACCCTCTTTCTTGGGCACAAGAACCCAACCAGCCTTCCACTTGTCTTCTCAATCTTCCAGGCATCCTCCTCTCTCTTTCTAGAGTGTTTACCACTGTGACCCGCTGGGAACTCCCAGTCCTCAGCTCTGCCCTGCCCCCTTTCCTCCGCCGTTCCCATGTTTCAACCACCATTAAACATTTATTGGGCATGTGAGTGCTGAGTAAATGCTACAGGGGGAGGGTTCGGAGATGCGGGAGGCTCAGAGTCAGGAAGCCCAGCTGCGGCTGTTGTGTTATAAGCCAGTTACAAGCCAACAGGACAGGAGTAAGGGCTCAGAAAGAGAGCAGGCTATTCATGATGGATGGACTTCCTTGGGAGGTGAGAATGGAACTGTACAGCTTTCTTGCTTTCTTTCTTTTTTCCTAGTGAGGCATTTTATTTGCCTGGATGTGTTACAACCCTAGAAAAAGAATCTCAGGATTTTCCCTCCTGTGTTTTTTTGTCTTGCTTCCTCACATTTCATGATGCCGGCTGGGGTTATCAGTACAATGAAACCACACTGATGGAGCGGGAACAGGTTATTCTGCCATTTTTCTAGATCTTTGAGTTGCTCCTCAAATCTGGGGCTGATCCCCCTACACTTGTCTAACCTACCTATGACGTTCACAACAATTTTGCCAGCTCTGTGAGCACTGATGATTTCAAGCTCCCCAATGTAACCATGCTTCACCATCACAGTTGGAAACTGGATGATGACTCTAGAGCATAGCTTGTTAAGAACCTGGCATCTGCTTCTCTTTTTGTCATTGTTGATGCTCTTGAGAGCATCAGCCAGAACCTTCATGCACATCACTTTGGTGGCGAGGAAAGATAGCAGAAACGTGTGCATCTTTCTTGAACCAAGTAAGTCCCCACTTAGAACTCAGCACCTTCTCCCCTGTTCCCCCATCTTTGCCAGCAGCATCCTCACTCTCCAAGAGCCTTGGGCCCCCGACTTGAAATGACTTTTAATCCTGCCCTCTAACTCAGCTTTGCTCATCTCCCCTGGCCAATTCTTCCTCTCTCACAGTTCTCCCCTCTGTCTTTTCTCACTCCCTGCCTGGGGATGCTGGAGGAGGGGGGCCCAGAGGGTCAGAGACCCACTGCAGTGCTCCCTGGGAACACACAGATTTTCTCCAAACTTCCATCCCCACCATGTTCCCTGGGAGAGGAGACTCACCCTGGTTTTGGGCATCTGACCTTGGGCCTCAGGAGTGACGTGGGCAGAGAACACCCTTTGCTGAGTACCTGCCCCTCCAGACACTCTCCTCGAGATGCTCTCTGCCCCTGGTGTCATCTTTCAGGAGATTGCCAACCCCAGAAAGGGCTGGCCTCCCTGGGGGACCCACCTGAAACTGCAAGGTTCTGGAAATTAGTTTTGCTTCTGGATGGAGGCTGCTCAGTCTAGGTGGGGGATGGGGAGAGCATGGTATTTATGTCCTTTAAATGGCTCACAACAGCCCATTATCTCTTCAGAACCCTGCCTGGGTTTGTCTCCATATCTCTGTGGAGTCTCAGGTCTCATAACTTTCCCCCCTGCCCATGTGATGTGTGGCCCTGTGTGTGTGTGTTGGGGGGAAGAGTTGCTGAGCTGTCTGTCTCTAGCACTAGGAGAGCAGGTGGGAGCACTGGTGGGTGGGGGATCCTCTCCTTCAAGGACACTGAAGGATGTGAGCCAGCACTGGGTTGGGGGAGAGCTACTCAGCCTGATCCCCGTGCCCCTTCTTCCCCTCTCCCCTGTCTCCGTAGCTCAAAAAGATCGGGGGCGGGGGCTTTGGTGAGATCTACGAGGCCATGGACCTGCTGACCAGGGAGAATGTGGCTCTCAAGGTGGAGTCGGCCCAGCAACCCAAGCAGGTCCTCAAGATGGAGGTGGCCGTGCTCAAAAAGCTGCAAGGTGTGGGTCCAGGGCAGGCGGGGAGGGGAGGGGTGATGGAGCCCAGGGCTGGTAGGTGATGGGTGAGGGGCTATGCGACCCGAGTCCAAGAACCACGATGGGCTTAAGGTGCAGGGGGGAGGTGGGAGAAGTGGCCAGGGCCCAGGGCTGGGGGACCAGGAATCAAGAGCTCCTCAGGAGCCCACCTTAGGACTGGAACTAGGGAAGATGGAGTGGGAGTTGGGAGACCCCTGTCTGTGCCCTTCAGGGAAAGACCACGTGTGCAGGTTCATTGGCTGTGGCCGGAACGAGAAGTTCAACTACGTGGTGATGCAGCTCCAGGTGAGCCCCCACGGCCCAGCCTCCCTCTCTCTCCCCCAAGAGATCTGGTGGAGACGCCTGGGGTAGGATGGAGACTGTGGGCTCCGGAGGAGCGGGGAGTGGGCACGAGCCTTAGCGGGGTGGCGAGGCTGGGCAGAGTGTCACTGTGGCGGTGGACTGCTGGATGGCAGCTCAGCAGGGCCCCACCCTCACCGCAGGGCCGGAACCTGGCTGACCTGCGCCGCAGTCAGCCTCGGGGCACCTTCACACTGAGCACCACGCTGCGGCTGGGCAAGCAGATCCTGGAGTCCATCGAGGCCATCCACTCTGTGGGCTTCCTGCACCGCGACATCAAGCCGGTAAGGGTGCTCCCCTCCTCCGAAGCTCCCCCAACCTTCTCCCCTTTCCTGGGCCCCCTGTTTCTTCTCCAGAGCAGGAGTTGGGGCGGGGACAGCTTCTTCTGCCTGTCTCCTCCTCCTGCTCTCCATCTCCAGCACCGCCTCCTCCTCCCCGCTGCCTCCTAGGAGCACCTCTGCCCACCCTTGGCCATGCCCGTGGCATCCCCTCTCTTCTGTCCTCTTTTCTTTTCTCACCCCTGACCTGAATAGTCCTTGAACCTGGAAAAGTGAAGGGGTTGGGGAAAGATGGAGGCATTGAGGAAGAGGACCTAGGGGCTAGGGTTTGGGAAGAGATTCCAAGTAGCTAATTTTGTGACATCTTGGATCTTGGTGCTGGGGAAAAACCTCCGATTTAAAGTGGTGAGGGACTTGCCTGGTGGTCCAGTGGCTAAGACTCTCCACTCTCAGTTTAGGGGGCCCCCGTTTGATCCCTGGGCAGGGAACTAGATTCCACACGCTGCAACTAAGGCCCAAATAAATAAATAACAAGTGTTTTTTTTAAAAAAAGTGAAAACAGGCCCAGAAAGGTTGGTTGAATGGCCCAAAGTCACACAGCAAGGACAAAGCTGGCCGCCTGGTGCCACCGAGCAGGACAGCTGCCCTGGGCCACATGGTCCTGCCAGGAGTCCTGGGGGTTCCGAGCCAGGCTGGCTTCGGCTGGGCCACCTCCTGCTGTGTGATCTGGGAGAAGCCCCCAGCTGGCCCTCTGTTTCCTCCTCTCTAAAATGAGGATGATCACAGCTGCCCCTCAGACGAGGGTCCGTGACTTGCTGCACACAGTGATGTTTTACTCTCATGTGAGTGTGAGGAGGGGTGGAGGGGCCCTCACCAGAGCTGTTTCTGGTGTCTCCTGAGGTGGGCCAGGTGGGCTTGGAGCCCACAGGTGGCCTCACAGCTGCTGTCTTCCCCCAGTCAAACTTTGCCATGGGCAGGCTGCCCTCCACCTACCGAAAGTGCTACATGTTGGATTTCGGGCTGGCCCGGCAGTACACCAACACCACGGGGGACGTCCGGCCTGTGAGTACCGCCGCTCACCGGAATCCTGGCGCCCTCACCTCAGCCCCTGATCTGGGGACCCTTCACCAGCCTTTCCTGAAGCTGCCTAGACGTGTCTGGCCTCAGTGTCACTCAGCGCTGAATCCACATGCAGCCTGTTCCCCCTCCCCGTGCTTCCGCACCCTGTGGTCTGTCTGCCCACTCCAGTCAAGGGCAGATGAGCAGGGGCATCAAGCAGGGACAGGAGGCAGGTTTAAGACTGGGCTTGTGGGTCAGGTTGCTCTTGACCCACGTGATCCGGAGCGGGGATGGGGGTGGAGGTGGAGGCCAGCAGGGCTAGAGTAGGCTGAGGAGGCTTGGTAAGCAGGGTTGAGATGTGGCCACGGTCAGGGGCAGCGGGTGACATTCCTGGTGGTGTCCTCCCCTCTGCAGCCTCGGAATGTGGCCGGGTTTCGGGGGACTGTTCGCTATGCCTCGGTCAATGCCCACAAGAACCGGGTGAGTGGCCGGGCCGGGACTAGGGAAGGTAAGACAGTACAGGCACAGGTCAGGGATGGGGTGTGAGGCTATTGGGGTGGAAAGGAGCCCGAGGCAGGGGCTGGACACTGCCCCTCCAGAGACCCTGGAGGAGGGCTCCGCTGGTGTCTCCCCTTGATGTCACCTTCTTCCTTAGTTGGGGGATGCCCTCCTCTCTGTCCCCACCACAAATCTCTGGAGTATGAGAAAACTCACACAGAACTTTTGACTGAGGGATCCTGTGTGTTGGTGGGTCAAGAGTGGAGCCATGGCTTCAGGGAGACCCTAGCTCTGCCCACAGGCACCCTGACTGGGGTCCCTCAGTGAAGGGTCAGCCCCCACTCCCAGAGAAGAACCTGAGAGCTGTGGGTGACCCCGCTCCGCACCCCCACCCCCAGGAGATGGGCCGCCACGATGACCTGTGGTCCCTTTTCTACATGCTGGTGGAGTTTGCAGTGGGTCAGCTGCCTTGGAGGAAGATCAAGGACAAGGTAAGGCCAGTACAGCTGGGCCTGGGGGTGGCAAGGGCATGGAGGGCAGCTGGGGCTCCATCTGCCGGTGCCCTCCTGCCTCCAGGAGCAGGTAGGGATGATCAAGGAGAAGTATGAGCACCGGATGCTGCTGAAGCACATGCCCTCCGAGTTCCACCTCTTCCTGGACCACATTGCCAGCCTCGACTACTTCACGAAGCCTGATTACCAGGTGGGAGCCTGCCGCCTGCTCCTGCACCCCCTTCTCTGTGGGTGGCCGTCTCCAGCACCATCTATCCTGCTGAGGCCCCACGCCCCTGCCGGCTACGTCCTGAGCACCTACCCTGCTCTTCCAACTGCACGAAAGAAACTGTTCTCTGCTCTTGTAAACAGCAGTCACAGTTCCAATTTATCAAGAGCTCACCCTGCTCTCAGCGCTTTTCCTCACTTAATTCATTTAAGCTTTAAAACAAGCCTTTGGCGACATTGCGTGTTCTTCATGTTTATTCCAGCACTTAATCATTAATGAAACCAAGTGCTTTCGAGGACTTTACATCGAAACTCTGTAGGAGACCAAGTGGGATGATTGTCCCCATTTCACAGATGAGGAAACTGAGGCCTGGTTGCCTGGTGAGGAGCAGGGCAGGGCTCAGGCACACTTGCCTCCAAGTCCAGGGCTCTTTCCAAGGTGCCCTCACCACACTCCTATGGGACCTGCTGACCCTGATCAAAGAATGGGGGAAACAGTGTTCTGCCAGGACCTGCCGTGTGCCAGGCACGGCCACACCCTTCGGGAGCACGGGTAGTGTCAGGCCCATAGTGGGCCCACAGTAAAGGGTCCCGCCAGCAGAGAGAACTGTCTGGAGAAAGAGCTAAGTCAGAGCGGGAACGTCTGGGGGACTGCCACCTCCTAAACCCAGAGACCCGGTTGTTGGCAGAGATCCCTTACTCGGGTAGTCGGGAGACCATGCCCCTTAGTCCTAACTGAGCCTCATGGGGTCCCCCAGACCACACAGCTTCCAGCACACCCTGTGCTAAGTCCTGTGGCTGGCTGCTAGAAATGTAGAGGCGGCAGGTAGGCCTGTGAACAGTTCAAACTGAGGCTGTGTGGGCGAGGGAATCGGGGAAGGCTTCAGATGGGAGAGCGGTGGGCTGGGCACTGCAGGCAGACAAAGCATTCTGTGCAGAGGTATGACCCCAGGTGGTGGGTTTGGGAAACTGCTGCTGCTGCTGTGTCTGCTGAGCCGGTGGCGATGGCAGAGGAAGCTGGGGACAGGGATGAGCGGGACGCATCTCCAAGGCTCGTGTCCAGCCAGGGGGGAGCTGAAGGCCAGACGATAATTTGCATGCTGATTTGCATATCGTGTGCATGTTTTCATTTAAAATCAATGTGCCCTTCTCCTTCCAATGCTCCCTCTTGGCCCCTCCCTGTCCTGGAAGGCCCCTGTCTTCCCCTCTGCAACCCCAGCACCTGCCCCCCACCTCCTGGCTAGCCCCCGGGGTCACCACTCTGTCCTCCCGCCATCCCCGCCCCCTGCAGTTGATCATGTCAGTGTTTGAGAACAGCATGAAGGAGCGGGGCATTGCCGAGAACGAGGCCTTTGACTGGGAGAAGGCGGGCAATGACGCCCTCCTGTCCACGAGCACCTCCACCCCGCCCCAGCAGAACACCCGGCAGACGGCAGCCATGTTTGGGTGAGTCTTGGGAGGGGCGATGGCCGTGTGGGGGGGCAGATGACCCCTGCCCCTAGGTGTCACCTGGGAAGCCAGCCCTCTCCTCCTCTTCCTACCTGGACACCACCTGGCTGTCTCTCCTGTTCTCGGTGCTTGAATCCCAGGAAGTCCCACCACGTCTCCACCTTCAATCTGGGGCTGCAATGGACATCCTTATTTGGAGTTCTTGACCTTTCTGGGGAGCAGGGATCCCTGAGTGAAGTTCCCCTTGGGCCCACAGTTTGGTGATCACACATGGCCAGGTCTTGAGCCCCAGCTCTGAGCCCCTGTAGGGCTCAGAAAAGAAATTTAATAGCCCCTGACCTCGAAATGCTCTCAGTTGAGATGAGGATGTTTGTAATCCATGAGTCGGCGAACTCAGATCCAAGTGAAAAGCACAGAGACTGAGTGGCCCAGAGAGGGGTCAGAGTGAGAAGGTCTCCCCCTGCCCCACCGTCCCAGGAGTGAGCCAGGGGGCCTGCTGGGGAGACTCGACAGGACTTGCCGGCACACGTGGTGCCAGTTCTGTGACGACGTTGCTTGAGGAACTCCAAAGTGCTTCTTTCTTTGGACCCATTTCCTAATCTCCAGGGCTTCCCAGGTGGTGCTAGTGGTAAAGAAACTCGCCTGCCCGCGGGTTTTATCCCTGGGTCGGGAAGATCCCCTGGAGAAGGAAATGGCTCCCCACTCCCGTATTCTTGCCTGGAGAATCCCATGGACAGAGGAGCCTGGTGGGCTACAGTCCATGGGGTCATATGGAGTCAGACATGACTGACGCGACTTAGCAGGCATGTACGCCTAGTCTCGAGGAATCAGGCCAGCAAACTGCAGTAGGGAGCTGGCAGGGCCACGAAGCAGCGAATCTCCTAAATAAACAGGTGGTGCTGTAGCCCGCCTCCAGAGATGGAGATGGGCCTATGGACGCCCCCAACCTGCCGGACCTCTCCTGTGCCCCCGCGCAAGGGTGATAGGTGGTCTCCAGGACTAGAGGAGAGGGCAGCCCCCCACCGGCCTTGCCCACGCCCCCTCCTGGCCTCTACAGGGTGGTCAACGTGACGCCAGTGCCCGGTGACCTGCTCCGGGAGAACACCGAGGACGTGTTGCAGGGCGAGCACCTGAGTGACCAGGAGAATGCACCCCCGCTCCTGCCTGGTCGGCCCCCAGAGGGACTGGGTCCCAGCCCCCACCTTGTCCCCCACCCCGGGGGTCCCGAGGCTGACGTCTGGGAGGAGACGGATGTCAACCGGAACAAACTCCGGATCAACATTGGAAAAGTAACTGCAGCCAGGGAGGGCAACATGGGTGGCCTTCTCCCCCTACCCCCTTGCTCCCCACCCGTGGCTCCCTCTCCCCAGCCACCTGCCTGCTCACCCTGCCTCCTTGGCCTGGCGCCCTCCCAGAATCACTGGCACCCAGTGCTCGGACCTCCCGCTCCCTCCTTCGCCCCGAGAAAACCACTGCCCAACAGCCGCCCCATCGGCCCTGGCTCATGGGACTCCCCTGTCCTGCAGACCCCTGCTGTGGTGGAGGAGGAGCAGAGCCGTGGTGTGGGGGTCCCCAGCTCCCCGGTGCGGGCTCCCCCAGACTCGCCGACAACCCCAGTCCGTTCTCTGCGCTACCGGAGGGTCAACAGCCCCGAGTCCGAGAGGCTGTCCACAGCGGATGGGCGGGTGGAGCTGCATGACAGGAGGTGGGTCTGGAGCCAGGGGTGTGGTCCAGGGCCCCTGGCACCCCCATCAGCTTCTCACAGCTGGTCTGGAGGAAGGGTAATTTCCAGGCAGAGGTGGGAGACCCTGGAAGGGTTATGAGATTTACGCTTGGGATTGGGGACTTGGTTAGTGACCAGCCCTGGAGAGGGGGTGGGGGTGTAGAGGGCCCAGCTTAGGCCATGAAGGGGTGTGGGGTCGGGGGCAGGCATAGGAGGAGGTGAAGGCTGAGATGGTAGGTGGGCGTGCTTCCAGAACGTTTTTTCCCTAGGGACTAATTACAGAGGTCTCGGAGCAACTGGGGAAGCTTCCTCCAGCTCCAGGGGAGGGGCCTGGAGAAGATTCAGCGGGTGTTGGGGGTGTTTGAGGAGGAGATGGACCAAGCTTTGGGGATCAGGGCTTGGGGGTCTGAATGTCAGGGAGGGAGGAGGGCCCTGGTTGATGTGAGGGAGTGCTGGGAGAGTTGAAAGCGAAGGTGAGCCTTTAGGGTGTGGGATGAGAGTGGCTGGTGGCGCTCGGTGGCCCGTGGCCGCCAGGGACCAGGGCTGGGTCCCCATCTGGTGGGCGAGACCACCTCGGGTGGAGAGATGACCCCACCTCCCTTGGTTTGGGGTGGGGCTTTACAGTGAGGTGGGGGCCTTCTCTACACCAGGAAAGGAGTCGCTGCCCGAGGCCCAGAATCCAGAGCCCCAAACCGGATTCTGCCCCAAACTTCACTCCACCTCCGGGATGGGCACCAGTGCCCCTCTGGGGTGCTCAAGACAGGGCAGCCCTGTGCCAATCCCTCTGGTGACCCCAGGACAGAGGGACCCAGGCCCTGTCCTGAGGAAGCCGTCAGCTCTCGCACACACACTCATATCCACAGACACTCACACTCTCACAGGTTGAATCCCCGGGATAGAAGACCACATTTTCTTCCCAGTCACCCAGAGGGTTCGGGAAACAGGGAGGAGTGAGGAAGGGCAGTTTGGAAGGGAGATGAGTGGAGGAGGGAGGTGGGAAATGCCCTGAGCAAAGACAGTCCTGGAGAGCACCTTGGTCTGACCTGGAGTGAACCCTTGTTTCAGGAGAGGAGAGGGTCAAGGGGAGATTTTCTGGAAGGGAAGGGCCAGGATCTCAAGCAGGGTGGAGGGTTGGGGGGCTCTGGGGCACTAGGGAGCAGGAGAGTGTATGAAGCAGATGGGATCAGGGTGTGCCCCGCCCTGCTTGCTTCAACCACCCCCCCACCCCATCTTCAGCCTCTCTCTCCTTCATGTCCATCAAAACAAGCCATGCTCTTAAGTGACGTCAGCCACTTAAATGGGAGTATGAATGTAAGACCTGGTGACCTTCCTTTGTTTTTTTTTAAGTTTATGAACAAATCGATAAAAATGCTGTGCAGATTAGTGTTGGCAGGACCCACATAGGCCAGGGTGGAAGGATGCTGAGAAAGGCCGACAGGAGGCTTTGATCTGTACCACTCCCCTCACAGGCTCGATGCTGGGGGAAGGATGACAGTCAGCCCCCTGCCCACAGCCTGAGTGTGAGTGAGTTCTCTGCCGTTCTCAGCAGGGCACCCTGGAATGTGAGGGAGGACAGTTCTTTCTTGTGTAGCATTCCAGAGGAATATCCTCACCTTGGGGCCAGTAAACCCCAGTTGAGAACCTCAGCAAGCCACCTCAGATTCACAGCACAGGTTAAGATAACAACGAAAGAGATGTCCCCAGGTAGAATCAGTGTCCCAGAGGCAAAAGCCAGAGGGGACCCAGCCCCTGCCTGGCAGAACTCATCACCTCCTGGGGCAGCAGACTCATAAACACACATGTGCTGTGACATGAGGGGACACAGGCAGCCCTGGAAGGGCAAACTAGGCCCCCGCCAGGGCAAACTAGCCCCCCATCAATGCAGGAGGGAACAGCTCCCTATAGGAGGTGACACCGAGCTGGGGTGGACAGCCCAAGGTGGAAGGGCATGCCGTGTGGGGAGAGTCGCATTTATAAAGGCACAGAGGTGTGAAAAATTTAGGAAAGAGCAGGTGACTTTGAGATGGGTCTGGCTAGGGGAAATGGGAAACAGGGCCTCTGCCTGGCTGCCAGGGGCCTTGAATGCCAGACTAAGGCATGTAGACTTTGTCCTGGGCTGGGGAGGGGGGGTCACTGGAGTGTTTATTGGAGGTGGTGCAACCAGCCAGGTAGGCCTGAAGGGTGATGGTAGAAGAGGCCAGAAAACCATCAGCACACTCGAGGGCCAGTGGATGTGTTTGTCTTGGGCACATTGGACGCAAGCCTGGGTAGGGTGGAAGCCCTTGCTGGGCAAGCATCAAGTTATCTTTAGGAAGATCCAAATTTCTGGGAGTGCTCTGGAGGACAGTGTTCCTTGAGCCCAAGAATTTTAATTACTCCGTGTTTAGATTCCTAGAACATAGTAAGCATTCAAAAATATGTGTTGAATGAATGCATGAGCTCTTTGCAAGGTTGGAGGGTGGCAACCCAGGAGGTGGCTGAGCCTGGCCTGGGGTGGGAGAAGGGCAGAGTCAGGAGGTCCCAGGCATAGGGCTCCACCTTGGGGTCCTTGGGGATCCAGAGAGGCTGGGCACTGAGCCCCATGTGGGGTGGCTTTGCAGGTCACGGATGGATCTGCCTGGCTCACCCTCGCGCCAAGCCTGCTCCTCGCAGCCAGCCCAGATGCTGTCAGTGGACACAGGCCACGCCGACCGGCAGGCCAGCGGCCGCATGGACGTATCAGCCTCTGTGGAACAGGAGGCCCTGAGCAACGCCTTCCGCTCGGTGCCACTGGCTGAGGAGGAGGACTTCGACAGCAAGGAGTGGGTCATCATCGACAAGGAGACGGAGCTGAAGGACTTCCCCCCGGGGGCTGAGCCTAGCACGTCGGGCACGACGGACGAGGAGCCTGAGGAGCTGCGGCCGCTGCCTGAGGAGGCTGAGGAGCGGCGGCGGCCAGTGCCAGAGCCTGCAGTCCGGCCCCGGGGACGTGGCATGCACACACTGGCCGAGGAGGACCTGCGGCTGACGCCCGCCCAGCCCCCGCCACCCCAGCTGAGCCAGGCTGATGGCCGGTCAGAGACATCACAGCCCCCCACGCCTGGCAGCCCTTCCCACTCACCGCTGCACTCCGGACCCCGCCCCCGAAGGAGAGAGTCAGATCCCACGGGCCCGCAGAGACAGGTAAGGCTGGGCTCGCACCCCACTCCCCACCCCTGATGCCCGCAGTCCTGGCGTGCAGCTGAGAGTGCTCCCGTATGCTCCCTGGGGGCTGCTGGCTAGCACCCACTGGTTGCAGCCGTGATGAAGGGAGGCAGGTTTAAGCGTCTGCAAGCATGATTGTGGAGGGCAGGGTTCTAAGTGGAGTGTCGCCTTCGGGGCAGCGTCAGCCAAGTAACAAAACAGGAGAAAGACCTCTCAGCATGGGGACAGGGTGTGCAAAGGCCCAGAGGTGGCAGTCAGAAACACTGATCGGCTTGTTGCAGCAGACGAGGCTGCAAGCTGGGTCCCGGGGCCCCGTCTGGGAGGGCCTTGGCCTTGGGGCTGGATTCTGAAGGCTTGGTGAGCCACTGAGGACAAAGGAGCCTGGCGGGCTGCAGTTCATGGGGTTGCACAGAGTCGAACACAGTGGAAGCAACGTAGCACGGCACAGCGTGGCAGGCTTTTAAGCAGGGGTGCGACAGGATGACACTGATACTTTTGAAGGGTCTCTCTGGCTGCTGTGTGGAAAATGGATTGAAGGGGCACAAACTTATCCATAGGAAGGCCACAGGGCAGGCGCAAGGCCACAGGGCAGGCGCCAGCAGGAGAGCACCCTGGTGGCGTGGAGCAGGGTGGAGACTCTGGATGTGGGGCAGAGTGGATGGAGCCTGGGGGTGTTGGGGAGAGGACCGAGGGAGTTGCTGCTGACACCGGCGTTCTGGGTGGGCAGTGGTACTGTCACTGAGTGGTTTCAAAGGGAGCATCAGCTCAGATTTGGACACAATGACCTCATGGTACCTGGGGGATGTCTACTGTGGAGGAACTGGGGTTCAGGAAAGAGATCTCAGTGAGAGATATGGATCTGGGGGTCTCGTAGTTTACAGGAGTGGGTGGTGTCACTCAAGAGGACTATGTGGAGTGGGGAGAGCCCAGGGTGGAGGCAGAGCTGGGAAACATTCACACCTTGAAAAAGAGTGAGACGAAGGGGCGAGAACACCTGGGGAGAGGGCTCCTGGAGTCGCGAAGGAGCTTGCTGAAGTGGGGCGGGGGCAGCTGGGGGTGTGCTGTGGTCAGAGCGGGCTCTGTGCTGAGGGTGAGCTCTGAGAGCCAGGATGTCGGACAGTGATGGGAGGGGAAGGAGCCAGGGCAGGAGGGACCCTAAACTGGGCACAGGGGCCGGCATGTTGGGAGCCCTGGGAGGACCTGGTCAGGTTGCCCTGGTGCCTTCTTGTGTGGGAGGCCTAAGGGACAGGACAGGGTGGGCAGAGAGGGGCCTGGTGGCGGCTGCATCATAAATGCTGGGGTGAGGGGCCACAGCACGTCTCATGGTATTCTAGTTATTATTATTTTTTGCAAATATGGGGTGTCCGAACAGGCAGAAGGTCCCTGGCCTGCTCGGGTTTCTCTGTGTGGTGCAGAGACTGACCTCTGACCCAGGAAGTGGCTCCACCACTCACCTTGGGTGCTGACTGGGGTCCATGTCCCCTCAGAGGAAGTGATGCTGGAGGGCTCATGGCCCACGTGCGTTCCCCTCGACTGTCCCGTGTGGGGGCCTGCACGTGGAAGGCTCTGGGAGATGCCAGGTGCAGGGCCGGTTCCACTGAGTGCTCAGATCGGGAGGCCTGGGCAGGAGACCCCGGTTCCCTGGAGGAGGTGGCTCCAGACAGGACTGTCTTCAGGCCCCATCCCAGTGTGTAGAAGAGACAGTCTCTAACCTGAGATCCTGAGACTGTATGTCCTGGCCTTGTCCTGGGCACTGGAAAACTGGAGGCTCAAAAAATGAGGACCATGAGCCCCCACCCTGAGAGGTCCTAGCCAGCCTGAGTTGGAGACTCAGCCAGGGCAAGGCTTGGGCAGCATGGCTATGTTGCTGACCCGGGCTCTGTTCCCATCAGAACCAGAACTAGGTAAGCAGGAGGTGGAGCAGGATCCATCTGGGCTCCCTTGATCCTCTCTCCTTCATTCATCACCTCATCATTCCACACCTACTGCGCCTCTGTGTCAGAGACCAGAGGCATCAGAGATCAGGCACACAACAGGCTGGGCCCTCGGGAGGTGCAGAGTCTAGGAAGGGGGACAGATGGCGGTGGTGTGTGTGGGGCGGAGAGAAAGCCCAGAATTAAAGTCAGGAGGCTGAGTTTAGAACCTGGGCCCTTCCAGTCTCTTCCTGGTGACTGTAGGCCAGTGGGGTCTCAGAGTTGTGCAGCTGAGCCATCTGGGAGGTTTTTCTCACCTTCAGATGCCCCCCTGGTCCTAGGAGTCAGCCTCACTTTGGGGAATTCCAGCCAAGGGGGTGAGATTTGGGGGAGCAGACGCAGGCCTGCTGTATGGTCAGTCTTGGGCTCAGGTCCTGCTGGTGGCAAGGATGGGCACTGCCCGTCTCAGCGAGCAATGGGGTCTGCGGGTCTGGACGGGGTGTTAGGTTGTGCGGGCCTTGGTTTCCCCACAATGCACAGAAGCGAGCTTGGGCAGCATTCTACAGCCGCCTGTGTGGGTGTGTCTGTGTGTCCGCACACACACATGTAGATGCACTTTCAGAGTGTCTGTAGAGCATGCAATGTGTGGAGAACCCTGGATGTCTACAGTGTCCCAGCTGGCGGGGTAGTCGCCACAGTGATGGTTTTAATGAGAATAAACAGCAGCGCTGCTCCTGAGCTTCTGTATTCTTCCCACGTAGCCCTCACAGCGACACAGTGCAGAGGCCACCCCTGTTTACAGGGTGAGGAAACTGAGGCTCAGAGGAGCTAAATATGTAGCCCAGGGTCACCAGCTGCTAAGGGGTAGAAGTGGGATTTGAATCCAGGTAGCTGGTTCCAGGGCTGTGCTTGGAGCCACAGTCTGAGGGCTGTGTGTTTAAGAGAGGATCAAGGACTTCCCTGGTGGTCCAGTGGTTAGACATGTTCACTGCCAAGGATGCAAGTTCGATCCCTGGTCGGGGAACTAAGATCCCACAAGCCATGCAATGCAGACAAAAAAAAAAAAACAAGGATGAATCTGGGACTTCCCAGGTGGTCTAGTGGTTAAGACTCTGTGCTCCCACTTCAGGGAATGCAGGTTCTGTCTCTGGTTGGGGAACTAAGAACCCACAAGCCACGTGAAAAAAAAAAAAGAGAGGAACAGAGAGTCCAGAGACAGCAGATGGTTTGTGCAGGGTCAAAAAGAACCTTTGTGGTATGTGGGTGTGTGTTTGTGTTGTGTGTGCGCACGTGTGTGCCTGTTGGCTGAGCCATGGCAGCAGGTGTGCCTGTGGGCATGTCGGTGTGTGTGGTGGTATCTCTGTGTGTGTCTGGGTGTGAGCACGTGGGTCAGGACATGTTTTGTCCGGCATTTCAGTGCAGCAGGGTGAAGCCTAGCCCTTCCTTCGCCGAGGGCAGGGGAAGAGGGAGGAGTGGACTGGCATTTTTTTTCCTTCTTTTGGTCTGGAAAGAGTCTCGAGCCTGGGTGAGGTCTCCACACCTGACTGCACATGGAATCACAGTTTGTGGAACTCCCTGCTGCATCCAGTAACGTAACTAGATTAAGTGGCTCAGGGCAGGCAGGAAGTCCCTGTAGGGACCCCACCCTACAACCTTTGTGCAAGGAAGCCCCTCCGAGTCCCAGCTCTGTCTGCTCGGGGTCTGATGTATGAACTTCCTCCTAAAAGCAATCTTTAAAGACAGGAACACTTGCACGTCTGTCACCTACCCCCGTGGGGAGTAAAGACAAGGATAATGTGGAATCAGGCAGTCTTCGAGCATCTGTCGTTCTTTGGCATGTGTACCGTGACACTTGAATTGTTTTTTTCTTACACACACCTTGATTTCTCCTCTCTGGAATTCACCGTGCAAATCAGAAGTGGCTGGGAAAGCTAGGCCAGAGGGGAGGGCAGTGGACAGAGTGTGGGATCTAGGGGAGGATGTTTACCCTCCCTCACCAGTTGTCTCTGGCTGATAACCCAGCGGGTCAACATTTCCTGAGGACATGGAGATTTGTTTGGCAGCTCCTAGAGCATTTCCCTGCCACGTGTGCAAGGGGCTGGGGGACAAAGATGAATCAGGCTCACAGGCAAGGGGGTAGGGTGCGGATGCAAAGGTGGAGACGGTGTTTACACTCAAGGGGCCACAGGGGCATAACGGTGGACTCTTGTCTGCTTGGAATGCAGCCAGCCTGCCAGGAAGCTGGGATGGCTTCACAGGTGTGACACTTCAGCTGGGCACGGAGGATGGGGAGGTGGGCACAAGTGGTGCCTGGCCTGAAAGGGCAGGACGTGCTGGAACTAAGTTCCTTTGGCAGCTGACCAAACTCTGCCTGAGGTGCTGAACTGGAGCCCCCAACACGTGCTTTGAGAAGGGTGTGAGCAACGGTGGGTGCCGCTGGCCCTTGGTATCGCCACATGGGCCGTGGACACCTAACCCTCAGTGCAGACAGGACTAGCTGAGAAGGATCCTAGACTTGGCCACGAAGAAGCAGGAGGGGAAACCATGGTGAGTGTAGTGAGCGTAAGGTGAGCCTACAGCGTGTTCTCTCTCCCCCTTTCCTGCCAGGCCCCTGGACCCCCCACTCAGTGGCCTCAGGGGCGCCCTCCTCCTCAGCCCTTTAGCCGCTGGCCCAGCCAGTTCTCACTGCGCCACCTAAAGCTTTGTAAACTGGCCTCAGTCCCAGGAAGAGCTTGGGGTCAGGATGGGCAAGGTCGGATGACAGCAAGTCATCCTTTCTGTCCCCACATACCTGGGACATGGAGCCCATTTTCTCTTTTCCCTCTGAGGACATGAGAGCATGAGGGCATGGATGGCCAGGTGAGGCGGCCAAGCCCTGCCACGTCTCTCAGCTTTAGACAGGGAAAAGCTGCCTGGGAGAAATGACTTCAACTGGCTCCTCCACCTCCCAGTCCTCTAAACTCTTTCTTCATTCTTGAGAGTGATAAACAGCTCACATGGCCCGCACTACTGTAAGGGCTTTGCATATTATAACACCTAATCCTCATAAGAAGAGTCTTAGGAAACCGTAGTTACACCCATTTTACAGATGAGAAAGCTGAGGCATGAAGTAAAGTAACTTGCTTGAGGTCACCCAGATATTAAGTGGGGGAGTGGGAATTCAAACGTGTAGTCGGACTTCAGATTCCTTCCCTTCTGCTACCTCGTCACTGAGACTCTGAGCATGGGGGCAGGGTTGTCATCGCAGAGGGCACTTAGCTGGTGTTCTCTCGACCTCATGAAGGGCACAGAGTCCAGCTGGGGAGACAGATGGTGCACAGATGCCAATACAGTTTAGAGAGGTCTTTCTAGGGGGAGGGGGCAGGATTTCCCCAGCCCAGAGGAAACTCCAAGCTATATAGAGCTAAGCCAGGAAGGCTTCCTGAAGGTGAGTGAGCAAGGTCTCCGGGAGGAGACCGTGGTGTGAGGAGGCGGCGGGGGAAGGGCGTTGGAGGCCGAGCCTAGGGGGTGAGGCAGAGCGGGAGGGTCCGCCCCTGCCCACCTGCCCGTGACCCGGCGCCGCAGGGGCTGTCAGCGGTGGGTGGCCCCCGAGACGGAGCTGTCGATCGAGTCTGTGCCTGACACCTCTTTCCCCTCCACTCTTTTGGTCTCTTTCAGTTGGAGGAGGACAGACTCTCGGGGCACTCCCTCCCGCGGTACAGCCCCCTGCGACGACTGGCGTCCTCCGTGTTCTCCTCCTCCACGCTGGAGACCGAGCATTACCCTCACCCTGGCGGCGGCGGCTCCTCCGGTTCCCTCATTCAGCGCAGCCGCTCGGCGGAGAGCAGCCCCGTGCGGGCGCCCCACCGGCGCCACGCGCCTCTGGCCGCCGGCAACCACAGACTCGTGCCCTCGGTGCTCCGCATCTCGCGGTCACAGCTGCAGCAGGTGTGGGCCCGTTTCACCCACAAGACCTAGGCTGGGCCCCCCCCCCTCCTGGAGGGGGCAGGTGGGGGGGGTGGGGAGCAGGCAGAGACCGTGGTTCCTTCCCAGGACGCAATAATCACACACTCACACACCCCGACCCTCCCTGTCATGCAATACAGCCCCTATAACGTAGGCCCAAGGTACTGTAACCCCCCACCTCTCGCCCCTTCCATCGACTCCCTCTGCTTGGTGCCAGCCAAATGGTGCAGGGAGGGGTGGGGCTGTTGGTGCAGTTTCTGGGACAGGACAGGGGCCCTGGGCTGGAGCCACCAGTGGGTCCAGAGTCCGGTGGAAACCAAGGTGTCAGGGAGAGGCGTGATGGGTCAGAGTCAGTCTGGGAGGGCGCGTATTCTGTTTAATCTGTGATCTCTTGGCATGGCTGGGCATGGTCCACCCTTGGGGAGGGGGTGCCAGGAGACGGTCCCTTTTGGTGTGCTGTGTCTCTGTCTCCCTGGGCAGGGCGAAGTGTGTGGCCCTGTGTATGAGATAGGGGCCTGGCCAGCCAGCTTTGGGGTTTGGTGGGAAAGTGCCTATATACTCAGTGACATGGGAGGAAGTGGCCCTGTGACCCAATGAGCCCTTCCCAGGCCACAGTCATGGAGGACAGTGCCCTGCCCTCCTGCATTTCAACCCAGGAGTCCTGGAGCTCAGCCCACTGTAGGCTGCCCCTCCCCCAGGGCATATGTTGCCTGGCCCAGCTCCTTAGGAGCTGGGGAGGGACGCACAGGGAGGGGTCTGGGTTCTGCCACTCAAAGCGAGCTGGGGCCTCGGGGTGATGGACCCTGCCTAGTAGCAGTGGCAGAGAGGGTGGTTGTTAAGGATGAGGTGAGACCCGTGAGCTCAGGACAAGTTCCAGACAGCAGCAGTCCCACCACTGCCCCTCTTAGAGGATGACCCCTTCCAGTGGGTGCTCAGCCAAGTGTGTCCCCAGGGGCGTTGGTGAAGACAGAACACCTGGTAGGCTGATCAGAGGGGGCTCGGGAGATGGGAGGGGGATCAGGACGCCAGATTGCTCTTTCTGCCTGTTTCTCAGCACCCAACCTGTCACTGCAGGGACCCCAAGGTCCTCTGTCTTCAGTCCTGTGCATGTCATCCAGCACCTCTTTTCCCCTGCGGAATGGGGCAGTGGTGAAGATGGCTCCAGGAAGGGCAGGGCCAGTACCGGAAGGGGAGGGGAGGAGGAGGCCTGAAGGCCTGCAAAGTGTTTATTGCAGTAAGGTCGTCTCTGTGTGTGTGCTTGTGTGCTGGTACACTTACGAGCGTGAGTTTGGTTTTGTATGGGAATGTCTGCATGTGGCAGGGTTGCCATGGAGAGATGCTCAGGCTGTGCACTGCACAATTCTATGGAGTGCCAGTTACATAGCCCCTGATGTGAATGGCACCCACTGAAGTTGCCCAGTGCTGCAGTTCTGTGTGGGTGGGTGTGTATGAGTGTGAGTGTGTGTGTCTCTTAGGGGATCAGAAAGATGATTGTGTAATCCTTGGTAGTTTCCTATGTACCTACTATCATCCTAGCTCCTCTTTCTCCCTCCTTCTTCACTTGACGTCTGCTTCCCTCCCAACTCATCTCCCTTCATCTCCTGTCTCTGGTTCCAGCAGAGGCCTCAGGGCACCTGCCTCAACCTAGGGGTGCCACAGTCAGTGAACAGTGCCCTGAGCCAAACTGTTCTCATAGGTGGTTCACCCATATGAGCCAAGCCCATACCCACCTCACTCCTTTCTCCAAAAGGATAGCTTAAGGGTAGCTGGGCCACGAGCACCCTCCCCGTTTGGGAATGGAAGCCAAAGTGGGACCCACCTCCATCCTGACTGCTCGTTTTTGAAACTCCCCAGGTCCAAGACTCTGTTGCCCTCTGGGCTGTTTTGGGTGGCTCTGCACCCTGTGATGGCAGAAGGCAGAGGATGGATGAGGGTAGACCCTTCAAGAAAAGAGAGAAAAATCAAAGCACAAAGTTGGGAGGTGGGATGGCCAGTAGCCCCACTCCCTGCCTTCTGGCACTGCCCACCTCCCTCCCCGCTCTCCTCTGGGTGAGCAGGCAGGTGGCAAGTGGCAGGGGCTGAAAAGGGGAGTCTGTCCACCAGCCACTCCACAATCAGCAGCAGTGGGGGCAGGGCCCCCCACTATCTGGGATGAGATGAAACCAAGCCCTCTGTTATCCGGCATTTCCTTTCAGAGGGTTCTACTACCTGACCCTGAGCACAGCTCCCACACCAGGACCAGAGCCCTGCGGTACTCTAAGATCCCAAAGTGCCTTGTGACCTATCAAAGATGGCGGCACTAGCTTCAGCCTCGATTTGGCATCAGACGTATCAGGGCTTCCCTGGTGGCTCAGCTGGTAAAGAATTTGCCTGCAATGCAGGAGACCTGGGTTCGATCCCTGGTTTGGGAAGATCCCCTGGCAAAGGGAAAGGCTATCCACTCCAGTATTCTGGCTTGGAGAATTCCATGGACAGTCCATGGGGTCACAAAGAGTCGGACACAACTGAGCAACTTTCACTTTCACTTCTTCAGTGTTTCCAAAGGTTCTGGAGGTGGGGAATGCTGTTTAGCATTCCCAAAGTAGCTGAATTTTTCAAACACACACACCCCAGAAATGACTATTGTGGGAAAGAGTGTGTCCTTTAAAGATCATGACTCAAAACATTTTGTCCTTTGCGGGACATCTTTTTATATGCCCTCCGTAGTGGAGGAGAAACTGTCTTATAAGCCATAAAGCTCTGAGCTAACCAGAAGTGGTCTTAAGACCAGAAAGTGGTCTTGGTATCATTACCTTTTGAGGGTAGCTCTGACTTTTAGAACATCTAAGGCTATTTGAAGCCACGTGTGCTGAAGCAAGTTCATGTGAAGCGCAGCAGATCCCTGTGTGGTTTGGAGCCCAGTTGCCTGTCTCTGGGTCCTGGGCTGGGTAGGGAAGTTGTGAGCCCAGAGTGTTGTCAAGCTTTTTTCTTTTAGGGTTTCCCAAAGAAGATGCCAGAGTGTTTCAAGAAAAGATACCCTGCCTGGGGCAAATGCATAGCCTCCCCAAGGTCAGCTTTGAAAAGGAGCAGCACTCTTTATTGTATTGGAAGATGCTATTTTTGTACTTAAAAGTCACACCCTGCATGTAGTGGTGGCTTCCAATTATTAATTAATTTATTTTATTTAACAGTTACTGGCACACAGAGCTTATCATGTGCCAGGCAGTGATCTAAGCACTTTACAAAAATAACTCATTTAATCCTCGTAATAGCCTAGGAAGTAGATCCCAGTATTATCTGCATTAAGTGGATTAATCAGAATATCTAATTTACAAAAGCATATTAAAAACCCCTGCCAATGCCGAATAACTGAGGACTTGTTTGATAGGAGTTTTAAAGGTTTCAGTCTGTGTACTGGTCTGTTTATTATTTACTGTCCTTACTGGTTGGCCCCTCCTTGCTCTATTGAGGAAGAAGGAAGTTATCTATGAATCAGACTCTCCTTCCTTCTCCATCCCACCTGGGCATGGGATGGAGTTGGGGGTGGATGGGTGGTCACTCCAGAGTTCTGGGGTTGGTTGAAATGGCTGGACTCTGTCTCTCCAGAGATGCCCAACCTCTCAGTCCCAGTGGCCCCAAGCATGCCCATAGCAGCTCTGGGGATTAGGTGGGTGGAGTAAGAGTTCCAGTGAGAAAGAAGGTGCTCAATACCGTGTCCTCAGTGGTATTGGTTGGGGTCCCTGGGGTCAGGCTCACAGGCAGGGCAGATACTGGCACCCATACCACTGACAGTGGAGATTTGAGATGCGTGTCACCAACTCATCTCAACTCATGTCAATAGGAGCCAAGCAGTGTCAGGGAGCGGGCACTTGTGGGGACTGTGGTAAACAAAGGGACCCCCACCATCCTCAGCTCAACCAACTGTTGCCAGTATCTTCCACCTTTAACGTGAAATCTCGCTATTTTTAAACATTGGCATCTAATTTTTTAAAAAGCAACTTTTTAAAGAAAAATCACTGTGTGAGCTGAACAAAATTGGTTTACAAGCAGAGACCCTGAACTCAGTTTGCAACCTCTCTGAGCAAACTCTCTGAGCCTGAGGATCCCCCTACCCCCATCTATCCAAAGCTGTAAGCACTCAAATGGGGACAGTGTTCTTTCCCAGGAACACAAACTGGGTGGGCTTCTTAAGAACAGGCAGCTCACGACCAGTGGGGATGTTTGGTGTGTGCTGTGTGTACATGTCAGTGAGCTCATGGTGTGTATGCCTAAGTGTGTGTGTGGGCCAGTGGGTTTGTTCATGTTAAGTGGTGTTCTCCTCAAAGGACCAGTATTTTCTCTGTAAGACAGGATCCTAGGTCAGTGAAAAGTGCACTAGTAAATTCTCAGTAATGAATAGACACCCCCACCCACTTAAGGCAGCTTGGGTCACAGCAATAACCAGTCAACACTCACCACAACCTCTAGCATACCAATCCCAGCCATCTCCTTTGCAATTCCAGCTGTGGGGAAAAAAGGAATGGCCCTGTCCAGCATAAGGAGGAATGGTGGAATCTCTGAGCCATGCTGGTACATTAACCCTTGCTCTCCCAGCCAGGAGGGGCAGGTCCCTTCAATCCCAGGAAAACCTGTGTTCCTCTTTGTGGGGAGTCCCAGGACCCTCCATTGCTATTTCTCCTCTGCCCTGTTTAGGTTCCCTTTTCTGGGGAGGGGTGGTGCTGTCTGCCCAGGCAGTGGTTGGGAGGCCTGGGCCATTGGGTGAGCAGAGGAGCCGTGGCAGTGTGTCTATACTGGGTGATCAGAGGGGAGGACCATGCATAGGGAGGCTCTGGGGGTCACTAGCTATGGAAGCATAGAGAACGCGATATCCCCTGCTGTCCTCGGGTTGATTTGGTACCTGAGGATGGAGGCATAGACCTCTAAGGGAAGCCTGAACACCACCCCACCCCACCCCTAAATTCCACTGGATTCCACCCCATAGGGCAGGAATCAGCCCACCCCCATGGGCAGTCCTTGGTAACAAGGAGTGTGGCAGATCACTCTCCTTAAGTTGGGGGGCACGTCCCCAAAGTTTGCATTATTCCTATTAGGGACAGAGGTGCCCCCAGGACTGGTGGGGTCAGCCTCTGAAAATTTTAAAGCATCCTTCTCCCTAAGGGAGAGGCTCCTAGACTGAGGACCACAACCCTCAAACATCCCCAATGGTTTCCCACACCACCCAGTGGGCTTCCCAGTTTAGGGAGCCCCTGGGCCTGAAAGGCGACCCCAGCCCTCAAGTGAAGAGTTGAGAAGCCGTGGGGAGGAGGGGCAGTGAAGCGCAAAGGACTATGGAAACCTTCCGAGACCTCTGCTTCCACTTGGTTCCGCCGTGCGTCCCACCACCTAACCCTCCCTTTTACCCGCACAGGCTGTGGGGGTGCGGGGTCTGGGGTTCACCTTGCCACGACTAACAGGCTGTCTCTCTCTGCTACACACACACACACACACACACACACACATACACCCGTAGCTGCGCACACACTTCATGCACTCTCCGGACAGCAGACTAGCGGCCCGGCCCAGGAGAGCACGAGGATCGTGTTTCCGGGCCCCTCTGGCAGGTTTATCACTTTATTGGGACCCCCATCCCCTACATTCCCTTCTGTCCCCGCCCCCGCGGCCGTTGCACCACGAATGTACGTTCCAGTCTTTTTAACTAGCTGCTACGCGGCGTGACCAGGCGACCGCCCGGCCTCTGAGCCCTCCAGCTCGAGCCACGCCGGTCACGTCGCCAGAGTAATCCTCCCGGGCGCCCCCGGGCGTCAGCCTCTGCTCCCCGCCCCCGCCGAGCTGCCTGCTGCTAAAGTCCTTCTCGGGTTCTCGTCCCCCAGCCGCCCGCCGCCTCCCGCCCCGCCCCGCCCCGCGCTAAGGTTGAGTTGGCTCCCCTCCGCTGGCTCTGGGCCGCCGGGTCCCGGCCCGGGGTGGGGCGGGGCGGGTGTGAAGGCTCGCCCCTCCGTGCTCCAGGGCAGGGTGCTGACTAGGGCTGGGAGAGGGAGCTGGCCAATTCCTGGGCTTCAAGAGCCCGGGTCGCCCACACCGGATTCCTGTTACCTCACCGCCTACAGGGCTGCGCCCTCCCCTCCCTGCCCCAAATAAATTGGCCTTGCAATTGGATGCCAAAGAGCCCAGAGTTGAGGGGGAGCCAAGCTTTGAGCCTAGGTCTCTCAGAGCCACCCAACACCCCCCTTTTGGCCCCAGCCCCAGCCTCTGTGTCTCCTGCCCCACCCAACTTACACCACAGAGGGCCCTGGGGGTCCCCAAACATGCCCCCACTTCCAGCTCTTCTCTCTCCCCATTCCCGCAAATAAAACTCAGGGACCAACATCTGCTTCCTTTGCACTTGCTCCGTCGACTCCTTCCCCATCCCCACCCCCAGCCACTTAGAGGGGCTTCGGTGGAAGAGGAGAAGGGTTCCGGACCCTTGTGGCTATCAGTACTGAATGAGGAGAGGGCTGGCCCCTGCCCCGCTGGGAGGTTTGACTGGTGGGATGGGGGAAGCTCGGCCCCAGGGCCCAGCGCAGCCTTTTCCCTCCAGGGGCCCGAGGAGCCCCCTTCCAGCGTTGGGAGGCAGGGATGGGAAGGGGGTTGGCGAGAGGGTCCTCCTGGAGGTCCCGAAAACAGCCTGTTTATTCCTGGGCCTCCCCGTCCCATCATAACTCCCCGCCCCCCATTTTGTACTGCAATAATACTGTATTATAAGCTTGCACTATTTCCCGACCCTGGCCAGCCATAAGCATGCACGAAAAACTTCAAAACCACACACACGCGAAGATGGGACGCTTTTTTTTTCTTTCTCTCTCTCCGGGGTGTGTCCTCAGTGTACAGAGTGGCGTCAGGGCCCCCACCCCCACCCCAGGGCCCAGGTAGAAGCGCATGCACTGAGTCCCCTGCCCCTAGACTGCGAGTACTGTACAAATCCAACACTTGAAACCGAAACGCACACGCGCGGCGCCGCCGGCGTGGGGGGGAGGGGGTAGGACACGGACTCTGCACCCCCGCGCACGCGGCCACGCAGGGCGGGAGTGGGGGGCGCCCCGCCGTCAGGCGTCGCTGTGCAAGGGATCTTGTGCCTTTTAAAGTCCCTGTATGTTAATGCAGACAATCCGGAGAGCTTGTGTACTACCAAATTCTGATTAAAGACGCCTTCCAGGAACCTGCGCCTCGCCTGCTTTCTTTCCTCCTCCTCGTTTCTAACCCACCCACCCACCCCGCAGTTCTGGGGTCGCAGGACTGCGCAGAGGCCAGGGGCTAGTCTTTTGCTGACTCAGAGATGGGGTGGTGGATGGGGGGTGGCCAATTTCAGATCAATGGATCCAGCCCCACTCCTACCTTAGCCAGCAGCTAAGACAGGCCAAAGTGGGGAGAGGGAGGGAACCCTAGGAAGTTTCAACCTAGTTGGACTTGAGCAACACTTACTGCTGCGGCTGGCTAGCAGTCTCCTTTCATCCGAGGAGGGCTTTGGGGGTGGACTCTGGTCTCTGGCCTGACTGGAAATGGCCAGCTTGCTGGAGGGGGATGGGGAGATGGAAGGTGGTAATCAGTTCTCAGTGGATCAGACAATTATGGCCAAGTGCGTGGTGGGGGTGGGAAGCCGGAAGAGCAGAGAACCCTGTGAGGAGACCTCAGGGAGCCTTCCCCTGCTCCCTGTCCCCTGCCCTGATCGGGGATCTGAAGGAGCCCCGGCCTGGGGGAGAATGGTCTGTTGAGGGGAATCAGTGAGAGACTGGATTGTGCAGAACCCAGGGAACTCAGGGGTAGAATGCCTGTTGAGGGAGAACTAGGTCAAGGAGAGGGTGGGACCAGAGAAGAGGGTGGCCGAGACTGTAGAGATTGCAGAGAGAGGGGGTTAAAGGGGAGGGGGCTCACCGTCTCACTGGCCCCCACCCCACCCACACAGGCCTGCAGCCATAGCGCCTAAAGAGGAAGATACTAATCTGTTTCCCCTTGGGGCCTAAAGCAAATGTGGGGGCGATAAAGGGCAAGCTACAGCTGCGGTTTCTGACCCCCCAGGGCATTGAGAGGTCCTTGCCCTGGGGCAGCTGGGGCAGGCACTGAGATCTGGGGTCAAGTGTATGAGGATCTGTAGAGACTTAGGGTAGCAGCTGTCTTCCCAGGCCATCTTATCCCTGTCACCCAGATGACTGCCATGGGCCAGGGTGCCGGATGTGGGTGGCACCCCTGGATGGAGGGTGAAGAGCAGAGGGAGGGCTCTTGGCCTGGCAGATGTGGTTTGAGTGTAGAGACCAGACAGATGGGCAAAGACTCTGGGAAAGGCAGAGTCCAGCAGAGAAGGTACTATGCTGACCTCTCATCTCTTTCAGTCTAGGCAGTTTTGGCAATGGGAGTGGGGGTTCCCGTGGCGGGGGCTGGGAGGTATGTGCCAGGCAGCTGCTCTGGGGCTGGGGGGGCACTGCTGTGAGAGTCACAAAGCCCTCCCCACTGGGCAGTGAGGGTGGGGTGGGGGTGTCAGAGCTCATAGTCCTCGTGTCCCCGGGCAGCCCTCCTTCTTTGACCTTGGGACTGTGGACTGATGAGTCTGGGCTTGGCCTGGGTCCAGGTCAGAGAGTTGCTCAATGGGCGCTGTGTGCGGATGGGGGGTGTGGGGAGTAACCTGTCTCCAGTGTCAATAGCAGGCGAGTCAAGGCTGAAGAGGGCCTGGTTTTGCTGGCGGCAGGGTCAGTTTGGAGTCTGGTCCGTCTGCCTCTGTTCACTTTTCCGGCTGACTGGAGTAAACATGGACTTGGGCTGAGCTCTGAAGCTGACAAGGCCACATGCCTCTGCTCGGGGCTCAGCGGATGCAGGGGGAGGGCTGAGGCTTTCATTCTCTCTGAGTGTCTCAGCCCCGAAGGCCTGCCTCCCCTCCTCCCACACCCTCAGCGCATCTGCCTTTGGCCCAACTCCATCCGAGTCACCAGGGAGCTGTGAAACAGATCTCTGGGCCTTATCTCTGACCTAGCAGAATCTGCGGAGTAGGACTTGGGGCTCCGTATTTTTAAAAAGCATCCCCAAATACCGCTGTGCCAAGCAGGCTGGAGAACCATAGAAAGCAAACTGAAGTCATACTGTGTCCCTACCCTGAGAAGGGAGCAGGAAGGTGTGAGCTGCCCCCGACGCTGGCTTCCCCTTGCTGACACCCAGCACTGTCTCTTCCCTCTGAGGTAGAACAAGGGAGTGTCGCTGCTGTCCCCTCCCGTGGTGTCCTCAGGCCTGGAGGGCCAAGCGCACAGGGCTGTCCAGGGATCGCTGGCTGATTGAACAGGCACAGGATCACCTGGGTGAACGGGTGAATACTCACTGGACTTGGGCATCCAGGAGAGGCCAGAAAGGGTGAGGGAGGGCTTCCTGCTCTCTGAGGAGGAGGAGGGGTGCCTCCAGGCCTAGTGCTCCCCAAATTGGAGCCAGATGGGAAGGGGCTTTGAAACATAAAACCAAGCATGCCCCGGCCAGGGTGACCCTTAGGGTAATCTGTGTCTTCTCTGAGGTTCACGGCTCTGCTGAAGGGCAGAAGGTCCTGAGTTTCGCCACTTGGGACAGTGAGAAGCCAAGGAGGCAGTGGAAAGAATTCTGAGTTCTGGGCTGGCCTGACTGGTGTGCCTTTGTGACTCAGGCCTATTGATGCCTCTCTCCAGGCCTCAGTTTCCTAGTCTGATATTGTCAGTGATGCCTGATTTCCAGTGGGGATCCCTCATCCCTCCCATGTAATGGAAGGGGAGGGCTTTGAGACAGAAAGGGAGAGGATTCCACCTATGAGCATCTAACGTGGGCACTGTGAGCAGAGGATCCATCCTTTGGATGAGGCTTTTCCAGAGAGATCCAAGAACTGGCCAGATGGCAGGGGCAAAGATCGTTCTAACAGGGATGCCCAAAGAGTCAGAGATGGGCAGGAAAATAGGCTGAGATTCTGCTGAGAAAGAGTGGTTTGGTGGGGTTGAAGGATACCCCTGCTGAGTAGGATGTATCTGGTACAGGGTGGGTGGGTGCATTTTGAGCCAGACAGGAGAAACACATAATCAGAACACACTCCGGAGTGTGCTGGGGCCCTGTCTGGTGTCTGACACTATCTTGTCTTGCATGAGGAAGGTTATGACAGTTAAGGAGGGGAGAAGTCACAGCCTTGAGTGAATCTTGGCCTTGCGGATTCCTTCTCCTCCACCTGCCTATGGGCTGAGCACAGAGACCTCAGCTGGAGAGCCTATTCTTTCCCTGCCTCCATAGGTATGGCAACCAGGAGTTTCTGGGATTGAGGAGGGAGGTAATGATCTTCAAACTAGGGTAAGCCAGAGCAGTGGGTAGGAGGCGAGGGTGGGATGGGGTTGGGAGGGAGATAACATTTATCAATCCACTGCTATAAGCCAGACCCACTGCTTATATGACCTTGTTTCTGGTCACAGCCTTTGTGGAGTATGCATTATCCCCATCTCACTTCCTAATCTAGAGACTGCACACTCCATGAAAAGAAGAACCAGGTCTGTATTGTTGATCCACAAATTTACAGCCTCTAACATAGTGGTCAAGACAATAGACATTCAAGGACTTTACGCATGCATGCATGAATGAAAAACCCTTAAGAGGCTCACCATTTATCAGGAGAGAGAACTATGTAAAGGCGTGCCTGTCAAATAGAGGGTGGAAGGTTCTGTGAAGGAAGGACGTGGGAAAACAAGGAGAGTGGTGAAATCTGCTTGGTGGGTGGACAAGAAGCTTTTGGGAAAATGAGCTGTTTGAGCTGGGTGCTGGAAGAAGAAGAGGAGTTTGTCATGTCAGTAGAGAGATAGGGACGGACCTCTGGGCAGAGGAAGCTGTGTCTAGGGAAGGATCAGAAGTATGAGAAAACTGTATTTTGAGAACTGTTGGAACATAAGCAGGGGAGCAAAGTGAGGTTAGAGCCGAATGTAGGAGCCAGATCATGGGCTGGGATGGGGTGGGGTGAGGTAGGGAGGGGTGGGGAGGAGAGAGGATGCTCATATGCCGAGCCAAGGGTTGGGACTATCTTCAGAGGACTGTGGGGCCCACCACAGGTTTATGCAGGTTTGAAACAGTGGGAAATGAGATCTGATTTAAGTTTCAGGAAGATCACTTGGGCAGCTGTAGGAAGAACGGATAGGCAATGCAGAATGGAAAAAAAATCAGGCTCATGGCTGGGGAACCACCAGGCAGCACAGGGCTGTGCCCATGGGGATAGGACAGCAGACACAGATGTTCAAGAGGAATGCCTGGCAGGACTCCCTGAGTCTGGATGGCCCCTGAAGGTGTTGGAGCCCTTCCAGGGCTTTGGGTCTGCAAGGGCTGTCTGTGTTTCAGAAAACAGAAGCCCTGTGTGTTCAAAAGGCTAACAAAATTCTGGATACCATCAGTACCAACCCCCCAGGAACAAAGCCATGTCAGCCCTGATGGGGCCTGGTGCTGTGTGGGTACCCAGGGATGTGTGTGATTGACAAGAAGACATAGCAGCAGAGACCCTGGTAAGATGCTCAGGTCTTTTGAGTCTGGAGGGAAGAAGTCTCAGGAGAGATGTGGTAAGAGTCTAGAAAGCTAAGGACATGCTATCGCATGGCCAAAACTTCCAAGGGACAAAAGTAATCAAGTGAAAAGCAACCATCTTTCATAGGCTGGCTGTGACTTTCTGGAGAAGTGTGGACTCAAAATGCACCTACAGAGGGCTGGAAAATTCCTGGCTGACAGGCAGGTGGGAAGGGGGCTGGAGCTCCAGGGACCCAGCCTGCACTTCACGGGGTGAAAGATGGCCCAAACTTTGCCCTGACAGGTTCTGGTGGCCCTGCAGCCAACTCCCTGGCTACAGAGGGACTGTACTCTATGAGGAGGCAGTGAGGGCAACCCAGACACTTGCTGCTCCTCTTTGGACCTGGTTTCCTCACCTGCAAAAGGAAGGGTTGATCTACATGGTGGCTATGATGGCTTGCAGTTGTCATTTTCTTCTGTTGACTGAACTACAGTTGGCTGTGGGTTTCAGGATACACATGGGATACAGGAGAGGAGTAGGGGTAAAGGGGAGACCGGGAGATGGAAAAGCCACCGGGATAAAGGCCTGGGACTTCCAGGGGACCTGGAGCATGGAAACAGTCATCAGAGATTTACTGAGCAGTTACTAGGTCCCAGGGACCAGCCTAGGCTCCGGGGATGGAACAATGAACAAAACAAGCCTCTGTGCCTGCTCTAGTGGAACTCCCACTCTGGCGAGCCTCCAAGACTGGGGGTGCAGTCAGGCCCAGGAGCAGGGCTGTGACCTCAGTGGGTCCCTGTGTGTGCCCCTTGCAGGTATTCTCTGTGGCACCCCCATTTGAGGTGAACGGTCTCCCACGAGCTGTGCCCCTGAGCCTGCCCTACCAGGACTTCAAGAAGGATCTTTCCGATTACCGCGAAAGGGCTCGGCTGCTCAACAGGGTCCGGAGGGTAGGCTTCTCGCACATGCTACTCACACCCCCCCAGGTCCCACTGGCTCCTGCTCAGCCTCAAACAAATGGGAAGGAGGAAGAGGAGGAGGAGGAGGAGGAAGAGGAGGAAGAGGAGGAAGAAGAAGAGGATGAGGAGGAGGAGGAAGATGAAGAGGAGGAGGAGGAGGAAGAGGAGGAGGAGGCAGTGGCCCTGGGGGAGGTTCTGGGGCCACACAGCAGCTCCAGCAGCGAGGGCAGTGAGAGGAGCACAGACCGGAGCCAGGAGGGCGCGCCTTCCACACTGCTGGCCGACGACCAGAAAGAGTCCAGGGGCCGGGCCTCGATGGCTGACGGGGACCTGGAGCCTGAGGAGGGCTCCAAAACACTGGTGCTCGTCTCCCCTGGTGACATGAAGAAGTCGCCCGTCACTGTTGACCTGGCCCCCGACCCCGACCTGGGCACTCTGGCCGTCCTCACCCCGCAGCAGGAGCGGCCCCAGCCCACTGGCAGCCAGCTGGATGTGTCGGAGCCAGGCACCCTGTCCTCCGTCCTCAAGTCCGAGCCCAAGCCCCCCGGGCCTGGGGCAGGGCAGGGGACTGGAGCGGTGGCCATGGGGGCAGGGGGAGTGGCAGTCACCTCCTCACCCTTCACCAAAGTCGAGAGGACCTTTGTGCACATTGCGGAGAAAACCCACCTCAATGTCATGTCTTCCGGTGGACAAGCCTCCCGGTCTGAGGAGCTCAGCTCTGGGGGCGAGCTGGGCCTGGAGGTGCCCTCTGATGGGAGGGTGGCGGAGGAAGGGGCCTCCGCACACCTGGAGAATGGCACTGCCCTGTCAGGGCTGGAGAGCTGTGTCCCGTCAGCACCCCCAGGGAGCAGCCCCTTGGAGGTGGCCACAGACTCACTGCCCAACGGCCCTGCCCTGGCTGATGGGCCTACTCCCGCGTCCCTGCTGGGGCCGGGCCCCGAAAAGCTGGCCACCATCTCTCCTAGTCGCCACGCCGTGCCAGGCCCCCGCCCCAGGAGCCGAATCCCTGTCCTGCTGTCTGAGGAGGACACGGGCTCGGAGCCCTCCGGCTCACTGTCGGCCAAAGAACGGTGGGGCAAGCGGGCCCGACCGCAGCAAGACCTGGCGCGGCTGGTGATGGAAAAGAGGCAGGGCCGCCTGCTACTGCGCCTGGCCTCTGGGGCCTCGTCTTCTTCCAGCGAGGAGCAACGCCGTGCCTCTGAGACTCTCTCAGGCACAGGCTCCGAGGAGGACACGCCTGCCTCTGAGCCTGAGGTGCCCAGGAAAGCCGGGCGGGCAGCTGCCACCCGGAGCCGGATCCCCCGCCCCATTAGTGTCCGCATGCCCACGCCTGCCACAGGCCAGCAGCCCCCCGACAGACCCCAAGGTGCAGCCCCAGCATCTGACACAGCCATCACCAGCAGGTGAGAAACCGCTGCCAGTCCCAGGGGGGTGGGTGGTGGTGGTGGGGTGGCAGAGGGTGACCACAGAAAGCTTCCTCCAGGGCAGGCTTTCCTGGAGGCAAGGGATTCTGATAATTCAGCCACACCTCCCCAACCAAGTCTCTCTTCTGACTTGGGTCCCAGCCCTGGCACTGGGCTCAAGGAAGTGTCTGAAGGGATGTCAAGGAGGCAGGCTTGGGAAAGGTTGATGAGGGATAGTGGGGTCCACACACAGTCTCTGGTGTGCCAAGGGGCATTTAAGGCTCAAAGATAAAGGCTAGAATAGTTGGGAGAAAACATGACCCATATTAATATAAGCACGCGTATATAATACAGTAGAATGTAAAGATGAAACAGAGACATCAGAGAAAGCATGCAGCAAGCTCTTTTGCTAGCAGCCCGGGTGGGGGGTGGGGGTATGGGGTGGGGGAGGGTGGCCCTTAGAGGCCCCGTCCTGGAGGACGGGGCACCACGCCTCAGTTTGTCTGCCTCGGTTTGATTGTCTGTGCCAAGGTCTCATCCTCAGGCTCATCCACCTCTGAGGATGCACGACTCTGGGGCTCAGTGCCCAGGGAGATTCTGAAACTGTCTCTCCTTTTGTTTCTTTTCCCTCCTCCCGCATCTTTCGCAGGCTCCAGCTGCAGAAGCCCCCAGGGACGGCCATTGCTGCTGACCTCCGTCCCAAACAGCCCTCCGGCCGAGGCCCGGGCCCCGGGCGAGCCCCAGCCGGCACCAGGCCCCCAGCCCCGCGCAGTCCCGGCCTTTCCGCCTCCTCCGCGCACCATCCCAGCGCGTCCCCGCGGAGCCGGTCCTTGTCCCGAAAAGAGAGCCCCTCCCCTTCGCACCAGGCCCGGCCCGGGCCCGCCCCACCCCGGGGAGCCCCGCAGGCCCGGGCGCAGCCTGAAGGCACCCCCTCCACTTTGGGGGGTCCCAAGAAAGGACCCAGAGGGAAAGTCCAGACTCAGCGCGCAGCAACCAAAGGCCGGGCGGGGGTCGCGGAGAGTCGGGCGGGGGCCAGATAATGATGCGCGCGGCTCTCTGCGGCCCCCCACCCTCACCCCGGCCCCCCACCCGCAGCCGGCCACACTGAAACAGCTCCCAGCACAGCCTTAGGCGCCTGACGCGCGCCACCCGTGCACCCAGCTTCCCGCCTGCACCCGCGAGGACGCGCGCCAGCACACGCAGCGACCACCCGCCAGCCCTGCCGACTGGGGCACCGGGCCCGGGGGAGAGCCCACCTCCCCATCCTCCCCCTTCTCCGCCACTCCTCCCGCTGCCCTTCAGGTGGGGCAGGCTCACCCTCCGCCCCGGGGAAGGCTCAGCGACTTTTCACCAAGGACTCCACTAATGGGGACCCCTGCTCACCCACCAGGCCTCTGCTGTTCCCCATGCCCCCTAGGGAACTCTGCTTACACATCCTGCGGCGTCTTTTCCTCCTCCTGACCCTCTTCCAGCCAAAGCCCCCCTTCCCACTGCCCCCCTTTTTGGAAAGGCAGCCTCAAATTCCAGAAATGGAGGCTCTAGCCTCCCACTAGGGGCTAATCCCACCATCCCTTGGGAGCTCAAGTGGTTGGAAAGCCTCTTCTCAGCTGCCAGACTGGATTTGGAGAGGTGAGACCTAGGAGCCATTGGTCTACTCAGGTGTGAGGGGGCAGGTGTGACCTGCCCCAGAGTCAGCACTGTCCTTGACACCCCTGTGGGAAGCAGTGGGCAGGTGATGGGAAAAGAGTGCTCCCTCACACCCCTAGGGTACAACAACCCCCTTCCCCTAAGTTTGTGTGGGAACCATCAAGTGTGCGGAGGCTGCTTTCCTGGGCAAGAGTTTCCCAGTGGGAAGTTGCGGGGGTGGGGGGCGGGGGCAGGGCTTTAAAAAAAACATTTCACCCCTTCCCGTGGTCCCCTGATCTAGTTCTCAGGACCCCTCACCATCAGGAATTCCTTCTTACCATCTAACCTCAATCTTGCCTACTGCAGTTTCAGCCAACTTCTCTCTCTTCTGAAATCAGTGGGGGTGGAGAATGACTGGTTATCATCTTCTCTGCATTGGCCCTTTGGAGATTCAGGGACCCAGTTCTGGCTGCATCACCCTCTCTGTCCTCCTGGCCCTGAAGAGTGGGCTGGATCAGACCATCATCTCCCCTGCGGGAGAGAGAGCAGAAGTAGGCAGACAGACTGACAGACAGCTGGCCCCTGGACTCGAGGCAGAAAGGCCCTTCTCACTTCTGTACGTTTCTATGATGGGTCCAGCCCCAGTGCCCTCCACCTCCAGCTCACCCTTCAGCCTGTCCCCTCTTGTTCTAAGCCAGCCCATGCAGCTGAGCAGTCCCTGCAGAGGGTGAGGCCTGCACTGCTCCATGAATGGATATGGGGCCTCCTCCTGGGTCTGGCTCCTGCATAGCTCATCCCCACTGATCATCAGCCTCAACTGCCTACATCTGGGCCAAGGGGCTGCAGAGGGGATAGTCAACCTGCCCATTTGGGACAGGTCCCCTGCGTTCTTCCTCCATCCTCGGCACCCACAGCCTCTGTCCCCTGGCATGGTCCCTCTGTTCTTTCCTGGGTCACAGAGAGCAGGGCAAGACAACCCGGGGAAGAGGAATAAAGGCCCCAGCCTGCCCTAGTGGTCTGGCAGCATCCAGCCTCCATCACTTAGAAGGATGCCCGTGAGGAAATCGGCCCTGAGAGAAGCCTGGTGGTGCCAGCTGAAGCCCCTGATGGAGAGTTGGCAGGCTTGGGCAGCTGCTTCTGTGCCGAGGTGGTGGCTTCTCTGCAGACCAGCCCAGGGGAGGACTCCAGGGTGGATGGCCTTCAAGGTTCACCCTTCACTGACGCAGAAGCTCCCAGAACACTCAGGAAACCTCTACGGACAGAGCCCTCTTTGTCAACCCGAGACCCATCCCAAGGCCTCTACTGCCCTCTGGGTCCAGCAGAGGGGGTGGAGGAGGGGCCACTCCTTCCCACCTAGAGCTTCTTCGAATGACAATCAGCTCGTGCCAGGTGGGAACCAGGGCATGACCCCTGGTGCCCAGGTCCTGGGCCTGTTCCTTGCCACCAACCGAACTGTGAATGTAGGGCCCCCCAGCCTCACCCCTGCCCCAGGACCAACAACACCCTGGTTTGGTGTTGGGAGGAAAAAGGGGGCGGCCTGAGAGAGCCTCAAACCCATCCCACACTCTAGCTTCATCCAGCACTCGAGCTGGGCAGAGACGCAAAACCCTGTCTGCCCTTGGGATTCCGGACCTCCCTAGGGCTCCCAACTGACCTCAGGCCTCTGCGTCATTGAATGTCACCGAGGTGGGGGAGGAGGGGAGGGGGCAAGTGTGTGGGGGAGCTAGGGTACTGACTCTGCCCCTCCCCACCCCGGAAGGGTCTAGGGCAGAGGAAAACACCACCTTCCAGTGCCCCCATCTCCCACTGCAGTCTCCTCCCCCTTGGGCACCCGTTCCTGCCCATCAAGCCCTCCCAGTCCTGAGCCCCTTCTCTATAAAAGAGTGTTACACCACCACCACACCCTCCAGCATTTCCCCATCGCCACCGCCTGTGTCACTGGCTCAGATGCAGGTCTGCTCACCCCAGAACATGCCTTCCCTCCCCAGCCGCACTGTGCACGAAGAGAGTGCAAGTGAGGAGCTGTGCCCCCAATATGTGGGCTGCCCCCTTCCCAGCTTCTCGCAGGGGCCTGGCTTGTGCAGTCTTCTCAGCTGGGGTGGGGTCAGGGGGAATCAGCCCTGGTGAGCATGGGGTGAGGGGCAGGGAGTTGCCCTTCCCCTCCCTGGGGAAGCCACTGAAGAATGTTTACATGCCAAACAGAATGTAACACCCTCCCCCACCCCTCCTAGTCACTGCATGGCCTCTGCCCACCTTGCACCTGTACATCCCCACCCCAGCACCCTGGAAGCCGCTGTCATGATTAGATCGGGTCTCGGAAGGGAAGTAGCCATCACACCATTAAAAAGCCTGTGGACCTTTCTTTCTGTTGGCCTGGACTCTTTTTCCTTTGGGAGACAGGACAAAGCCCAGGCCTTGGGGCTGGGAGTAGGCAGCGAGGAGAGAGCAGGCTGGTGGGAATGTGAGGAGGGACTGTCCTGGAGGTTGGTTGTCTACAGAAGAGGACATGGAAGCTCAGGGTGCATACAGGTAATTTGCACAGAGTCACATGGGTGGAAGGGGATGGCCCTGCTGTCTCTGATAGCAAAGCTCGGGCTCTCTCTGCTCCCCTGGCTCCAAGAGACTTTTAAGTCTAGCTTTGTGCAGAGAGGGAAGGGGGAATTTTCATTGCCCCCAAGTTAACAGACAAAAGCACAAGTGTTTGGAAAACCAGAAAGTACAGCAGCTTATAGACAAGGAAGAATAATGATCATTATTCTAGCAAAATCTATGAAAATCACAAATGAACAGAGCCTCTGACCCAGCATCTCCACTCCTAGAAATGTATCTTTAAGGATATACCTGTAAACTCACAAAATTATATGTCCTAAGTAATTCATGGCAGCATCCTTTGAGCTCCACAAAGCCTCATCTGCAATTCCAAAAGCCAGAAAGTTCTGAAAACTGGGAGACAGACATCCCATTAGATCAGCATCAACTCATTTGATAACAAACCTGACAAGACCATTTATAGTCTTTATTAATTCCACTTACCATACATATTTGCAGTGAAGTATTAATGTGTTTGGTTATGGGATGCTGCCTTAGGTCCTACTGGGGTGTTTCCCAATATATGGACTATACACTGAGTTGCCTTTCTAACTCTAAATGTATTCTGAATTCTAAAAGATTTTCAATTGTTTGGATCAGAGACTGTAACCCTGTAAAAAGCAAGCGCTGAGAAACAATCTAAATGTCCATTTAATGGGAGCCTGTTAGTAGAGCATGCGATGTCGTGGGGTGCTGTGAAGCTCTACCATGAAGGAGGGGGCTTTTTGTATCTAGTAAAGGACTGTGTGTGTAATGTCCACCTATTTAGATGCGTTAGAGGCCTCTGGTTGCTTTGGGAGGCCGGGGGGTGGGGGGAGGGAGGCTGCAGTGGAGTGTACTTGCTATACTTTCTGCATTTTGGACTCTAGGTTCAGTATGTGTGAATCTTTCACCTAGACAATACATAAACAACTTCTGTCCCAGGGCAGACTCCCAGCACTGCCTGGGATCTGAGGGAAAAGGACGCAGGCTTTGATGTCCTGCTCTCCCTCTGAGAAGACCACCCCACCACAGCGCGGACATCCCAGAGCCTGTGTAACTATCTCCTGTTTCTTTCTTTTGACATGATGCAAGGGAGCTCTAGGGCCTGATTCACTAGCTTTCAGTGGGACCCCCACATGCTTTTACCTTCCTTCTTGTTCAAAAATGTCAAAAGCAGGTCATGTTTGTAATAAACAGGCAAGTGCTAAAAGCATGTAAAATAAAACACAAAAGGCTCCCATCCACAAACATGACCATCTAGAGGCAATCCTTGTGAACCCCTTGGTGTGTACCATCTCAGACGTTCTAGGTTTATAATAATAGCACTCTTTCCATATGTAATTCTTATAAATAGAGGAGCATATTATACCTACTATTCTGAAAAACGATTTTTACACCCAACATCTTAAAATACAGATCTTCCTTGTTTTTAGTATATCATAGAGTTGTACAACCAGTTATCACAATCAAAGTTAGAATATTTCCATCAGCTCCAGAAAGAAACACCATGCTTATCAGCAATCACTCCCATTTCTCCCCAACCCCTCAAGCCCGAGGCAACTACTAGTCTATTTTCTGTGTCTGTATCATTTGCCTATTTTGGACATTTCATATCATTGGAATCGCACCATACGTGGCTCTTTGTGACTGTCTTCCTTACCCAGCACGTTTCCAAGGTTGACCCATGTTTAGATCTTATCAGTACTTCATTCCTTTTTAAGGCTGAATGATATTCTGTTGTAGGGATAGACCACATTTTGTTTATCCATTCATCGACTGATAGACTTTGGGTTGCTTCTACCTTTTGGCTGCTATGATTATTTCCTTAATATTTATTTATTTATGTCAGGTCTTAGTTGTAACACACAGGATCTCTAAGCTGTGGCATGTGAACCCTTAGCTGCATGTTGTGGGATCTTAGCTGTGGCATATGGAATCTAGTTCCCTGACCAAGGATCGAACTTGGACTCCCTTCTTTGGGAACATGAAGTCTTAGCCATTGGACCACCAGGAAAGTCCCTGATAAAGGGTTTTAAACAGACATTACCCTGTCGGATCTGTGTTTTAAAATGTTCATTACAGTGGGTGTGTCGGGGCGGGGGCGTGGGGGGTGGGGCGGGTTTGAGAGGGGTGAGACTGGAGCCAGTGGGAGCGGCTTGTATCACTTGTTTTAACCCTCCTGCCAGACTGCATGTTCACTGAGGGCAGGGACTGTGGCAGAGGCATCTTTCTACCTTACAAAATGCTGAGGTTGCATTAGAGACTCAACAGCTCTTGTTAATACTGCTATCACCTCCCGTCATCACCACCAAATCACTCCCAAGTCTACTAGCATCACCAGTAACACACGCCATATCAACAACAGGCAAGTGCTAGAAGCATGTAAAATAAAACACAAAAGGCTCCCATCCACAAACATGACCATCTAGAGGCAATCCTTGTGAACCCCTTGGTGTGTACCATCTCAGACGTTCTAGGTTTATAATAATAGTACTCTTTCCATATGTAATTCTTATAAATAGAGGAGCATATTATACCTACTATTCTGAAAAACGATTTTTACACCCAACATCTTAAAATACAGATCTTCCTTGTTTTTAGTATATCATAGAGTTGTACAACCAGTTATCACAATCAAAGTTAGAATATTTCCATCAGCTCCAGAAAGAAACACCATGGGAGTCTGGCCTAGCGCAGACTGGAGCATCTCTAGCTCAGCAGCTTGGGTTAAAGACTGGGGCCAGAGTCAGGGGTCCAGGTCTTCTCTCTGCTGCTGAGTCAGTGGCTGGTGACTCCAGGCAGAGGTGTTCTCAGCCTCCCAAATTGTTTTCCTTATCTATTCAAAGAGGGGGCTAGATTAAACGAGAGATTTTCAAAAAAAAATTGTTTTTTCAGCTTAGGCCCTTGAGAAGCGTATTTGCTTAGAAATCTAGAGCCCTTGGAATACGATGTGACAATCTCCCAGCTTTGCCAACCTGGTAGAATCAGATCAGAACGAGTCTGACATTGCTGGCTTCCACTGTGCTTTCGTGGCAGGGGCCATGAATGAGAACTGAGTGGGGAGATCAGACAAATTCTGAGTCTTAGGCATTCACAGCAGGCAACTATGTCAAGACCTTGGCAAACTCCTTCCTTCCCTACCACCACCCCCCACCCACCACAGGGTAATCTGGGAAGCTCCTGAAATAGAGTCAGAGGGCAGGCAGATGGGACTGTGTGTATGGGAAGAGACCCTGAGTGAAAAAATGGAAGGGTGATGGGTCTGGGATCCCCAGGTCAGCCAGACTGTCTGGTGTGGTTTCAGGTGTGTTTCTGCCTGGGACATACGCTCCAGGTAGGAGTACAGGAAGGCCTCGTGTTCCCTTCCTGTGTACGGGAAGGGTTCTCAGCTGGAAGAACCCTTCACCTGGTTAGGACCTAGATCTCGGTCTTGAATCCCGAGCTGCCGGCCAGGCTGTGGCTACAAATAGACACAGGTGAACTAAGGCTTCATAGGACAAAGGGCATCCAGGGAGAGCTGGCACTGTGCTCCAGGGGACTTCTCCTTTTAGGGACCCTTGGAAGTGCTGCTGACCAAAGGGCTAGGGCCTCATCTCCCACATACCCAGCTACCCCCCTGGCAGCTCAAGGTTACCCCACTTGGTCCTTGAGCACCAATATGTAAGTCACAGAGCCACAATGTCAGTGACTTCTGAGTGGACGGCAGCCCCTCCCCCCTCTTCCCCCCCTCCCCCAGGGAACTAAGCCAGACAGGCAGGGATCCCTGGAAACCTGGGTGGCCTGGGAGGGCCCCATCCTGGGCCAGCCCCTGAGGGCTGGATTCTGACTGAAGGCTTTCTGCTCATCAGTCTGTCTCTCCCGCCTCCAGAGTCCAAGGGTTCAAGTGGTGGGTGGTTTGAGCTGTGCTGGGCACTATAGAGGGAGTCCGCGCAGAAGGCTGGTGGGTAAGCAGCATGGGATTCGAGGAGCTGCTAGACAAGGTGGGCGGCTTTGGGCCCTTCCAGCTGCGGAACGTGGCCCTGCTGGCCCTGCCCCGGGTGCTGCTGCCCATGCACTTCCTCTTGCCCATCTTCCTGGCTGCTGTGCCAGCCCACCGCTGTGCCCTGCCTGGGGCCCCGGACAACTTCAGCAGCCAGGATGCATGGCTGGAGGCCCACCTGCCCCGGGAGCCTGACGGCAGGCTCAGCGCCTGCCTCCGCTTCACTCATCCGCAGGCCCTCCCCAACAGCACGTTGTGGGGAGAGGGGCAGGACCCTGGGGAGCAACCCGAGAGTGAGCCCTCCACAGTGCCCTGTCCTCAGGGCTGGGAGTACAACCACTCGGAATTCTCCTCCACCATTGCAACCGAGGTACCCGAGCTGGGAGGTTGGGGGACATGTGAGTGAATGGGTCTGCCATTGCCTTGGGTGATTACCATGTGGGCATTAGATACATTACTTTACCTTTGAGAGTCACTGTTTACCAATTTGTAGATGGGGTCTATAACTTTAAAGCACTGAGCTTAGTTCCTGGCTTGTGGTAAAGGCCCTGTGTAAGAACTGCTATTATCACTTGGGAGGTGATTAGGGCAAGGGAGGAGTAAGTTGGCTCCAGGGAGCTGGGGCAGAGATTTGACAAGGGTTTTTCTGTTCTAAGAGGTGCAAAAACAATAGAAGACTCCTTCTCTCCCTTCTTTTTTCCAGGCCCCAGGTCTAGGATTTATGTAATTCATCTGGAGGATGGAGGAGGAGGTGGGGGACAGTCTATCTGGGAAGGAGCAGAACTCTTGTCATCATAGTCAAGGCCTTCCATGGGAAAAAACTGAGGTTGCAGGACTGGGGTGGGGGGCAAAGTTTTCCACCCCCCAAGCTGGAGGGAATAGTTGGGGACTTATTATCTTACATGGAGGTAGCAGGATGGCACAGTTGACCTCAGAAAGCCCCAGGTCTGGGAGAAGAGGGATTGGTACCAGCTGGAAGGGGCCTATGCCCATAGGAGGCCCCTCCCTGCCTGTTCCTGCAGTGGGACCTTGTGTGTGAGCAGAAAGGCCTGAACAAAGCCATTTCCACCTTCTTCTTCGCTGGTGTGCTGGTGGGGGCCGTGGCCTACGGATACCTGTCTGACAGGTCGGGTGAGGTAGAGGGGGCCAATACGGAGTGGGGTGGGGAACCCTCTTCCACTAACTGTAGTGTGGGACTTCCCGTCTACAGGGTGCTGACCCTGCGTGACCCCTGTGCAGGTTTGGGCGGCGCCGCCTGCTGCTGGTGGCCTACGTGAGCTCCCTGGTGCTGGGCCTGGCGTCTGCAGCCTCGGTCAGCTACATCATGTTTGCCATCACTCGAACCCTCACTGGCATGGCTCTGGCTGGCTTCACCATCATTGTGATGCCACTGGGTAAGGCACGCAAAGAATGGGTAGGACCTAGAGGACCGGAAGGAAGCAGCAGTCAAAGGTGAGATTGAGCTCATCTGGCCCTTGCTAACTGTCTTCCTGCCTCCAACCCCTGCCCTGGCCCAGAACTGGAGTGGCTGGACGTGAGACACCGGACCGTGGCAGGTGTCCTGAGCAGCACCTTCTGGACAGGGGGTGTGATGCTGTTGGGACTGATCGGCTACCTGATACGGGATTGGCGATGGCTCCTGCTGACTGTCACCCTGCCTTGTGCCCCAGGCATCCTTACCCTCTGGTGAGACTTGTGGGCAGCTGGGGAGTGGGAGACACAGAAGCCAGAGACAGGATGAATCACTTCCCAGGTGTCTCAGAGGTAAAGAATCCTCCTACCAATGCAGGAGATGCGGGTTTGATCCCTGGGTCAGGAAGATTCCCTGGAGGAGGAAATGGCAACCCACTCCAGTATTCTTGCCTGGAGAATCCCACGTACAGAGGAGCCTGGTGGGCTACAGTCCATGGGGTTGCAAAGAGTCAGACCCGGCCGAGTGACTGAACACACATGCATGGCGAGATTTGAGAGAGAAACTGAGAGATGAAGAAACAGTCAGTGACCAAGACAGAGAAAGAGAGACAAACATCGGTATAAACAGGATGGCATCGGGCATGTGAAGGAGAGACAGAGAGAACAAAATATAGATAGAGATGGAATGACAGAGGCAGAACTGCTGAGAGACAGTGAGAGACCAGGACTGAAAGGCAGATTCAGAGGCACAGACAGAGCAACAGGGGAGCTGGGGATGGAGAGACAGAGCAAAGCACAAACAGGCTGGTGCCCGGGACGAGTGGGGCTGGGGCAAAGCCAGCACAGGAGTCCAGACAGGAGGGTGAGAGTCTGGGTGAGGTGGCCACTTCACTGCCTCCCCCAAGTGAACTGGTTTTGGATGATCCCTCTGGGTATGTCTGTGTGTCTGTCTCTCTTTCATCCTCTGCCCTCCTGGTCACCTGTGGGAGAAGTGATAGCTAGTGCTAGGGGCTGAGGTTTTGGGAGTGAGACCAGTTCATCTGAGCAGAGCAGGGAATCCCAGGCTGTGGGGTACCTAGGCCTGGGCAAAGAAGAGTGGGCAGAGGTGGCTATGAAATTGGGCCTTAACAGATGAATAGTTCATCAAATGAGGAGGGCTTGGGAAGGGAACATGTTCCAGGCTGAGGGTACTGTGTGGGGAAGAGCCTGGAGGCAGACAGGTGTGCCCAGGAGGGAGATGTGGCTTAGGGCGGCGACTCTGACTGAAGGGCCTCCTCCTGTTCCCCAGGTGGGTGCCTGAATCTGCCCGCTGGCTTCTGACCCAGGGCCGTGTGGAAGAGGCCCACAGGTACCTGCTCCACTGTGCCAGGCTCAATGGGCGGCCTGTGGGTGAGGACAGCCTGAGCCGGGAGGTGAGAGTGAATGCATGATGTGCTTGTGTGCAAGTGCATGTTTGTGTGTGAGTGTGGGGGTCAGCAGGTTGTGTCAAGGGTCCCCTTCCTGGGGTCCACACTGTGCAAGAAAAGCTCCTGGACCCCAGCAGAACATCCCAAACTCTTTAGGATGTCCTATTGGCCCTGGTGGGCCACACCCTTTGCTCAGGGCCCACCCTACTCAGCTCCCACCCGCATCCCCTCCCCCTCTACTGCAGCAGAGAAGGATAGAGATCCAGGGAGAACAAGGTACCTTGCTCAGGCCTCACAGCCGACTGCAGCATCACAAACCCTGCTCCTCCCCAACCAGGCCCTGAACAAAGTGGCTGCCGCGGAGCGGATGGTCCGAAGACCCTCGTATTTAGACCTGTTCCGGACACCACGGCTGCGATACATCTCACTGTGCTGCATGGTGGTGTGGTGAGGAGGGAGCCTGACCTGGGCCAGGCGGGGTAGGGGAGGGGCGGGCTCCAGCTGGTGCTGAGTGTGAGAGGACACGGGACAAGTGAAACTGTAACTGCGGGTGGCGGGAGGGTCAGCTTCTGGAGGGACTGGACTCTGGAAGGTCAGGTTGGAGCCGGCGTCAGAGATACGTGGGGTCAAATGTAAGCTCTGCCGCTTCCTTACTGTGAGCCCTTGGACAGGTAGGTCACTTAGCACCCTGAGCCTCAGTGCCTCTGCTGTACGACAGGACGCTATTAGTTCCTATCTCACGGGGTTGTTGTGAAGATTAGGTAAGGGCGTTTGGGCCACCAGAAGGGATTATGGGGACTGGGAAGGTCATGGGCAGTGGGCTCCGAAGGTGGGGAGAGATGGTCCCTCTAAAAGGCCTAAGGCTCCTGAGAGGACAATGGGGCGCGAAGGAGAACCCCTGAGTGGCATCGCGACCCCCTCAGGTTTGGAGTGAACTTCTCTTACTACGGCGTGAGCCTGGACGTGTCGGGACTAGGCCTGAACGTATACCTGACGCAGCTGGTGTTCGGGGCCGTGGAGTTGCCCTCCAAGCTGCTGGTCTATCTGTCGGTGCGCCACGCGGGACGCCGCCTCACGATGGCGGGAACGCTGCTTGGCTCCGCGCTCGCCTTGGGCTTCAGGATACTGGTGTCCCCCGGTGAGCCCCGCCCATTCCCGTAGGCTCCTCCCCCTGGCCGAGAACCCGCCCCATCCCATCCCGGAAGCCCTGAGTCAAGGCCAGTTAAGTCCCGCCCTCACCCGCGACTGCACCTCCTATCCTGGGAGAACCTCGGTTATCCGGCAAGGCCGGCTCACTGCCTGAACCCCTTTCCCTCCAGAGATGAAGTCGTGGAGCACCGCCCTGGCTGTGATGGGGAAAGGTTTTTCTGAAGCTGCCTTCACCACTGCCTACCTGTTCACGTCGGAGTTGTACCCTACCGTGCTCAGGTGAGGGGTTCCAGGCAAGACACCTGGAGGGAGAGCTTGTTAGTCACATCTCTTACTAACATCCTAGACACGTACACCGTACCCCGGTCCCTGTCATCCATTCCTTACAGACCTAATCTGAGCCTCCTGCGTTTGTCTAAATCTGGGAAGAGGTGGGGCATTTAATCTTTACAGAGTGACCCTGAGCAAAGTCAGACAACTTCTCTGGGGCTCTTTTAAAAGAAAACAGTCGCAAAAGGCCCCATCTGTCCAACCCATCCCATCCTACTCACCACAGCCTAAGCAAAGCTGCCCTTGAGGGGTTGTCTCTGGACATAAGGCTCTTTCAGGTAGCTACTGACAGGTGGAGAGGAGATGGGCAGACAGCTGGGCATGTTCAGAAAGCCCTCTGTCTTCTCTAGCACAGCAGTCTGTTCCAGCTGCTGACCTCTTCCTTTCACACCACCCTCTCCCCATCCTTTTTCTAATGACTTCTTTATTTTCCTTCTGCAGTACCTGATTGGTACTATCAGAACAGGAGCCCATCCTCCTGTGGGTGCTGGCTCGGGGGCCCCTGGGCTTGGGGGTGGGTGGGAAGACCACCTGAAAGAAGCCCCAGTTTTCTTAGCTGTCTGGGGAGAAGGGGGCAGCAGGGCCTGCCAGCCCAGAAGGGGAGCCCCGTGAGGCATGACTGCAAGTAATTTCAAGTACCAGCCCTCTCCTCGGTCCTCTTTCTGAACAGACAGACGGGGATGGGGCTGACTGCACTGGTGGGCCGGCTAGGGGGGTCTTTGGCCCCACTGGCAGCCTTGCTGGACGGAGTATGGCTGTCATTGCCCAAGCTCGCTTATGGGGGGATCGCCCTGCTGGCTGCCTGCACTGCCCTCCTGCTACCAGAGACAAAGCAGGCACAGTTGCCAGAGACCATCCAAGATGTGGAGAGGAAGAGGTGTGTGCACAGGACTGTGTCTGTGTGAGCACGTGCATGTGGGTATGGGTGCCCAGGTCCCTGACATCTTAGATAAGATTCAGAGAGGGAGCCATGTCAGCACATGTGTATCCAGTCATGTATGCAAGTGTGCATGGGAGCATGACCTGAGGTGTATATAAAAGTGTCCATGAGTCCATACCTGTGTGTGTGTCCAGGAAGAAGAGGATGTGTACACACACTCAAGTACGCCTACATGTCAGGGATGTGTCAGGCATGTGTGGGAGTCACTTGTGGTAGTGCATGTGTTTGCATGTCAAGAGCTGGGGGGAGCCCCAGGCCTGCCCTCAGGGGCAGGCTGGGGTGGTTGGCTGAGAGGCTAAACCCCACCATTGCTCATGACTCCTTCCTCCCCAGTGCCCCAACCAGTCTTCAGGAGGAAGAGATGCCCATGAAACAGGTCCAAGACTGAGTGGTACTGAGGCCAGGCCCTCTACAGAAGTTCTGCAGCAGGGGCTAAGAGAACAGAAGGGCAGGCCCTGGGACTGGGGCTGGGGGCAGTGAGCCCCCTGCCTGGGGCTGCAGTTGCTCTCTCTCTGTTCTCATCCAGCCTGACTATTTGGCCTCTGGTAACACAGCAGCTTCCCAGAATGCAGTGGGCTGCTGGAGAAGTCTGGCACCCCTCTCATGGCTGGGAGGATTTTGTAAATAGAGGTGCCCCTGGAGCTGTGGGATAAGCCCTGGATGAAAAGCCACTGAGTTTGGCCCTGGGTTCTGGTCCCAGCTTTGTCACTGACTTCTGGGTGACCTTGGGCTTGTGACTTTCCCTTTCTGGTCATCTCTCAAATCGATAATGAAGCCTCTTAGCAGACCTCACCACAGGATCTATCTCCTCTCATCCTCAAATGAGATGCTAAGGTGCTTCTTCTAGACATGGTGCTACAGAAATAACTGTCCTATGATACTTCTGGTACCAGTAGGTCTGGTGGGCATGCGGTCCACTGTGTGGGGCTGGGGCTGCCTGGTGCCAGAGCCAGGGAACCAGGAGAACAGAGCTCTTTGTTCCTGTGGCTGACTTTGCTACCTCCCAGGCACTCTGCAGATTAATGCACCCCCTCACCCCTACACTCCCCACCCTGCAACCCACTGTCTAGGCCTCATGTCTAAAGAAGAATTGAAGGCATGGGAGCCAGCATTTTATTGGAGAAGCAAAAATAAACACATTTTATGAGTACCTTGAAGTTACAGAATTTGCTGGGTCAAGCGATTGGAAAGACCAAGAGGCTACCCTTCAAGTGAGGTGGCCTGTGTCCCTGACCAGATAGGAATGGGAGAGGGAGGAGTTGGCAGAGAAAGTCTAGACTCTGGTCTACCATGGAGCCTAGGCCCAGGCCACCAGAATCCCACCTTCTCCCACTCTCATGGAACTAGAAAATTCTGTAGCTTCCACTGAACCATGGAGGGGTTGATGGAAGACCCAGGTTAGTGTGACCTTTCCTGTGAATATTTCATTTAGATTTTATCTCCACGGGGTCATAGATGTAGCAGCCCACATCACCAATGTTCACACCTGAAGGAGAGAACCCCATTACCAAGGGCCTTGGGGTTGGGGGTCGCTGGGTTAGAGGCTGGAGGGAACTGGGAGGGGCCTGCAGTGTGTTTGACCACAGGGGAAATTGTCCACACAGACCCACATGCCATACTTCAGGCCCAGTGTCTGGGGTGGGGCTGCCCACCTTTGGGGCCAAACAGGTAGCCATAGCAGGGAATGTGGCAGTAGGGGGCGCCGTCATGCTGGGACACAGAGAAAAAGAGAGACGTCTCAGCTTGGCTCTTTTCCAGCCTCCTTCCCAGCATAGTCACCCACCCCTGCCCTGCTCACCTCAGCGTGACTCCCAGCAGTCAGGGTCTTCCGGCACCGCTGGCACCTCAGACAGGGTCGGTGCCAATTTCTGCCCAAAGACATCACCGTCTCAGCTGGTGGAGGAGAGGTGGTAGTTCCAGGGACAGAGCAGGGAGGCCCACTTGCCGGGCACCACCTCCCTCCCCTAGCTTCTGTTGTCACTTACCAAAATAGACGGGTTCCTCACAGCCCGGGCACAACGAGGTCTCCCCAGTGAATGTCTTCATGTGGGGAGGGCCTTTAAGAGGAAGAGGCCCCCAGCTAGGGCCAAGGTGGGAGCCAAGCCTAATCAGGGCCCATCAGCCCTGACTTGTATATGGCACTGTCCTCTTCCAAAAGCCAGGCTCATCCCACAGCCTCCCACCCACATGGACATGAGCCTGCTTTTCTCAGGCAGAGCTGAGTCCCCTCTGACTCCATCTCCTGCCTCATCCCTGTCTGCAGGAGGGACCACCTGCTCCCTTCTCATCCTCCCAGGGCCTCAGGTGCCCACCAGCCCAACTCTGTCAGCAACCCAATCCTCAGGAAACCTGAGCTGATACAGGAGCTGGCCAGGGCAGGGGTGTCAGGTGTTGGGGAGCACAGTGTCACTGTCCACTCAGGCGATGAAGGAACAGGGAGGGAGAGAAATGAAAGAATGTGAGGGGCTGGCCCATCTCAGTGACCCTTCACACTAGGTTATTCCTTCCACAGCCCTGAATTGGGAGAGGCCTGAGTTCTAGGCCAGCTTGGCCTCTGATTAACTGTGTGACTGCACAAGTTCACTTGCCCTCTACAGACCATAGTTTCCTCACCTGTAAAGTGGGGGTGATAATACCATCTGCCCAATTTACCTCTTACTCAGCAGCTGACATGAGGAAATATCAGAAAAGGAGCCATGGAGAAGACTTTGCCGTGAACAAAGTTGTAGGCATGTGAAGCAGAGGACTAGGTGGGATACTGCCACCTGGCCCCACCTTCTGTTCCATCCTGGGGAAGGGTCAGGAGGAGGAGTTCCTTGGCTGGGGCTCAATCTTACTTACTTTTCTTGCCCTGAGGGAGGCCAGTCCTGGGCCTGGGGGGGCTGAAGCTGCTGGGGCTAAGGCGAGCGATGCTGGCAGGTGTGGGAGTGGGAGGTTTGTAGAGGTAAGAGCCCACCCCACCAATGTTCACCCCTGCAGAGAGAAGAGGGGAGGTCAGGCTTGAGTCTCCAGCTCCCAGGCACACAGAGGGTTCTGCTATCCCGGGGCCCTTTCCAGACTGGTACTTACCTCTGGGTCCAAAGAGAGCCCCATAGCATGGTTTGTGGCAATACGGCCTTCCGTTGTGCTAGGTACAAGCAGAGGGAAGAGGACTGCTTAGGGCTCAACAGGGCCTCTCCTGTGCCCCACAGGCTTTTCCCCAAGACAGCTGCCAGGTGTGGCTGTCTACTGGCCTGGGCTGGAGGGAATGGGAGGAGTGAGGGGTGAGCTGGCATGCTAGAACTGCCACAGTGGCCAGGGAAAAAGGGAAAGAGCAGGTCAGGAAGCACAGCTGCTTCCCTCCCCTACCCCACAAAAGCCACGGGATCTATCAGCACAACTTAGGCTCCCCACATCCTGGCTTGTATGGTGCCTATTGGGTAGGTGATCTTGGGAGTTGGCTACTGAGGCTGCCTTTGGTGGGCAGATGGGACTGAAACGGGGCGCGGGGGCTGGTATCTCAGGGATAGTGACAGATACAGAGCTGTGCGCCCTAGCCAGGCCTCACCTCTGCATGCCCTCCTGGGGACAGGACGCTGTGGCAGTGCTCACATTTCAGGCAGAATGGGTGCCAGTTCTTGCCCAGGGAGCTCACTTTCTCTGCTGTGGAGGACAAGGTGGAATCGGGCAGAGGGGAGCCAGGCCAAGCAGAAGGCGCCCTCCTTTCCCCTCTTGTTCCCGCCCACCTTGGCTCCTAGAGGCGAGGGGGAGTGTCTCCGGGAGGCCAGCTCCATCCCGCCCGAGTGCCCAGCAACCCACAGGTGGAAAGAGGGTCCGGAACTAGTCGCCAGCTCCTTGCGTCCTCAGGGAACCCAGTAGCTCTCACTTGCCCCGTCTTCTCCCCTTTCTCCACCCAGGCCTCACCAAAGAAAACTGGTTGCTGACAACGCGGGCAGGTCCAGCTCATGGCTCCGCTCTGAGCTGCAGGCGCCGTACAGTGCAGAGGCGAGTCAGCCTTGGCTCAGTTCCCGCCCCCTCTGCTGGCCCCGCCCACGGCTTGGCCCGGAGCCTCTTAGGGCGGAATCTGCTGCTTCTCGGTTCCAATCGGCCGGCAGAAATTTAGACCCACTCCACCTGGGGAACGCAGGCGACTTTTACTTCCAACAACTGTCTTGGACCAGTGGACAGGAGAGAAGGCCCTGAGGCTAGACTGGGAGGGGACGGAGTAACGAGGATGCCTAGAAAGGTGGCAATAGTTTCTCGTTGGTAAAGAGGGGAAAGCTGTTCACAGCGTAGACGCCAGGAAAACACTATTATTTCCCCGATGTGAGGAGTTAGGCATTCTTTGAAATGGTTTAATTTCGCCTCGTTAGTAGCAGACGTTTAAGAACGGAATCCGGAGCTCATCTCTGTTGAGCAAATTACTCACCTTACTTTCCTTCAGGCAAATTACTTAACTTTCCTCTGCCTCCATACTTTTTTTAAAAATTGGAAGATAATTGCTTTACAATATTGTGTTGGTTGCTGCCACAAATCACCGTGAATCAGCCGTAGGGTAGGTATACATATGCCGCCTCCCTCTTGAACCTCCCTCCACAACCTCCCACCCCATCCCACACCTCTGCGCTATCAGAGCACCGGATTTGAATTCCTGCCTCATAAAGCAAATTCCCACTGGCTATCTAATTTTACATACGGTAATGTAAATGTTTCGATGCTACTCTTTCAATTTGTAAAAATATGGAATGGTTCTCCAATTTGCGTGTCATCCTTGCGCAGGGGCCATACTAATCTCTGTATCGTTCCAGTTTTAGTGTTTGTGCTGCCAAAGTGAGCACCTGCCTCCATTCTTATCTGTACAATGAGTAGTGAAATAAATTTCTTCCTCATAGGATTGTGGTGAGAATTACATAAGTTAATACATGCAAAGTGCTCAAACAGCACCTGGCACCTAAATGCTATAAAGTGATAACTATCATTATGAATCATCCCATAATGAATTCAAAACTCTTAGTTTGGAAGCCCCAAAACGTGGTCAAAACATGGTTTGCTCAGAAAATTATAATGCTTATTAAATTTAAAAGTATAATTTTGAACAACAATTACATATTCCTATTTTAGTATTTGTTAAAAGTAGTCCAGCAATGCTTCAAAGGACATTTCAAAGAAATATAAACCCACAAAATGAGAGTATTTGCAAACATATATCTGATAAGGATATTGTAATCAGAATAAAGGACTTTTATGACCTAACAGACTGGTTCCAAATAGGAAAAGGAGGATGTCAAAGCTGTATATTGTCACCCTGCTTATTTAACTTATATGCAGAGTATATCATGAGAAACGCTGGGCTGGAAGAAGCACAAGCTGGAATCAAGATTGCCGGGAGAAATATCAATAACCTCAGATATACAGATGACGCCACCCTTATGACAGAAAGTGAAGAGGAACTAAAAAGCCTCTTGATGAAAGTGAAAGAGGAGAGTGAAAATGTTGGCTTAAAGCTCAACATTCAGAAAACGAAGATCATGGCATCTGGTCCCATCACTTCATGGCAAATAGATGGGGAAACAGTGGAAACATTGTCAGACTTTTTTTTTTGGGTGATTTAACTTTTGAATCACTCCAAAATCACTGCAGATGGTGATTGCAGCCATGAAATTAAAAGACGCTTACTCCTTGGAAGGAAAGTTATGACCAACCTAGATAGCATATTCAAAAGCAGAGACATTATTTTGCCAACAAAGTCCATCTAGTCAAGGCTATGGTTTTTCCAGTGGTCATGTATGGATGTGAAAGTTGGACTGGGAAGAAAGCTGAGTGCCAAAGAATTGATGTTTTTGAACTGTGGTGTTGGAGAAGACTCTTGAGAGTCCCCTGGACTGCAAAGAGATCCAACTAGTCCATTCTAAAGGAGATCAGTCCTGGGTGTTCTTTGGAAGGACTGATGCTAAAGCTGAAACTCCAGTACTTTGGCCACCTCATGCGAAGAGTTGATTCACTGGAAAAAACCCTGATGCTGGGAGGGATTTGGGGCAGGAGGAGAAGGGGATGACAGATGATGAGATGACTGGATGGCATCACCGACTCGATGGATGTGAGTTTGAATGAACTCCGGGAGTTGGTGATGGACAGGGAGGCCTGGCATGCTGCAATTCATGGGGTCGCAAAGAGTCAGACATGACTGAGCAACTGAACTGAACTGAATTGATGAGCTAACGATAAAAAGACAACCCAATTAAAAACTGGGAAAAGAATTTGAATAGACATTTTTCCAAAGAAGATATACAAAGGTTAACAACACATGAAATGACACTCTACATCGTTTGTCATTAGGGAAATGAAATCAGTACCACAAGGAGATATTATTTTATACCTACTAAATGGCTATCATTAAAAAAAAATGAGTGTTAGTGAGGATGTGGCAAAATTGGAACCCTCATACAATGTTGATGGGAATATAAAATGTAAAATAGGCAATTCTTCAAAAAGTTAAACTCAGAGTTACCATATGACCCAGCAATCGCAGCCCTAGGTGCAACTGACTACACAAACACAAAAAGCACTTGTCCACACAAAAACTTGAACATGAATATTCATAGTACTATACTAACTGCTGTTCACAATAGCCAAAAGGTGGAAAAACCCAAAGTCCATCAACTGATGAATGGATAAACAAAACACACTCTATGATAGACTATCTGTGATAGACTATTCTTTGGCCATAAAAAGAAATGAAGCACTGATTCAAGCTACAACATGAGTGAACCATAAAAACACTGGTAAGAAGCTGGACACATAACACCATGTATTGTACGATTTCATTTATATGAAACATCCAGAATAGGAAAATCCATAAAGACAGAAAATAGATTAGTTGTTCCCAGGGGTTTAGGGGAGGGACAGTTGGAAGTTATCTACTAGTGAGGACCAGGTCTCCTTACGGGGAAATGAAAATGATCTGGCATTAGACAGTGGTGATATCTTGTGAATATACTAAAGATCATAGGTGTGTACCTTTAAAAGGGTGACATTTATGGTATGTGGATAATGTCTTAATAATAATAATGCCTGAAGGGAACAACTTAAAAAAAAAAGTTAGTTCAGCAAATGAGGGGCAGAAGAGAGATTACTTTGCACCAGGGCCCCAGCTGAGGAGACAGTCCCCTAATGAAATAGCATTTAAAGTTTTGGGGAGTAAATGCTTCTGTTTTGTCAAGTCAGTTCAGAAAAGGCTGAAGGGGGCATGTGTGCTAAATCCATCACTGGGCTGCAACTGCCCTGTTGGGGGAAAGGAGTTCTATTTGTGTCTTAGGAGTTGGAGAATGTCTCTGAACTTCAGTCCCCTCCTCTGGGCAGTGGGGATATGACTGGTGTCTGAACTCTGTTCCACACTCCTGTTTCCTCACTTGTCTCTGTGAGTATTTTCTGCTTCTAACAACACTTATTTTACCCTCCTTAGTGACTTCTAAAGGTGGAAGGCTTACACACGGTGAAATAAACTTTTCTATGCTTTCTCATCATTTCTTGTTTGGGGGAATATTCAAGATCCTTAGTTTTGTAATTGTTTTTTGAAAGAATTCAATAAACTTGAAAAATTACTCTCCACTGATATTGTACTGTCATGTTTCTGCCTCTTTCATGTATTTCTTCTTCAAAAAGGCAGTTCGAGGTTCACTGCCTTTTGCACTCTATGGCTTTCTGAAGAAAGTCCCACATTAGGAGTTTGGGAGGGCTTCATTGTTTTATTCCTGGAGATGCTCCCTCCTTCAGTAAGGCTAACTTCATCAGTCCAAGGATCTGTCCTCAGAATTTCCAGGGCACATCAAATAATCCTTTTTTAAGGTTCCCTGCCTCTTCCTGCATTGGGTCACCTTGTGCCCATGCCTCAGGCTCCTGGTTGGGTTATCTTTACCCTGGCTTCCAGTATAGGGCTCCACACAGAGAAACAAGCATTGAACTGTGACTACCATGCTGTGTTCATACAACTTGCAAGGAGTCAGGGGGCAGGTCCTTTACTGCTCCCCATCCTCTGTGGCCTTCCTATATTGAATGGCCAAGACAAACATAATATGCCTCATCTTTTCTATTTCAGTGCTTATGAAAGACTAGCCAAGTCTAGTCTTTCAAATACTTTCAAATATTCCTTTCCAAGTATCTGCCATCCATGTACAGGTACAGCAAATCACAGTATTCCACTCTTCTTCCTTGCCTGGCTTCCATTATTCTGACTCTAACCCAAGAGTCTTTGTAAAGAATATTAACAGGGCAAATTAACATCTCTTGTAAGAATGCATTTGCAGTTACTGACAGTGGTTGTTTTGAATACTTTGTGTGACTAAAGCCTCTAAAATGTTGTATCAAATACCACAAATAAGTCCAGTTGAGTGTAAGTATTACCTACTCAACTGAGAGGGTATAGTTTGTATCATCTAAGGGCAGGCCCCTCTTTTATCAAGATGACTATTCCCCTAATTGCCCCCTGCTTTTTCCTGCACATTCCTGTCATAGTATCTGTAATGTTGTTTTACACTTGTTTACTTTTCTAACTTTCTTCAGTTGACAGGTTGAGACTTACTTATAAGTGTATCTATAGTACCAAGTTTAGTGGGGGTGTTCAGCAAATGATAGTTATTACTAGTACACTACTACTAGGAGAGTGAAAAGGCTGGCTTAAAACTCAGCGTTTAGAAAACAAAGATCATGGCATCTGGTCCCATCACTTCATGGCATAGATGAGGAAACAATGGAAACAGTGACAGACTTTCTTAGGCTCCAAAATCACTGTGGACAGTGACTGCCGCCATGAAATTAAAAGACACTTGCTCCTTGGAAGAAAAGCTATGACCAACCTAGACAGCATATTAAAAAGCAGAGACATTACTTTGCCGACAAAGGTCCATACAGTCAAAGCTATGGCTTTTCCAGTAGTCATGTATAGATGTGAGAGTTGGACCACAAAGAAGGCTGAGTGCTGAAGAACTGATGCTTTTGAACTGTGGCACTGGATAAAACTCTTGAGAGTCCCTTGGACTGCAAGGTGCTCAAATCAGTCAATCTTAAAGGAAATCAATCTTGCATATTCTTTGGAAGGACTGATGCTGAAGCTGAAACTCCAACACTTTGGCCACCTGATGGGAAGAGCCAACTGACTGGAAAAGACCTTGATGCTGGGAAAGACTGAAGGCAAGAGAAGGGGATGACAGTGGATGAGATGGTTGGATGGCATCACCGACTCAATGGAACATCAGTTTGAGCAAACTCCAGGAAATAGTGAAGGACAGGGAAGCCTGGCATGCTGCAGTCCATGGGATCACAGAGTCGGACATCACTAAGCAACTGAACAACTACTCGGTCAGTCAGTCAGTTCAGTCACTCAGTTGTGTCTGACTCTTTGTGACCCCATGAATCATAGCACGCCAGGCCTCCTTGTCCATCACCAACTCCCAGAGTTTACTCAAACTCATGTCCATCGAGTCAGTGATGCCATCCAGCCATCTCATTGTCATCTCCTTCTCCTCCTGCCCCCAATCCCTCCCAGCATCAGGGTCTTTTCCAATGAGTCAACTCTTTGCATGAGGTGGCCAAAGTATTGGAGTTTCAGCTTTAGCATCAGTCCTTCCAATGAACACCCAGGACTGATCTCCTTTAGAATGGAATGGTTGGATCTCCTTGCAGTCCAAGGGACTCTCAAGAGTCTTCTCCAACACCACAGTTCAAAAACAGCAATTCTTCGGTGCTCAGCTTTCTTCACAATCCAACTCTCACATCCATACATGACCACTGGAAAAACCATAGCCTTGACTAGAGGGAACTTTGTTGGCAAAGTAATGTCTCTGCTTTTGAATATGCTGTCTAGGTTGGTCATAACTTTCCTTCCAAGGAGTAAGCTACTATTAAAATCTCCCATTAACACTTTATGTTGTACTGTTAGGTATATATATGTTTTATAATTGTTTTCTCGATTAATTGACCCTTTTATTGTTGTTGTTAGGTGAAAAAACAAGCTTTTCAACTCTAGGTGAGTGGTAAATGGAGATAATGACCTCCAGCACCTGGAGGACTGTCACAGGGGAGAGGTGTTACTACTACTGAGGCCCCTGAACAGAAGTCATAGGGGAGCAGATGTGGATTCAGTCCAAGAAAAGAACCTGCTAATACAGCCAAACATGGAGTGGCTGCTTCAGACAGTAGTGAGCTTTCTGTCTTTGGATGTTACAAGTAATGCTGGAGAACAAACCAACTGCTCATCAGTGTTGCAGAAAGAATCCAAGCATCATATACAGACATCTTTAAGGTTTCTTCACAATTTGATGATATATTATTTTGTGATTCCATTCCCCAAGAGGGTTTGAAATTTGTGCTAGCAAGGGAGCATTGCTAAAATAGTGGCAGCTAACACCTATGGAATGCCAATCACAGGCACTGTATTTGTTATTTTTGATCTAACAACAATGTGGTAATGGATTTCAATGTTACATTGCCAACTGTACAGAAAAGGAAAGTGGCTTGGAGAGGTTAAGAAATATGTTCAACATTATACATTATAGACCTTCAAGCAGCTGACTCTTGAGTTCATATTTTCCTACCTGATGCTCCTAAGTATGGTTTCTGCTAAGCTATCCCTGTGTTTCAGTCTGAAAGAATACTACACTTGTCTGCACAGCATCTCTGTACCTGAAGATAAGAGGGCCTATCCAGGTAACAAATAGGTTGAGATACAAGAGGCAGGGAAAAGTCATTAAAACTTTTCCATGGCTTCTTAGCACCAAGATAAAGTATTGTCTTAATTAATGTGTTTTTGGCAGTATTGGGTCTTCGCTGCTGTGTGCAGGGCTTCTGTAGTTGTGGCGATGGGGATAATCTTCATTGTGTTGCACAGGCTTCTCACTGTGGTGGCTTCTCTTGTTGCACAGCACAGGCTATAGACATGCTGGCTTCAGTAGTTGTGGTGCGTGGGCTCAGGTCCCCTGCAGTATGTGGGATCTTCCTAGACCAGGGATCAAACTTGTGTCCCCTGCACTGACAGGCAGATTCTCAACCACTGGCCCACCTGGGAAGTCCCTCAAGATAAAATTTTTAACTTGGTTCTAGGATTCTCCACCTTTCCAGTCTTCTAAGCCATTTCTCCTGTTGCCTCAATTTCTGTAATTATACTAAACGAGCTTCTTAAATCTGCCAAGTTCTTTCCTGCATTAGGGCCTTTGCAGATGCTACCTCTTTTCTGGGAACTTGCTTCTCCAATATCTTCACCTCACTGATTCCTGCCTAACCTCAGCTCTCCCTCTCACCTATTTAGTACCAGGCTATTGGCCCCAGGCACTCCCTCCTACAGCATCCTGTGCTGAGGGTAGAGGGAGTGCAACCTATGATAGCTATGTTTTCCCTTCCTGAGTGCTGAATCAAATGAGGAAAAAGAAGTCTGCCAACTTCCTGTCCACCTCTCCCGCCACAATCTAGGCTCTGTCTACCCCATTAGTCTGTCACCCTGGGAAGGCAGGACCCAGGACTATGTATGCTTTCAGGGTCTTGCTCAATTTCTGGCACATGGTGCTCAATAAATATTTTTTGGTGAATGAATGTTAAATGTTGCACACAAGTATCCCTCCAGTGTGAGTAGACGAGGACCAGTGGGAGATATGTGCAATTATCAGTGGACTGGTAGGGGTTGAAAGTTTTGTTATAACAAAAGCCCTGGAGCAAGAGGAGTTCAGCTGTCAAGGAATAAGAATCAGTAGTTGTTTCTTAATATATATAAGGATCAGCATGTATGATGCAAAATGGAATACAATTTAAACTGATCCTGATTATAAATATTAGGTAACTAATAAAGTAAAAAGAGAACTGAAAATTTGCTTGGGCAGTAAATCAGTCCCTCTAATTACAGTCATTCACAAGAACTTACTAATTAAGTCAAATTAGCAGGTAGCACAATTATGCCATCATTAAATATATGGCAAAGGAGAGACTGCCGGAAAGTGTTATATAAACTATAAAGCACCTTACTGATATGTTTGTTATCATGTGTTAGGTTAGTGCTGCAATGAGTTTTAATTACAACTATAAATCACTCATTTTATACTACTGTAGACTTGTTCAAGTACATGGTCATATACTTGTCACTTTTAAGGCATTATCAAAATTTGTATCTACAATGACTCCTTTAAAAGGTTTCACTCAGTTCTGTATATTATTGAAAAATCAGTCTTATCTCTTTATCATTGTGTTTTTCAACCTTTATTACCCATAACCCTTGTGCTTTTTCATTCCATGTTTTGAATATCCCCTCCAACTAGAAAGCTGTACTTTTTATAGTTTATAAACAAAAAGTGAAAACAAACAAAAAAACACACAAAAATAGAAACATACACACAAAACTGAAATACTTTCTTAAAATACACTAATCCTCCCACTTGTAGATAATTGCTGCTGCATAATCAACATTATTATGAAGCTTTCAAGAGTCTGTCCAATTTTTCCTTTGTTTCCCAGCATCAACTTGCCATCAGATGAACCTGTTGAGAGCACTCTGTATTAGCTACTTGTGGTTAGCTGCTTAGGGCAACTGAGAGAACTACATTTTGTGATTCAGCGGCATCAGTTGGACTAATTCAGAATCAAGACTGTCAGAAAGGACTTCTTGACCCTTTACCAAGGCTGCCTTCAAACATATGCTTGTGGACTGTAACCCACCAGGCTCCTCTGCCCAAGGGAACTCCCAGGCAAGAATACTGGAGTGGGTTGCCATACCCTCCTCCAGGGGGTCTTCCCAATGAATCGGACTCTTGTCTCCTGCATCTCCTGCATTGCAGGTGGATTCTTTACCGCGGGGCCACCAGGGAAGCCCAAAACATACACTTGTGAAGAAATCAATAATGGCTTTAAATGCTGGTTTTCCATGCAAACATGGATTTGGCTTCTCAAGTATTACTTGGGAATGTGCATTTCATCTTAAAGTGTATATTTAAAAATGACCTCCAAATAATCAGCAGCATGAAAAAATATATTCATATACTGGAAACAGAGGAGTAAAACTTGGTGGTCAGCTTACTTACAAATCTGATAGATGGTGACAGTACTCCTTGGTGGAAACTATCTGCAACTTCCTCATCTTCTCACTAAGGTCTGGGGGTAATTTTTTTTTTAATATAATATACAAGAATAGTCCTTTCAGGTCATGAGACTTTGTAATGAGACTAAAACAGTTTAATCTTATGAATTTCGACAAATGCAAATGCTTACCTTTTTATAGAGAAGTCTTTCAGTTCCTCTATGAAGTTCAAGTTCACAGAATCAGAAGCCAAGTTCTACCCTCTTCTCAACTCCAAAATGATTGGGTTCTTTCTCCTCTTCTCCTGAGCTTTTGGAACATGTAGAGCTATAAGGTACTTATTTCTAATCTCTTATACCCCACACCTCACCACCAAAAAAAGGGCAGCAATTACTAGTATCTTAGTGGAGATAAAAACCTGAGCACCCATCTTCTGATAAAAAGCCACAAAGAAGAAGGCTAAACAAAGAAGGTACTAAATGAACATTTTATTTTCTACTTAGAAGCATTTCTTTTGGAGAATCTCATTTTCCTTAGTGCACATTAATTCAGCTTAGTCTAGATTCCTCAGTAAGGTACACCCTGCCTTCCCAGGGTGAGCTAATGACTGGGGCTTGGTCTGGATACTTCATCCACTTGGCCACAGTAATTGTTCAAAGATAGAAATGTAGCCCAATTCACATGAATCAACATCCTCCCTGAGATTTTTTTCAAGCTATAAGGAAAGATACACTCTCATTTCCTACATAGAAGCCTGTAAAAACAATTGTAACTTGAGACTGCAGGGCTTAACTTGCCCCTTAGTGAAGAGAAAATGAGAAGTTAAGCAGAGGTGAGGAAATGGGGAACAAAGAGGCCCAATGACAGCTTTGACATCCTGGATCTAACTCTGATTTGGTTTCCCAGTTACCAAACCACAAATTACCATCTATTCTTTTTTTTTTTTTCTTAAGCGGTGTGAGTTCAGTTTCTGTTACAACCAAAACAGTCCTAATTAAGGATTTGGACAGTTCTCCAAAGAAGATACACAAATGGCTGATAAGCACATAAAGAGATGCTTGACATCATTAGTCATTAAAGAAATGCAAATCAAAACTATAAGGATACCACTTCATACCCACTAGGATGGCTATAGTTAAAAAAGAAAAACAGAAAGTAACAAGTGTTGGAGGTCCAGTGGTTAAGAATCCTCCTGCCAATGCAAGGAACAAGGATTTGATCCCTGGTCTGGGAAGAGTCCATGTGCCATGAGGTAACTAAGCCCATGTGCCACAACTAATGAAGCCTGGGGCCTTAGAGCCAATGCTCTGTAAAAAGAGAAGCTACCGCAATGAGAAGCCCACACATCATGACTAGAGAGTAGCTCCCACTTGTCACAACCAGAGAAAGCCCATGCACAGCAATGAAGGCCCAGCATAGACAAAAATAAACAAATAGATTTAAAAAATTAAAAAATAAATATCTATTTTTAAAAAGTGTTGGAAAGATGTGGAAAAAATTAAACCTCACATTTCTGGTAGGAATGTAAAGTGGTACAGCTGCTGTGGAAAACAGATTGACAGTTCCTCAAAAAGTAATATACTGTAACGTCACAGAAATGGCAGAGCAGAGAGCTCCAAGAATCAGCTCCTCCACTGAAGTTATCATCAAGCTGGCAAAAACTGACAGAATTATCTTCTTGAGAACTTTGGAATCTAATAAAAATTTTACAATGGAGTCCAACCAGTGGTGTGCTTAATGAAAAAAGTAGCTGCAAAATTTCAGTAAAAAAGCATTGCAGCGTTTTTGCTTACCTATCTAATATGTCTTATTCCACAGCTTGGAGGTGTCCATTGAGATAGCAGTCCACATTCCTGGTATAGCTTGCTAGTGCCAGGAGAAAGCAATATGGCAATATGCACCTTGTTCTCAAAAGATTGTAGCTGTGGATTTTGCCTTGTTTGGTGGTTCCCTGAAGGATCTGTGCTAAGGCTGACCCTGTTTTGCTTCCCTCAAGCTGGAGCAGCTTTCAAATCATTCACTGAAACCATTTAAAGACATATACTATCAGTGGCTGCCTAGATAAAGAAACAATGAATGGAACAACCAGGAGACAAATCTAAAAGTCGAGAAGACTGAGGAGGAAGACACAGGGAAATAAGAACTCTAGATGGCTACCAGGTGTATGGGGAAATTCAGGATGAAAAATACATGCCCAGGGACAGATAAAGGTTCAGAAAAGACCTGAGAGGACCTGAGGCTTGCATGTTCAGCTAAACTTTGGGATTCACGCAGCCAGAAGGTGAAGGTTAAGGCAGAGTTCTAGGAAAATTGGCTTAGCATTGAAGTACTTAGCACCCCCCCAGGTCAGTGTCTCCAAAGACCAGGAGAGGTGGAGTTTTAGTCTGTTTTTATTTGATTTTCCACTCCAGGCATTTAAAGAAATCTCCATCAGGTCACTGATTGCTGTGATAATGGAACAGAGATTTAAGGACCACACACAAACATACAGTCTTAACAAAAACAGTTTGGAAAATTCAATAAACAAATGATGGCTACAGACTTCAATAATCAACAGCAAACCCTGGGAAGGGGATTTGATTCCCAGGCTGACAAGTATAATAGTCAAAATGTCCAGTTTTAAACCAAAAAATCACAAGGTATAAAAAGAATAAAGAAAATATGGTTCATTCATAGGAAAAAAAGAAATTTATAGAAACCATCACCAAGGAAGCCCAGACACTGGACTTACTAGGCAAATATTTTCAACCAACTGTCTTGGATATGCTCAAAGAGCTAAAGAAAATAATGGACAAAAAAAACCCCAGGAGAATGAACAAATATCAATATAAAAATATAAAAAGAACCAAATAAAATTCTAGAACTGAAAAGTACAGTGCCTGACATGAAAAACTCACTATGGGGGTTCAACAACTTTAGATTCAAGTTGGCAGGAGAGAAATGAGTAAACTGGAAGAGAGAACTACTGAAATTATGTGAGTATCAGAAAGAAAAGATGGTTAGGAAAAATAAACAGAGCCTAAGGGACGCATAGGACACCAACAAACAGACCAACATATGCATTATGGGAGTTACAGAAAGAGGAGAGAGTGAAAAGTGGCAAAAAATAACGGTTGAAAACTCTCCAAATTCATCAAAAGACATGAATTTACATATCCAAGAAGTAGAACAAACTCCAAACAGAGCAAACTCAAAGAGATCCAGACCAAGTCACTTTACAATCAAAGTGACAAAAGACAAAGAGAGAATATTGAAAGCAGCACAAGAGAAGTGACTCATCATGTACAAGGGATCTTCAATAAGATTAACAGCTGATTTCTCATCAAAAGTCATGGAGGTCAGAAGACTGGGGAGACATAAAATGCTAAAAGAAGAAACTCTCAACCAAGAATCTGTATCCAACAAAACTATCCTTCACAACAAAGAGGAAATTCAAACCTTAAGCCTTCCTAGAGAGTGAAAGCTGAGGGAGTTTATCACTATTAGACAATGCTAGACTACAAGAAATGCTAAAGGGAAGTCTTTAGGTTGAAATGAAAGGACAACAGACAGTAACTCAATAACTCAAAGCCATACAAAGAGAGAAAGAAATCTGGGAAAGGTAACAGTAAATATAAAAGCCAGTATTATTTGGTTTGTGACCACTCTCCTTGTTTTCTATATGATTTAAAAGACAAACACACAGGCTGATTCATGTCAATGTATGGCAAAAAGCACTATAATATTGTAAAGTAATTAGCCTCCAATTATAATTAATTAATTTTAAAAAGACAAACACAAAAAAACAATAATTATGAAACTAGTTAATCAACACATAATATATCAAGATGTAATTTGTGACAAAACATAAGGAGAGAGATGGAGCTATATAGGAGCAGAATAAGAATTTTTTGTACAGTATTGAAGCTAAGTTGGTATCAATTCAAATGAGACTGTTATAAAATTTAAGATGTTAATTATAATCCCACTCAGTAACCACTGAGGAAATCTAAAATATATAGAGAAAAGGAAATAAAGAGAGGATCAAAACAATACATTGAGAATAAATTAAACAAAATACAGTATTGAAGGAACTGAGGAACAAAAAAGATACGAGATAAGACATAAGATAGAAGAAAATAAACAGCAAGATATCATAAGTACTTTCTTACCAATAATCACCTTAAATATAAAGAAATTAAACCCATCAATTAAAAGACAGGAACTGGCAGATGGATGAAAAAAAGTCCAACTATATGCTGTCTACAAGAGACTCACTTTAAACTCACTTTAGATCCTAACACACATATAAGTTGAAAGGATGGAAGAAGACATTCCATGCAAATAGTAACCAAAAGAGAGCTGAGGTAGCCATGTTAAAATTAAACTTTAAATAAAAAGTAGACTTTAAATTAAAAAATAAAAAATTGTTAAAGGGCAAAGAAAGTCATTATACATTGACAGAGTCAGCTCATTAAGATGATATAGAAACTATAAATGCATACATGTCAAACAGAAACCCAAAATATATGAGTCAAATATTGACACAATCGAAGGGAGAAACAGTTCTACAACAATAGTGGGAGACTGGGAGATTCCAATACTCCAATAATGAACAGAACATCTAGACAGAAGTTCACTAAGGAAATAGAGGACTTGAACAATACTAAATTAACTAGATCTTACAGATATACACAGAATATCCAAAAACAGAAGAATACACAATCTTCTCAAGCTCACATAAAACATTTTCCAGGATAGATTATATGTTAGGTCACAAAACAAGTCTCAGTACATTTAAAAAGATTAAAATTATACAAAGTATCTTCTCCAACCACAAGGGAATAAAGCTAAAAATCAGTAACAGGAGGAAAACTCACAAAATCTGGAAGTTAAACAGCACACTCTTAAAGAACCAACAGTTCAAAGGACTCGCAAGAGAAATTATAAAATACTTTGAGATGAGTGAAAATAAAAACATATCAAAATGTATGAAGTACAGCGAAAACAGTGCTCAAAGGGAAACTATAGCTGTGAATATATTTTTTAAGTCTTTATTGAATTTGTTACAATACTGCTTCTGGTTTATGTTTTGGGATTTCAGCCACAGGCATGTGGGATCTTAGCTCCCTAACGGGGGACCAAACCCACACCCCCTGCACTGGAAGGTAAAGTCTTGAACTGCCACCCAAGTCCAGTAAACATTTTTAAAAAGATTCCAAATCAACAACCTCACCCTTACACCTTGAGGGACTAGGAAGAAAAGAGCCAACAAAACCAAGTGAAAAGACAGCTTACAGAATGGTAGAAAATATATTCAAATCATGTATCTGATAAAGGTCTAGTAATAAAAAGCAAATAATAGTATTTTAAAATGGAAAAGAACTTTATTAGACATTTCTCCAAAAAAGATATATAAATGGCCAAAAAGCACGGAGAGATGATCAATATCATTAGTCATCAAGAAATACAAAGCAAAACCACAATAAAATATTGGGATGGTTATAGAACATGAAAAAGGAATTTAACCAGTGCTATGAATATGGAGGGACTTCCCAGGTGGTGCAGTGGTAAAGAATCTGCCTGCCAATGCAGGAGCCAAAGGAGACACCGGTTTGACTCCTAGGTCAGGAAGAACCTGGAGGAGGAAATGGCAACGCACTCCAGTATTCTTGCGCTGGGATAATCCCATGGACGGAGGAGACTTGGGGGCTACAGACCATGGGGTCACAAAGAGTTGGACACACCTGAGTGATTAAGCATGCTTGCACACATGAATATGGAGAAACTGGATTGTTGGAAGGGATGTAAAATGACTCAGGTGCTGGGAAAACAGTTTGGTGGTTCCTATAAATGTTAAATATATAATAACATATGACCCAGCAATTCCACTTCTGGGTACATACTGAAAAAACTGAAAATAGGCACTCAAAACAAGTACTTATGCATAAATGTTCATAACAGTAATATGCACAATAGCCAAAAGGTGTAAACAACCTAAATGTCTATCAACGGATGAATGCATCAATAACTTGTGGTATACACGGACAATGGAATATTGTTCAGCCATAAAAAAGTAATGGAACATTGATACATGGTATATCTATGAAGCTCAGAAACACTATTACAAGTGAAAGAAAACATAAAAATCACTGATTGTGTGACTCCATGTATATGAAATATCCAGAATATGCAAATCCAGAAAGACAGAAAGAAAGGGGAGGTAGGAATGGGAACTAACTGTATAATGGTTTTATTCTGTGGTAGTGGAAATGTTTTAGAACTGGACAGAGGTTTTGGATGTACAACATTGGGAATATACTAAATGCCACTGACTTGTTCACTTTAAAGTGGCTAACTTTATGTTATGTGAATTTCACCTCCATAAAACAAAAACAAAACCCACTTAAGATAGCAGTTACATTCAGGAAAGCAGTGACTGCCAAGAGTATATGAGAAAGGCTTCAAGGGTGCTGGTCACATTCCATTTTTTGATTTGGGTGTTGGTCACCCAAAGCATTACACAAAGTGTTCACTTTGTGAAAAGTACTGAGCTTAACACTTGTGGTGTGTGTGCTTTTGTTTTTTGTATGCACTTTATACTTTAATAAAAATTATATTTTTTAAAAACAGTTGCCAGTACATATCCAAGAGAACTGAAAAACACATCCACACAAATACCTGTACACAAATGTTCACAGTAGCATAATAGCCAAAAAGTGGAAGTAATACAAATGTCTACCAACTAATGGACAAACAAAATGTGGCATATCTATACAGGGGGATATTATTCAACAGCAACCCACTCCAGTATTCTTGCCTGGAGAATGCCATGGACAGAGGAGACTGGCGGGCTGCAGTCCATGGCGTTGCAAAGAGTCAGACATGACTGAGCAGCTAACACTTACACTTACAAAATACTAATGAATTACTGATAACCTAGCACAACATGGATGAACCTTGAAAATGTTAAGTGAAAGAAACCAAACACAAAAGGCCACATATTCTATGACTCTATTTATAATGAATTGTCCAGAATAGGTAAATTCATAAAGGCACAAAGCAGACTGATGATTGCTGGTGGCTTTGGGGCAGGGGATAATTAGGAATGTCTGCTAATTGGGATGTGTTTTTAAGAGAGTGATGGAAATATTCTGAAATTAGACAATGGGGGTTACTGCACAACCTTCAAGATACTAAAAACCATTGGACCGTACACTTTAAAATGATGAATCGTGTTATGTGAAATTTAATGTTATAGAAATGTTTTGATTAAAAAGGTTTATTATTAATCAATAATTAATAATTATTATTACTCAATAACATGTGAACTCTAGCATATCAAATTTTAAAAGGGAAAATTTTTTTCCAAATGAAAAAATATTATTCCAAAAAATGTTTGCTTTCCCTTGCCCATGCTCCAGATCAGCATATCTCCAAGGTGGACCCCCCAGACATCACTGACAAAGGGAGGTCTAAGCAGCAAACCAGAGGCTGGTAGGTAGGTGAGTAACATTTTGGAATGAAAGCTGTGACCCATACCACTGATTGTCCCTGAGCAGAGGAATGTTGTAGCTGATGAAAAACAGATTTTGAGCTGGAGCAAAGGATAGAAAGTAGTGGTGACAAAGTGTTGGAAGCCCTGGCACCAGGCTGCTTTCCACTGCTTCATCCACAGGGTCATGCCTGAGGGATGAGTAGTCCTTAATGAATATAAGTTCAGCAAAAAGAGGCCCTGTGAGATTTTTTTTCACTCCTTACTTCTTTCTTCTTCTATTGATGGCTTTGGTTGTACATTATGAAGTTCTTTATATTTATAGTGTTATGAGTAGTTCTCAAAGTTATCCAAACTACAGATTTATTTGGGCAGTAGACCTCAAGGGCTCTAAAAGTACCAGGTTTACAAATCATAAACAAAACTAGGCTAACAGTTTTAAAGGTAAATCTGGAGTTGGAGCAGCTCAGATTTAAATAAATCTTAAGAGTCTGAAGGACCTAAAAGTCAAGTTCTCATCCTGTGTTCCTGAGTCCAGTTTCAAAGCACAGAAGAGAGTAAAAGAAGCACCTACCGGCATTTTAGATGCACAGAAAATAAGGTGTTTCCTTGGTATTTTGAAATGCTTGCTTCTTTCTGTATACCAAAAGTTTCACTGTGTGTAGAAGGAAAGTAAGACTGAATGGAAACTGCTAATAGTTGTCTTGAAGTCCAAAATCCCAGGATTTTTCGAATATATCCTCTGTGATCGTCCCGCCCTTTCTTAAGACTCCTTTGTCTATTTATATCCCACTCCTCCAAGGACAGGCTTCTTTGGTGGCTCAGACAGCCTGCAATGTGGGAGACCTGAGTTCAATTCCTGGGTCAGGAAGGTCCCCTGGAGAAGGAAATGGCAACCCACTCCAGTATTCTTGCCTGGAAAATTCCAAGGATAGAGGAGCCTGGCGGGCTACAGTTCATGGGCCTCAAAGAGTCAGACACGACTGAGTGACTAACACTTTCCATTCCTCCAAGGACATACCCAATTTTTTTGTATGGACCAGTAAGGAAGGCTAAAACTGAGATGGGAGATGTTCTATTAGCTAGGAACATTGGGCCAAGGGCCTAGGACGGATAAGAAGGTCTGTATCCTTCTTATAACATAAGTATCAGGGCATAAAATGAGATAAGTATCTGTACTGTAACATAAGTATCAGGGCATAAAATGAGACATAAATGAGGGCTTCTCTGCTGGCTCAGTGGAAAAGAAATCTGTCTGCCAATGTAGGAGACATGGGTTTGATCCCTAGTCTGGGAAGATTCCACATGTCATGGGGCATCTAAGCTTGTGCGCCACAACTACTGAAGCCCACCCACGCTAGAGTCCGTGCTCCACAAGAGCAGACACCACAATAAGAAGCCCACACATAACTAAAGAATAGCTTCAGTTTGACACAACTAGACAAAGCGTGCATGCAGCAATGAACACCCAGCACAGCCATAAATAAATAAAAAGAAATCTCAAAATGAGAGATAGAAGTTAGGAGATAATTTGAGATGAGGAGTGGCAAGTTTAAAATATATGCTTTCTGTGCCTATCCTCATCTTGCTCCTCCTCTACTGGTACAAAGATACAGACAAATAACATTTTGCTCACCCAACTCACCATTTCCTGGCAGCGAAAATAACAAGACCTTCTCCACAACCCATTCCTGTTCCAGCAATCATACGCACCTTCTGGAAGTCAGACCCTAGAGGTGATGCTGCCCACTGGCCCCAGGGGCACTCACTGTTCCTGTGGCTTCTGTCCCTGCCTCCCTTGAACAAAAATGTCTTCTGCAGTCCTTCCTTCTAGAAATCTTTAGACTTCTGCAACTGTTCCTGAAAAAAAAAGGAAGATAAGCGGGTTAGATAGGTAAATGTCATCATAAGCATCCTTATGTAGGCAGGCTATGGAGGGTTGGATAGAACTTTAGCAGGGGCAAAGTATCGGAGAGAAGATGAAAGAAAACAATACCTCAATATGGTCGATTTAATTTTTTTGCTATCTTCGTCTACCATAATGTAACTGTCTCTCTTTTTTGATGGGTTGGGAGTGGTGGCGCGGCCCATGCTGTGCGGCACTCAGGATCCTAGTTCTCCAACCAGGGATTGGACCCATGCCCCTGGCAGTGGAAGCACAGAGTCCTAACCACTGAACGGCCAGGGAAGTCCCTCTGTCTCTATTTTCACTCTGCTCATTTGCTTCTCTTAAACATGCTCATTTCCCTCGTTTACTACAAAACACTTTTCTTGCCTGATCCTTCATGAGTGGAAGGAACAAAAGCCTGTAAAGCTTTTAATCAATACATCTAGATATGTTATCTTGTGTCTCTTTGAATGCAACAAAGACTTTGTGGTATCTTTTGTATACCTGCAATAAAGTAAGCTTTGTGAAGACAGGTATCTTGATTTATATAATTTAATGTCTAAGTGCCCATACAGCATGAATGGAATGTATAACCCACTCCACAGAGATAGGAACTACAGCTAGGGAAGAGGAAGAGAAGAGTGGTATTCTTCAATGTATATTGCCTCACCTTTATGGAAATAGAGGAATTTAGGAAGTCTTGATGGAAAAGCACCAAGACCTATTTGTAATAACGGAAAACTGATGACCATGAAGACAGGAATGCCCTGAGTGATAACTTTTTTAAAAAATTAAATTTTTTTAATACATAAAAGTATACAGAAGGGGAATCAATCTGATCTACAATTTTCAGCACCAGATAAGTCTCACTGACATAAAAATTCCCTGTGTACATATTTTATATGGGTATAAAATATTTGTATTTTATATAAAATGCATTTTCACGGTCAGAATGTTCAATCAAAAAATATACAAAATAAAAAGTGAAAGCACCACTCCTTCACTTTTAAAGGCAACTCTTTTGGTTGTCTCCTTCCAGAAATAAAACTGACAGCTTGATTTAGAATTCTGATGAAGTGACAACAGGATGCTGGGCTGTGAAAGGTTGAATTATTCCTTCGGCTAAATCAGAGGGATTTGGGGTTTAATTTACTTCAACATGCCTATAAAATCTGGCTGAAAGGAGAAAAGGAGCCATCTGAAAATCAAAGTCCCAAAATCTTTTATTGTTAACTCTAAAGTCAATGCACTGCCCCCTTCCCATCCTGTTTTTCTTGTTGGATTTTCAGGGACAGTGTCCCAATCCTCACTTGGCACCAACCACTATTCTGGAATGCTGTTGAAATGATGGCAGCCTTGATATTCACTCACTGCTATAGACAATACCTTGTAGATAAACATCCAGGACAGAAGCAAGAGGACAGTCAGCTTCTGAAGTATTAAGCACCCAGCAAATACAATCAGCAATTTACAGCTTTTACTCACTTATAAATTGCTAAGTATTCAGAGTTAATTTTTTTTAAAAATAGCTACTACTACCAAATTTAATTTTTCTACTGAATTTTTATCAAGCATTCTTAAATGTGCCAGGCAACTGTGTACTGTGAATACAGTGATAAAAAACAGTAAGCAAAGACAGACTTCCTGCTCTCAATAATTTATAGTCTAGTTGGGGGAAGGGAGTGGGAAAGAGGCACATATTAATCAAAGAAACACATAAATATAAAAGTACAACCAAAATAAGTGCTACAATGTAAATGCACATGGTCTTGCAAAGTGTTAAGGGTTGAGGGCAAATCTGGGTGATGATTTTTTTTCAAGGGTAGGTTTTCATTGTAAATTCAGGTGCTCAGCATATCAATGAATACTCTTATTATATAGGTAATCTTTGGTTAAAAATTACAGATATTATTGTAAAATTAAGCTCTAAATAAGAAATGTGCTCACAATCTCAAATTATTTTTATTTGTCCATCTCCTCACAGAATTGTTAATGAAGAACTTGCTTAGGTTCTTTGTAGGTTAGAACAAAGGTAAGCTTTGTGGAAGTTAGAACCAGGGCTTGGGAATATGTATTTTTACAAAACCCCACCTTACGGTCTCCTCCTTGATCCTCTTTTTTTTTTTTAAATAAAACACAATGTCCCTACTGGACACCTGTACTCTGTATGTCCAAACTCCCCAGCCCCACCTCCCCATTCTTCCTCAGTCTCTTAACCTGGCAGTCTGATAAATGGATATACGCTCTGGCGTGTTTACTACCAAAACATTAGCTAACATGTTGACATTTTTCAGAGATGGAGTGGCATAGTGTAAAACAGGTATACTTAGCAGAAGGGTTATTAAGAATATTATGTGCCCTGAAGCTAGCTGTGAAGAGAGAGGTTTACAAAGGCCTCCATTCACAAAGCCACGGGGAAGTTTTAGGGCGTTATTTACACAACCTAGGTAAAACTTGGTGTTTGCCAAAATTTGAAACCAACTGCTGATCATCTGTTCTCATAATTGAGGGAGTCAAATAAAAACTGTTTCTGATGTTTGCAGATATTTAAAAGTAATGTGACACCATAAGCCACATGTAAAGATTAGTGTCCACTCTTTGCATGTGCCCGTCTCCTAAGATGAAAATTTACTCAGTACTATGATAGTACTAAATAAAAAGAAATAGGCCCTGACTCCAGGCGCTAGCAACTGGGTTCAAGTTCTGCCCTTCCTTTCAAATGGCTTCTCTAGATAAGCTCCAAAACCTTATCCCAGTGATCAAAGAGGAAGCTACCAATACTTTCCACCCAAACTACAGAATCCTAAAAGCTCTCCTTCTGCTGGTTCAAGGCAGATATGAAGAACACCATTGCTTCAGGTCTTAAATGTGGGCATTATTCTAGAAAAAGCCTAAGATTGGTAGGGGCCCTTTATCAAGAGTACTAGAGGAGTTTCTCAAAGTACTCCAGCCCCAGTTAGTTAAATTAGTTCATGCATGCATGCTAAATCGCTCCAGTCATGTCCAACTCTTTGCCACCCCATGGATTGTAGCCCATAAGGCTCCTCTGTCCATGGGATTCTCCAGGCAAGAATACTGGAGTGGGTGGCCATGCCCTTCTCCAGGGGACCTTCCTGACCCTAAGGTAGTTCTGCCCTTCCTAAATTTTGTCTTTTCCCTTCCCCATCCTTCTCAATTGGCCTGCTTCTAACCAGAGAGTTAGATTCTGACTCCGAGAAAGAGTTTAACACTGGGATCTGTATGGCATTAACCCCTCTCCATGCTTACCCTAAACTCACCCATCTCTCCCCAAAGGGAGGTTGAACTTACTAAGTGAACAGTCCTGAAAATCAGTCACAACTGGCCTTTTAAACTCTTATGTTCTCCAAATTCCTGTAAATAAACTCCTAGAATGGAGAGGGAGCAGCAGTTCTTTGGAGAAACAAATCTATCTCCGAAGCTTACCTGGGTTTATGTTTTGTTAAAGGGAACCTTCTGAATCTGCTTATGATGTCCAGGCCAAAAAGATGCACTGAACTCAGGTTTCAGCCTAAAAAGCAGACTTTGGAAGACAGTTCAGGATGACTGACCCTGTACTCATCTGGTGTGAGATGGAGATAATGATCCTCCATATTAAAGAAAAAAAAACCCTATGGCACAGTGTGGCAAAGTAACTTGTCTGAAACCACAGTAAGGCAAATGGCCCAGGATCAGCCAAGGAACTAACTACTCCAAATCTGTGCCCTTTCCACAAGACGAAGAAGGGAGGCCAGGACAACTTCTAAATTTCTAAATCAGTGAAGAAAAATAGCCTTCATAAACTTAACACAGGGATTCTGCAGCTCTGCCCACAAAGAACAGAAAAACAAGAATTCTTAGGAAAAAAGATCAGGAACTTTGCATTATTTTTGAGGCATGTGGGAAAATAAGACATCAACGCCTCTACTGAGCCAGGTTACTGTGTTAAGAGAAAACTGGGACAGATATTAGAAAATCTAAGGACCAAGCTCCCCGTTGCCCAAGAGCACACTTAGCAAGAACATGAGTATTTTGGGGAGCTCAGTTCCCAGAGGAGCACTGGGAGAGTCAACATAAAAGTATATACAAAGCTGCATAACAGAAAGATGCCAAAACCATACCTCTGCTGCCTACTCACTACCCATCCAGGAAGCACGGGGGCAGACTATAATGGAACAAAAGTAGTCCTAACAACTGGGGAAAGAAGGTTGGGAGGGGGAGACAGACAATAGGGAAGAGGAAGTTCATTGTTCTAGCTTTCCTATGAAATTCAAATGTGTGTGGTTGCACAACAAAAAAATCCAGAAAGAAACATGAGATTAATGCATTTATTCCAAGTAATTAACACAATAAAAATAAAGTTAAACTTGTCCAAGTCAACTCATAAATCTTTAATCTTTTGAACAAATGTACAACACAAAACATCACACTATGGAGGAAAAAATGTGAAAGGGAGAGGTAGAGGGAGGAATACATATAAGTGTGGAACAGAGGAGTACAATCCCAAAACAAGCTTCAGATCCTCTACCTCTTCAGAACAGAAAATGGCTGCTAAATAATTTTGCACAGTGTCAGTGGATCACAATGAACAAAGGCCATTTCAAAAACAAAAGGGACCCAAAAAGCATATCTGCTCCTGGCACTAAGCCATGAATAAGCCTTACCGATTTGTTGTCTTCCAAAAGTGAGCCTGGTAGATTTTCTTCCATGTTTACTGAAGTCATTTCCAAATAGGTTTGTGGATTAGCAGGACCAGCTCAAGCAAGGGCAACAGAATGAAGGAAGTGTGGGGACTGACATGCCACAAGGAAGTAAACAGTAAACAAAAGGGCTACTCACGCTGCATTTCAAACAATGTTAAGGCAGGCCCATCCAAATGGAAAGCCTAAGAGATGAACAATCCTTCCTTCCTCAGTAGTTTTCCATTTCAGCAGGCTTTCTTGTCTTTCTCCCAGAGATCCATCAGCTGCCCAAGAAATTGGGTGGGAATACAACACAGCAATTGGAGAAGTCAGCTCTGTCTCCCTCCTCCCCCAGAAATGGCAGAGTCAAAGCCAAAATACAATCAAAGCACACTAGGTGGTGAGCCAGATAGACATTTGATTTTAATGACAAAGTTGGAGAAAATAAATTGGCAAAAAAAAAAAAAAATAATTAACAGAAAATACTTTTTTTTTTACAGATATGTATAGAAATTATGATTGATTTGTCTGGTTTCTTAAGGAAAAAAGGAACGGAGGTAAATTTTTTAGCTTCCATGAACATTTACTCTAAGATGCTGACTGCATCTCTTAAGCGCAGGTTCCAGATGAGATCCAACTAGTCCTGGGTCACCTGGGCACCTGATTTCTAGAAGCCAACAGGATTCATCCACAAGTAGCTCTGAACGTGCTTTCTCAGCTGTGAACACTGGATTCCGTGTGGTCCTGGAGAGCATCAACTGCAGCTTCTTGTGCAGCTATTTCCTGAGGGATCGTACTGCCTCCGGCTACCTGTTCCCTTGTATGGGACCCTGAAGCCACAGATTTTACCACATTGAAAGGGTTGTCACTATACTCATCTACTTGAGGAACTGCTACTTCCGTGATGGATGCATTCGGTATTTCTAGCTGCAGTGGTCCCATCTCCAGGGAACTACACTCAGGAGGGTCACCTGGCTCAGAGAGAGGAGAACATATCTTCTCTTTTTGAACTCCAGATGTCCGTGTGACAAAATCAACAAGGTCTGGAAGGCAAGGAGATGGCCCAAGGGCTAAAGGATTAACTGTTTCTGATTCCAATCTGAGTGAATCTTGTTTCTCTAATTTAGATGTTTCTTCTATTTTCTCAGGCATCATTCCTCCTGCTAACAGGTCCAGGGCCTGGTGTGTTCCCTCTAGATTTCCCAAGCCAAGGCCAACATTTTCTATAGGAAGTCCAGTTTTCAAAATGTTAGGAGCGATCCTCCCAGTTCTGGGATTAGATGAGTTTTGTTCACCCTCTGCTCCAAAGTTCAGCACCAGGCTTTTGGGAGAATCTAAGGGAAACTCAGAAAAGGATGGTATTGGTTCAAAGTCGGTGAGAGTGGAGGGATTACCTCCTAGAGGGGATGCAGAATTTTCTTCACATACTTTCTGAGACAGGGCAACTGGGGATCTATGTGCTGGGTCTACCCGAGTATTGCAGAAATCAACACCTATATCCCCCAGGCTTCCCAGGGCAGCAAGCTCTTCTACTTTTAAATCTGTAACTTCAAAGTTTTCTAAGGCCTTGCTCTCTATTGTCACTGTTAGTTCTGGATGGACATCTCGAAGCTCCAGGGCTTCTGCTTTTGGTTTCTCTGGGCTCTCCCAGGTTTCTGGCTTCTTGTTCTCATCCCAAACAGTCAGTTTATAGGTCATTTTGCCCTGCAAGTCTTTTGATCTTTCTCTCTTCAGTTTGAGGCTTCTATACCTAGAAGTTCTGGAAGCTGATTCTGGTGCTGAATTTTCTAGCCACTCCTCACTACCAGTTGGGACTCCTTGCTTCTGTTCATGGTCTTTCAAGCACGTATCTGATCTGTCTGGGGACTGAATAAGCAATTCTGGGGCAGAAATTTTCACATCTTGTGGGTTCTGGAGTAAAGACCTAGCTTCTGATGGAAATGAGTCTATTTTTGCCTTTGTGGAAGAGAGAGCTTGTGTCTTCAATTCCGGTACTACTTTACCTTGAGTTTTACTTTCTATTATCAATTTCCTGGACTGTTTAGCCTTTTTGTCAGTCCTATGTGAGTTGGGCTGTTCTACTTCTTCCTCCCACATGCATCTGTTCCCACTGTTCAAATTAGAGTCCTCTACGCTATTGGGCCCAACACTGATATCTGTTCCCTCTCTCACTGTCCTTTCAGAGAGTTTCACTCCTTCTTCTTTTAGTTCAGTGCTTGTCTCTACTTCACTTTTCCCACAATCCTTAGATTGGTGGAACTCCTGGCTTTGTTGCTTACTAGATTCCACAAGGTGGGTTTCTACCAACTTCTGAGATTGCATGGTATGACACTGTGTATCTGACAGCTCAGAGGCTGTCTCCACACCTGGTGGCCCAGGGTCTCCCAAGTCAAGTTCAATTTTCCTCACTGGAGCTACATCCTTATTAGCATCACTCTGGAAGGAACCAGAGGCCCACTTGGCCAAAGTCTCTGTCTTTGGGGTAATAATTTCATAAGGCCTGTTTTGGCACAACCTTGTCAGAGGCTGCAGGAAGCCATAGCTGCTGCCTCTGTTTTTTGAATCTACACTTTCTACAGCTGACAATCTTCCTAGGGACACCAGAGGTTTTGAAATGGGCTTTTCAGAGTTGCTGACCAAAGGAGCAGAGGCCAAATTTCTACCTGAAGGCAACTCCTCTTGGGATACACTGCTGTTCAAAGTAGAAGTGGAAGAGGTATCTGAATTTTCAGCTCTATTTTCCCCATTGGCCAATGGACCACCACTCAGCTTAGGCTCAGGGGCTCCTTTTCCACCACTACTGTAGAATATGTCATACAGATCCTTAGCATTGGCTGTGGCTAAGCAGGAATTTCGCTTTTCCAATTTTTTGGCTTGTTCACTGAACACACTTGAGAGGGGAGGTGGAGGACGCACCAACACAGAGAATAGGGTCTGGTCCCGGTCACTCTCACTCACCCCAGGAGCCGTCTCATCAGAAGGAATGGCAGTAGGCTGAGCTGAGGCCATGATGGCTACTGGTAATACTGGGTTCAAAATGTTAGGACCCAGGAAGCCAGGGATGACAGTGTGAGATACAGCTGGGTTTGATTTCACTGGAGCCAAAACAGCATTTGCTTGGGCAGGAGAGGGGGCAGCTGGATGAGGTATAACTGGAGGTGGTGGCGGTGGCGGTGGCGGTGGAGGTGGAGGAGGTGGTAGCATTTGTTCAGGTATATGTGATGGCTCATTCTTTTCAGCCAGCACCATTTTTTCCTCTGGAGACCCTTTCAAAATCACCTCTTCCCCTCCAAATGCTTTAGAGATGATGTCAGGAGGCAAGAGGAGATCAGCTGAAGACTCTTTAACCACTGGCAGAGGCTTAGCAGTGGTTCCAGAAGACTTGATGGATAGAAAGGTGTTAAGCGGAGCTGGCTTGCTTACTGTGGCTGAACCTGATTTGCGGAGGACTGTGGATGGGATGGGCAGGTTGGGTCGGATCTTAGTCTGGGTTGAAGTTGTCACTACAGGCATCCAAGGACTAGTATGTGCAACAACAGTTTTCCCGGAGAGTTTGATTTTGATAGGCTTTGTCTTCCCAGGATCAGCTTTGCCATCCTCTTTGTCCTTACCACTTTCCACAATCTCTTCTTTGGAAATACTTGGGATCACTAAACTTTTTTCCTCCTCTTTTTCTGGCTTCTTCCAGCTGAATTTCCCGAAAGAGGAAGGTGATTCTTTCTTTATTTCTTCTTTTAACTGGAGTTTGATGCTAGGCCTCTTTCTATTTTCAGCCTTTTCAGGGGAGTTTCCACCCTCAGAAAGCTGGTCCTCTAATTCCTCAGACACCCTGTCGTCCTCCTTTACTTCCTTCATAATCTTTGCCTGTTTTTCTTTCTTCTCTTCCTTCGGTCTCTCACTGAACTTGCGCTTCAGCTCACTCTGCCGCCGCCGTTCTGTCTCTAGAACCACGGCCAAGCCAGCCTGGCGGTCCAGATTCCGTCGCTCCTCATACAATGGGTTTTCAACCACATATTTCTAGGGAAGAGAAAAGATAAAGGCTCAGTAACTGGGCAAAATACTTTAAGAGAGAAAATTTGGCCCTACCACTATTAGAACTCATTTAATGAAAATTCTGAGTCACCTTCCTTAAGGATAAATGGTCCTCTCAGGTTAGCATTTCTTACTAGGATTGACAACTTCCTTATGGTTATACAGAATTTGAAGTGTTAAGGACTTTTTCTTGCTCTGAGCTTGACAACATCAAAAGGATTACTGCAGAAAGTGGGAAAACTCCATAGGCTACTACAAAGACCAACCTTATATTTCTCATTGTGTTGATAACCCTTCACATGTTGCTCTCCAGAAATTGGATCCCCCAAAAATTCCTCACAGAGCTGGCAGTAATATCCAGTGATGGGAATCAGAAACTCAGAGCCTGCAAGAAGTGGAACAAAGTCAAGAAAGTAAGTCATTTCTACCCAAGATGACAGCAACCAAAGGAAATCCCACTTCCCTTTTGCAGTAAAATGATTAACAGTATAAAGGACTTTACTCACTTTCAAGTCAGAAGGAGCATTTAGAATCTCAATGGTATGTTTTTCCAACTTAAAGCCTGAACTCAGGACCTCCATCCCTTCTACATTTTGGGAACACTGGTTAATCCCCTAACTGGTTAATTCAGGAGTTTTCTGTGCCAGACTCATTTCTGTTGATTCTCCTCAAATTCCAACTAGCACTAAGTATCTTAGGAGATTTAAAAATTATACTCCCAGAAAGCCCAGTACCATTTGTATGAGAAACTCTCATGTTGGTATTAGTTACTTAGGAATTTATCTTTCACAGATATCAAGGATGTAGAAGCACTGACTACTTACAAAGGTAAGAAACTGAGAAGTTTAAAGACAAAGACACTTTCTATTTCTCAACTTAGCCCCTAATAACAACTATTCAAAAATATTTTATAGTTCTTAGCAGAAAAGGCAGTTATTTTGCACCTCTTACTGTTCTTTTTCACCTGGATTTCAAATAAGGTTTTGGGGCATAAGTCAGTGGTAAAGAAAGTCATATTTTAGTCCATGTGCTGCCAAAGCGAGCACAAAGAAAGTTTTATTTTAGAGTGGTATGTGTGTGTTTAACATCTGTTAGATTGTTGGCCATATGGGTAGAGACTGTTCCTGTCTTATAGCTCTCTTTATTTCTTTAGGACCTAGTTGTGTACATGGAATGCAATCTTCCAGCTTTGCTAAAAGTAATGGTTATGTCTTACTCTATGCTGCTTCCTTGCACCTTAGTTCAGGGATACCTCTTCCTTGACTGAATGTAAGGAAACCACAAAAATGGCAGGGAGGAAACTTACCTTTTGCAGGAACAGTTATCTTGTCAGTGCGCTTTACAGCATCTTGCTTGGCTTCATTCTGGGTCTTTGAAGCCCAAGGTCTGTTGTAGGGATCCAGTGTCTATTTGCAAGAGGCAGAGGCGCTCACACACAGCACTAAAATCTCAATGACCCACTTTTCTTTTTCTCCCCAACAACCAGGGGGGACAGAAGCCCCCAGCTGCCCACCCCCACCCACTCTGCCAACTGTTTAAACGGAAATCACCTGTGGAAAAGGTAAACATATGTTAGAGCAAGTACTAGCAATGGATAAAATGAAACAAATAATCAGGTACTCAAGGAATTAAAAGAGGCAGCAGCCTCACTTACACTTGCCATGGTGTTTAGTTACAGGCAGGTCCCCTGGACTGAGCCCTGGGGATGGTGTCTCCTTTGTTGGTACCTCTTGGCTCTTCAGATTGGGGCTCCTGCCCATATGAGAATGTTTCATTTTCCAGCTTTGTAATACAGATGGGGGTATAGGAGTTTGAGGGCAAGGAGGGCAAGAATGGAAATAACAGAGGGCAAGATACCTACCTGTGTGTGCTTCTTATTGTGCATATGGGTGAAGAAGTCAAACATGGTCCCACAGATGGTGTTGCAGTCTTTGCACCAGTGATTGCCAGCATCATAATACTCATAGGCAGCAATGGGCTGATCAGACTGCTTAGCTGGCTGGGGGCTCTCAGCAGGCTTGGGGCTCTTAGTACGGGAATTCTCATTGTTTACCTTTGATTCCTAGAGGGGGAAAAATCTGTACTAAGAAGGAATTCAAGACAATTTAGATCTGTCTTCCCACAGAAAAAGCAGGTAGCTACCACAATAACGGAAATAGGACTGTATGATCATATTTCCAGTGCCTAAAGCTGCACAAACTGGGAAAAACTCCATGATAAATCTGTCTGCAAGACTCAAAGAGAATTAATTTTATTCGAGTGTCATGTCATTATGAAGAATAAATCATAATGACAATATATTTACTTATATATCCAAAAATATCTAGAAGAATACTCAGGATTATGGAAACATTGGCTGCCTCTGGGGAGGGACGTAGAGAACAAGAGTGGATAGGAATCTTCTATAGGATCACCTTTGGTAGATGTTAAATGTGTTACCTATACAACTAAATACATTAGTTAAGTTTATCAACCATGACAACAACTAGAAGGGAAGAGGAAATGGAAAAGGTAATTGACAGATTAAGCAAGTGAACAAAAAAAACAAACCAGATGATAGTGAATTCTCTCATCACAGACACATCCAGTACAGAAAACTAGAGAACAAGGCTGGCATAGATAAAAGGGATAGTCATCTATTTAGAATAACTTACAAGAATCTGGGTAAAATGTTTCTAACTGCCTAAAATGTCACCATTAGAATTTAACATCTTTCAGTTAACATGAATCCTCTTTTAAAATATATCAACTCTCCAACATTAAGTGATCAATAATAAATAATATGAATTCATTTTTCAGCAAGCTGAGACAAGGTATTCAGGAAATGAGAATTCTGGATAATATTGGGGACTGAGGCACATACAAAAGATAATTCTGGAACACAGAGAAGGTGAGTATGAAGGAGGTTCCGCAGACACAATCAGGGAATGGAGCACCTGGAATATTGGCTGGTGGGGAAAGGAAGACTAAATGGAGAAAGGGAAACAACTGAGATTTCAACGATAACTTTTCTCTTTTACAGTCCTATTCAAGGGTCACTAAAGAGATCATATCCAGCAGGTAAGGGTTGGGCATATGCATACACTGCTGGTTAGTACTAACTGACACCACCTTTCCAGAAGATAATTGAGGAACACATATTATATACCTCATAATTCTTTATACCTTTGACCAAGCAATTCTATTCCATAATATTTATCCTTAGGAAATTAGGTCAAACACAGGTGATTTAATTGGTTAAATTTGTTATCCATACAACAATAAAAATAAGGATGCTTAAATGATATTACAGAAGTCTTATTTATTGACATGGAAAGATAGTCATGAAATACTACAAGAGCAGATACTTTCGGACTGTGGTGTTGGAGAAGATGCTTCAGAGTCTCCTGGACTGCAAGCAGATCAAGCCAGTCAATTCTCAAGGAAATCAACCCTAAATATTCATTGAAAGGACTGATGCTGAAGTTCCAATATTCTGGTCATGTGATGCAAAGAGTTGACTCACTGGAAAAAACCCCATTGCTGGGAAAGACTGAAGACAAAAGGAGAAGTGGGTGGCAGAGAATGAGATGGTTAGATAGCATCACCAACTCAATGGACATGAATGTGAGCAACTATCACCCACTCACTAACTCTGGGAGATAGTGGAAGACAAAAGAGCCTGGCATGCTGTAGTCCATGGGGTTGCAAAGAGTCAACAGGACTTAGCAACTGAACAACAACGAAGTAACAAAATACATTTGAATAGGACTTCCCTGGTGGTACAGTGGATAAGAATCTGCCTGCCAATGCAGGGGACACCAGTTCAATCTCTGGTCTGGGAAGATTCCACATGCTGTGGAGCAACTAAACCCATGCACTGAGCACTCCAGGGTCCGTGAGCCACAACTGCTGAGCCCGTGTGCCCTGGAGACCATGCTCCACAAGAGAAGCCACCATCATGAGAAGCCCATGCATGACAATGAAGAGTAGCCCCCATTTGCCACAACTAGAGAAAACCTGTGCACAACAACAAAGAGCCAGTGCAACCAATTTTTTTTTTAAAACACAAATCTATTAAAAGATGTATTTGAATAATCAATACAGATATGTGACTAGCCACAGAATGTCAAATGTCACTTTATCCAAAAGACTTTCCCTAACTACTCCATATTCCTTAGCCTGTTTTTGACTGAACCACCACCACCACCACCAACTACATAGTTCCCTTTTATACTTCCCATATCTAAACACTGTCTGGCACTTTTTTGGAGACCAAGAAATATTTATTAAATGAATGAACAGAAGAAGGTAATTTGGAATAATACACACCAACTCATTAGTAACAACTGTGTCTAAGTGAATGGAACTGTGGAAATGTGCATGTGTTTACTTTTATGAAATGAGCTATTTAAGAGGAAGAAAATCAAACTAACCATGCATTTTAAAAAGAGGCAAAGAAAGAAGAAAGATCAAAGACAGGTAGGAAACAGAGCTTGCAGAGAGAACATTCCTTATTGCTGAAATGAAAATCGAATTGCAACATATTCTTGTTAACTTCAGAGAACATTCTCTCACTCAAGTCAAGGTGATAGTTTATCATGGGGTTGGTGCCTAAACGGAACCCCAAAGAATGTATAAGTCAACTACAAGCTCTTCTCCCATCAAAGGCCCTGAACTCAATGGTCCTGGTATAAAATAGTCCTACCTGGTTGAGAAAGAGAACTCTTCCAGGAAGACATAAAAAAATTACAGCTCGGCTGACAGAGAATACAGAGTATCTTCTTCTCTAACCTTAATATTAACTGACCATCTACTATGTACTAGACATACTGGATGCCATGGGAAAACACAAAAATAAGTTATACTCTGTTATTCTCAAGAAGCTCTCATTTAGTGCAAGAGACAGGCATGAAATCAGGCATGAGTTTAATCATGCTTTCAGTAAGACAGAATGAAATACATTTTATAAAAGAACAAAGTAATTTATTGTGGGAATGCTAAAAAAGGTCTGACTCAATCACAGTGGAATTCAGGAATTCTTCACAGAGGAGGGGAGTATTAAAGTTGGGCCTTAGTGGATGAGTAGGGTTGGGAGAAAGATTATTCCAGGCTAAGAGGATTATTAATGATTTCCTGAGAGCTATCTATTTGCTATGTGGCAGGCACTGAACTGTGTACTGGGGACTATATTGGGGAATGAGACAGATATGGTCCCTGATCCCCTGAACCTTAAAATCTAACTGGGGAACACATGTAGTAATATAATTATAAGGCCATAAATGCTAAGAAGGAAAATGTAGGTATGAGAGTGTATATGAGGCAAATTTAACAACCTGGGAAATCAAGAAAGGAAGTCAGGGAAATAATTTAAACTGTGATCTGAGGATGAATTTGAGTTAGAACGCAGGATAAGAAAAGTAGTAATTAGTAGGAGAGGACACAAAGACATTAAAGGTGATGAAACATTTATGGAATGAAAATGCTAGTAATGAAATTACAGAGAGCAAAAGAAAAATAAGATTTGAAATGAGGCTGACGAGGTAGGCAAAGTAGTATCATAATCACTGGCTCAATGTGGAGAAAACATTAAGAGAGTAGCAGTATAAGCAAAAGTTGAAGGTGGCTTGAACTTGGATGGCAACAGAGATGATGAGATGAATGCAACTGAGATTTATTCTGGATGAAGAACTGGCAGACTCTGTAATCGCATAGAGCAGTTAGGAAGGGGGAGCACTAAGAATGCTTTTCCGGTTGTTGGCATAAAAACTGTTGGACAGTAATGTCATTCACTGAGACAGGTAATAAACAGCAGAGGAAGAAAGATTAGAGGGAGGCTGGGCACAATCTTAGTTTAATTTAGAATACATTGATTTTAAGGTGTTTGAGACAATCAAGTGGAAATAGTGAGTAGTCTGTTGGACACTCAGACTTGAACCTTATAAGAATCACCTGAGCTAGAATATAAAACTGAAAGTTGTCAATATGGTATTTCAGCATAGGAGTGAATGAAATGACCTAAGGAAAAAGCAGAATTCTGGAGACCTGAGCTAGAACTGAGTCCTAAAGAACTAAAATATTCATAGATCAGGAAATTAAGCAGAGCAGCTAACATACAAGAAGGAAAAGAAATGTGATGGGACCCAAAGGAAGAAAAGTTTTTCAGAGACAGTGGTTCCTTGTATCAAATACTGATTTAAGAACTGAAATTTGAGGCTGTTCAACATGGTGGTGACCTTGTTGCTAAACATGAAGCAAAACGGCATTTCAAGTTGTGAGAAGACTAGAAGCTGGACTGAAGTGAGTTAAGGTGTAAATGCTAGATCCAGAACATGGAGGGCCCAGAATTCTACTTTGGAGGCAATGGGGAACTGCTAAAATTCTGAAGGACAGTACCATGATCTAAACTATGTTTTACAAAAATAACTACCAAGAGTAAGAACAGATTGGAAAAGGAAGCTAAGAAAATGGTTAGCTAGAAGACTGCTTTAGGAGTCCATGGAAATAAAAGATACAATAGAAATGGAAAAGTTGAGTTGTTACCTTGCTATTGGAAGAGGAGTTTGAGGATGACGACACTTTTTCTGGGCTCTTGGATTTTTCTGCTTTGCCAGTCTTCTCTGTAGGCTCCCTACTGTCACTTGAAGACTTCTGAGATTTATCAGAAATGTTAATTCCCAAGATCTGAGCCACTTTGTCCAGTTCAGACTGTTTTTTTTCTGCCTCTTCTGCCTCTTGTCGAAGTTCTGCAATGTCCTTCATAATGTTATCCTGAAGCCGACTCACCTCTACTAGGAGTGGATCTTTGTGACCATCCTTCTCCCTTCGTTTCTTACGCAGCATTTCCCCTGAGTAGTCAAATGTCAACAGAAAGAAACACAGGAAAGTTAACAAGTCATTTTTCAGTCATAAATACTAATTCTTAAGACTTTATGCTCACAAAATCTCTCTCCATGAAACATCTAAAAGCAGGTGAGACTTGCCCTCCACATGGGCTGGCTCCTATGAAAGTAAAGGTTGAGTGATTACATTATCTCTTAGGTAGGGGTTATTAGCTAAAGATCTATGGACAGGTTTCAAAGAGAGACTCCATGTATCCCTAAAAGGGTATATACAAGTTTATGTGCATGTGTCCTCCAAAAAGGTTAATGTATGCTGTAACTGTAACTGTAATACATGAATTCTGTGGCTGTCCTCTTCAGAGAACCAAATAATTATTCACATATTTGACTTCATCTGATTTAAGGACCCTTCACCAACACATCCATTGAGTTTTAGATTTTGCCTTAAGTTCACCTGATGTTATTTCTTATTTCAAACTTCATATTCTCATGAAGCTTCTCATCCCTAAAAAGTCCAAAGCCAAACAAGAAATTACATCTTCTCCCACTCTCTGCTCTTCTGTTATCACCAAGCTGTAATATTTTATGTTCTTTTCTTAGTGTATATGTGAAACCCTAAAAGCACTGGTGAAGAGGTGTACTCAACAGAGGCATAATGGAACATCTTTTTGTGCCATAACGGAACATCTTTCTGTTGTGGGTGTACACATCTTTTTGTGTACACTCACAAATCAAAATATGATAGGGATACATCAAAAGGACACAAGACATGTATAAACCTATGGCTGATTTGTGTTGATGTATGGCAGAAACCAATACAACACTGTAAAGCAATTATCATCCAATTAAAAATAACTTTTAAAAAAGGGACACAGGAGCCAACTTTAAAGGGGCTCTCATTGGCCAAATTTGGGGCAATTTGAGCATAAAGATAAATAATAATAGTAAAATATTATATAAATGGATAAATGGGGGAGGAGGGGTGGGTAGAAAGCTCCTCCTCATAGTAGCTGCTGCTGCTAAGTTGCTTCAGTGGTGTCCGACTCTGTGCGACCTCATAGATGGCAGCCCACCAGGCTCCCTCGTCCCTGGGATTCTCCAGGCAAGAACACTGGAGTGGGTTGCCATTTTCCTTCTCCAATGCAGGAAAGTGAAAAGTGAAAGTGAAGTCACTCAGTCGTGTCGACTCTTAGTGATCCCATGGACTGCAGCCTACCAGGCTCCTCCGTGCATGGGATTTTCCAGGCAAGAGTACTGGAGTGGGGTGTAGAAAGCTAACCAATTAAGGTAAATGGAATGATGAAATTAGAAAATTACTATGTAACAATCAATAACTGATTTGGACAAGAAATCATCAATGAATACTAAAACTAGTGGGCCAAAGTCTGAGGAGCAACTGAGTATTTACACAGTCTCAAAATATCCACCCTATAAGATACTTATTAATTGAAAAGGGTAAAATAGTAACTTTACAGTGGAGAAACTTGGCAGACATCATCTTAACCAAATGATCAAAGTTGATATCACCAGTATGGGACAAATCAACACCTGATATGAACTTAGCATCATTTCTGTGATGTTCCTGTGCTAAAATGCACAACATGAATTTAATCATAAGGAAACATCAGACAAATCAAAATTAGAGGACATTCTACAAAACATGTGATCTCCTCTCAAGATTTGGGAACTGTTACAGATTAAAGGAGACTAAAAGAACATGACAACTGAATGCAATGCATAATCTTTAATTTCCTTTTGCTTCAGGACATCATTGGAACAATTGATAAAATATGAGTAAGATCTGTAGACTAGTATTCTACTGTTAATTTTCTAATTTGGTAAGTGTACTATGGTTATACAAGTGAGTTCTTGTAGTCAGAAGACACACACTTGGGACCTTCCTGGCGGTCCAGGAGTTAGAACTCCCCACTTCCACTGCCGGAGACACAGTTGGGGAACTAAGACCCCAATCCCTGGTTGGGGAACTAAGACCCCACATGCTGCACAGTGCAGCCAAAAATTTTAAAAATATTTTTAAAAAGAAGAAGAAGATACACATTTAAGTGTTTAGGACTAAAGGAGTATCGTTCTACAACTTACTCTTAAATAGTTCAGGAAAAATTACACCTACACCCACACACACAATTGAGAGAGAAAAACAAATATAGCAAATATGGTAAAATGCTAATAATCATGGAAAACACCTGGGAATTCTTTACACTAATGCAACTTTTCTATGTCTAATTATATCAAAAATTTTTTGAAAGTGAAGCTTCAATGTCAATGAACCTGTTTGAGAGTCCCCAAAGCTCTTCATTTGGATCTCTTACTAAAGTTACAACAAAAGGGCAGACTAGGAGTGTCTGATACCTTGCTGTTTATGAAGCCGCTCCAACTCAGTTCTAAGATAGTACATCTTCTTCTGGCGAGCTTCACGGTCACTTTTCAGCTTTTCCCTCTCTTCAATAACCTGCAAAATAAAAAATGGTAACAGACCCTTTAGCCTACAACATCTCCCCTTTTCCATTGTTCTTTTCCAGAAACCCTCATACTAGATAATATCTGAACGCAAGAATACAAACACCTGCACACAGAGGCTCTGACTTTATAATGAAGATATCTCATTCCAATTCAAGTTCCAGAATAGAATTATCCTTTCCAGAACTCTATTGATTGGAAACTACTATTTTTGTAGAAGCACTATACTATTAGATAGTAGTTCTGAGTCCAAAAGGAACCATCAAGAAGGGAACAAATATGTGTTGTGGATGAAGCATTGTGTTAGTTGCATTATATGTATCATCTTATTTAATCATGATATTATCTGTTTCACAGTAAGAAAACTGACGTTGCAAAAGACTAAGTAACATACCAAAGATCATATAGTAAGATGATTTAAAATCCAGGTATATTTGCCCTAAAGCCTCTGATCTTTCAACTATACTACTATCACCTAATGGGAAAAAACAAATATGGCTTGTCCATAAGGAACTCAAGTGAAAACCCTGTGTACTGTTAGCCCTGACTTTAGTAATAGGTTCTTAAAGGTAAAGGAAAGGAAAAGCACTAATCTTCAGAGAGTATCTCTGCAGTCTTAGGTTTTGTCATATGGAAGTTCTTCTCCTCTTTCCCAAAAGACTTCAAAAAAACAAAAAAACACAAAACACTGGGTACCCAAGTACAATGGAAAATTAAGAGGTGTTTTTGGTCTTCTCAAGGATTAGCTAAATTTCTTTTAAACTGGAAAAAAATCAGATTAGCCTTCCAATTTCACCTTTTCTATTTTTCTCCTCAGGTCTTATTTTATTTATTAGCAAACCAAATTAACACATATTACAATTTTATGGTCCTTAGGTCACTGTGTTTAACAAAGTGAGTTGTTAGCTATCAAGTACCTTTAAAATCAACAGTATATATTAATTTTTCTATTCAAAATTCTATTCTGTATCTCTATGTAATTTTTACCTACTGCTTTAAAACATCTAAATTATTATATCTTTACCCCAGCCACTGCTTGCTTTCTATAGTCAAGGTACCCAATGAACCTTGACAGTATAAAAACTACTTTTAAAAGTGTCATAAAATATATTATTATTCCTGGACTCTAAGTTAAACCAGAACAAACAAAGCTTATTTCTTGGTTTAGTTACCAAGCAACAACTAGTCAATAGTTTTTAAACCCCATAATCACTACAGGAAAAAGATCCAAAACTCACTGGGATAAAACAGAGATTTCTTGATTTCTATGGAAATCAGGAAAGGAACCCAATTTTGGTTCCTCACTCTCTGATGAGTCATACTGAAGACTTAAAGGCTCCCAGCTCTACCCACAGTGTCCTAAGGCTGGTAATTGAGATAAGAGAAATAAACTTAGGAAAAAGAAGTCTAGCAATCGCAGTGGGACCTAGGGCCAGACTTTAGGCCAAATGAGAAAACAATCAAAGAAAAAATTATGGTATAACAGCAGTCTCTAAAGACTGCCTTGGACCTTGCAAATTTTTAGCTCCCTCTAAAAGACAAATATAAGTTTACGTTAAAATAGAAGATGCAGGCACAGGAGGCCCAAAGCTAACACTCACCTTCTGTTTCTGGGAAGCACGGTTCTTCTCATCAGAAATCTTCTCCGGATTATATCTTATGAGTGATGGGATGGACACATGGACAGGCACTTGGGCAGTAGGAATTGAGCCCAGCACTGACTCCTCATGCTTGGGCTCATCAGGAGTCACAGTGGGGATCACACGGAGGTTGGGACGGCTACGGGTAGCTTGTTTGCTAACTGGCACTGTCCTGTGTGAGTCTGGTAGAGTGTGATTTGAAGGTTGGGAGGCAGGGTACATGGGCCACCTTGAGGCTGCATATGCCATGTAGTGCCTATAGGCATCAAAGGAAGCAGGGGGAATGGCAGGTCCCTGGTAGTTTGGAGGTATCCGAGCTGCAGCAAACTGAGAGGCCCTTGGCACATGGAACTGAGATAAAGAAGCAGGGTGTGGAAGTCTAACTGGGGCAGATGGGGCTGATGGCAACACGCACCTGACTGCAACAGATGACTGAAACCCACTGCCAACCACCTCAGGTCCTGCAATATGACCCACTGGATGGTCAGACTTTAAGAACGGGGGGCTGTTTTTTGTGAGCAAGTAAGGATCCACAGGGGAGACTTGGTGTGGACGGGACCCTTCTGGGGAGTGGGTATTGCTATGGTGCACCTCCCCACTCTCCAGTCTGTGAGGATCTGCAGAGCGCCGATCAGCTGAGAAACGGCGGTCAACGGAGGAACAGCGGTCTGCAGAAAAGTGCCGGTCAGCAGAGGAACGGCGGTCAGCAGAGGAACCTGACGGCTTTTTGCCATGAAGTCGTTCCTGTGTGCGTGCAGCCAGTTTACTAATCTCGGCTACCCCAATATCCAGCCCTATGGTCTTGAGCAAGTCATGAATCTTGGCATATTCTGGATTGGTCTCTTCTATTGATTCTAGCTTTACAGTTGGAGCTGAAGAGGGTAGGGAGCTTGCCTTCTGCCTTGTAACTTCACTTTCAGAGCTCCCAGGGGGCTTTGGTGGAGATTCTGCTTTTAAATCCTCTTCTTCATCCCCATAGAGAAACTTCTCTTCATCCTCAATGTCAGGGAAGCTAAGTCGCCTTTTTTCCTGCGTACTGGTAGAATGTGCTAACATGCTCAGAATGCAGGAGAAACCACTGCCATCCTGGCTAGCTCTCTCGTGAGGAAGCAAGAAGTCTGTGTGTCGCTCTGGTCCCTCAGCCTTCATATCCAATTTTTCCTTGTGGCACAGAAAACTTCCAAACTTCTCTCTGAGGGGACTGTTGTCTTTGGGTATCCCAGGGAGGGGGCCCCATTGGTAGAGGTTGCCCTGAGATTCCTTCAGGGTAGTCTCTACCATAGTTCCCTTGTTGTTTTCAACCTCTGAGGCAAAAGCAGCAATAGCACCACTTAGTGGAAGAGATGAGTGTCCAGAGTAAAGAGGGTGATCCTGGCTGGAGCTGGTACTGCTGGGAAAACTTTCAAGCTGCAAAAATAAACATAACTAAATTAGCCTCTCTACATAGAATCTCAGAAAACTAGTAACTGAGATTAAAATAAATACTTTGTTGTTCTCGAATTAACAGGGCAAAGATACATGTGGATGAAAGGGAGGTCCTTAGCCAGGTTCAAATATGGTTTCCCATTTCTCCAGATGGTTCTGCTGTAGCAAAGGGAAATAGAAAAGAAGGCAGATTGAATCTTAACTTTTGCCCATTTGTTACAGTCTTTAACAAGGAATTTGAATTCAAAAGGACTTTAGAGATGCCCTAGCTTACTTTCTCTTTTTATGAATCTTCAAAAGAAAAAAACATATAAGCAGAGCTACTTTGACTGAAGTACAGTCAGGAAATTCTGATCCCTAACTGATCAGCCTTCTCTTACTTAGCTCCTAAGAAAACAAGTAAAAACAAGTGCTCATGCCTGACCATCTTTCCATAAGTGAGGAAAAAATATCAAGGTCCAGAATGGTTAGGTGACTTGTCTAAAAATCGCACAGCAAGTTGGTGATAGAGATGGATCCAGAATTAGAATTACCTGATTTCTGGTCTAGTGTCCTACCACTCATACATTTTTTCTTCTCTTTAAAGAGAGATGAGGAAAATTCAATCAGCTCCTGCCTTTGCTTTTCAAGCTTCATTTCCAAGAAACCCATATTCAAAGATCCTACAGGACTAGCCAATTTAGAGGAAAAAAAAAAACCTTTATATAATAAATACTCTCCAAAACGTCTGTCTAGAAAGCCTGTGTGCTTAGTCACTCAGTCATGTCTGACTCTTTGCAACCCTATGGACTGCAGCCTGCCAGGGTCCTCGGTCCATGGGATTCTCCAGAATACTGGAGTGGGGTTTGCATTCCCTTCTCCAGGGTATCTTCATTACCCAGGGATTAAACTCAGGTCTCCTGCATTGCAGACAGATTCCTCCATGGTCTGAGCCACCAGGAAAGCCCCTTAGGAAGCCTAATACATAACAATAGAAGCCCTCTATTATTGCATTATGAGGCCTACAATTTCCTTTGAGAGTCCTGAAAGGTACAGCTCATAAGCATAACAATGTTGTGCCAACATACATTCCAAAGATATCTGAGGGACACAGCCCCCAGGAAAGTAAGTAGGCTTTAAAATATTGAGGGAAACAAGCAAGACACCCTAGAAGAAACACAGCATAGACCTGCAAGGAAGGCTCCATGTCCACTTCAATCCGCTTTTTCAGAATTGACTTCTTGGGCATCACAGATACTTCCTCAGGCCGATGTAAAGAATATCCTGGCTCTGATGCTGTAAGGACACCTGACAATCCAGGGATGGGACAACCAGTGCCGCCACTATCAACTCCCACCAGCTCCTGACTCAAGCTCCTACTTCGTTCCTCCTCCTCCTCTCGTTTTCGCCGGGCAAGGTCCAGCTCTCGAAACTCAGGGTCTAAAAACCTAGGGCTTGGGCTCCGTCTACGCTGTCGATAGTTGCGAGTCCCTGATGTAAAACTCGGGTGATCACTTCCCATGTTGTGTATCTTCTCTGTGTCATCATAGCGGGGCCGTTTGGCCTCCCGGCTACTTTCCTCAGGTCGTACAGAGTAGGAGCCTTTGAGTTTGTCTCTGTTCCGTTCTGTTCCCCGCAACAGCTCATCATGACAGCTGATATGAGGGCTATAATCAGATCGATGCAGGAAAGTTTCTCTTGCTCGGTAGTCCTCATCAAGTTGTCCCAAGAAGGGACTGAGAGGTGCCTCCTCCCGGGAAATATATCGTTCAAGACCTCGAGAGCATTGGGAGCTTCGAGTGAAGACAGAATCATCAGTCAGGTCATCCCTGAGGAAAGAGACAAGCATCATTGAATATAATGGACTTGGAAAGAGCAAGACCAGACAAGGCTAAGAGACTGACATCTGGCAAGGGGGCTGTAGAATGCTTAGAACAAAAGACAGTAATCATGAGAGCATATCTCAACATACGAACAAATCTATGTATATACATGCAACACTTCTTCTCCCTTTTCCCAGAGCACAAGCAGCTGCAGCCTCTAACCAATGGAAGAGACTGCTAATCTATCTGGACAGAATTCTTTCTTTAATTAGACTTTGGGGATGCAGAGTCTCATGCAAAGGTCTTGGAGATGTGAAAATACCACTACCAGACTACAAAGAGTCCTGGGTCACACAACTTCACACTAGCTCTTTGCTACTAAAACTGTGGTCTGAATAAGCAACATCAGTATTTCCCAGGAACTTTTTTTAGAAATGCAGATTCTCAGGTACCACCCTGCATGCCAGGTACAGCCAAAAAAAATTTTAAGGTGTAAAACAAAAACTGTAAAAACAAAATTTGAGTTAGAGCAGGCCAACTTTACCTGTTTATATTGTTAAATTTTACAGAGTATTTCATTTGGAAAAAAAAAGTTTCACTGTGGGAAAAAAAAATTTTTTTAACCACTGATCTATCCAATTGGCATGATTTTCTTGTAAGTTTTAAAAGGGTCTGCAATTGCTTCGTTTCACTGGATCATATATTAAAAACCATAAAACTCCCTCACAGTCTGTTTTGTTATACTCTTTCCTGCCTTGCCTGAATATTCATAAGCATTTTGTTAATCTTGAGCCCAGAAAAAAAAGTATGTGATGGTTATCTCACTTTATATTTCTATTACAGTGAGACAGATTTAGGTCTTAGACTTTTAAGGCATGAAGGTAAAAATACAGGATGGAACATCTGTCTTTTCAGCTCAGATCTCTATATCACACACAGTATCCTAATCTTCTGGGGCATTATGGTCACAGAGCTTCTGTTTTTGCAGTTTAGTTGCTAAGTCCTGTCCGATTCTTTGGGACTCCATGGACTACAGCCCTGTCAGACTCCTCTGTCCACAGAATTCTCCAGGCAAGAATACTGAAGTGGGTTGCTTTATCCTTCCCCGGGGGATCTGTCTGACCCAGGGATCAAATCTGCATCTACTGCATTGGCAGGTGGATTCTTTACCCCTGAGCCACCGGGTAAGCCCCAGGGAGCTTCTACTGCCCCCTAAAACTTTCTGATTTAAATCACAGAAACAAAGATCCCCTAGCACTTTAAGCTTTTCTGGTGGCTCAGTGGTAAAGAATCCACCTGCAATGCAGGAGACTTGGGTTGGATCCCTAGGTTGAGGAGACTTGGGTTGGATCCCTAGGTTGGGAAGATCCCCTGGAGAAAGAAATAGCAACCCTCTCCAGTGTTCCTGTCTAGGAAATCCCATGGCAGAGGAGACTGACAGGCTGCAGTCCATGGGGTCACAAAGAGTTGGACACAACTGAGCAACTAAACAAGAACGAAGTACTTTAAGCATACAACTTAGAAAAACTTACACGTCACTCACATTTCAGAGTGAATTACTATCCACAGGATGGTAATTATTCCTGTCTTCTACAGTTTCTAGGAGCTATTTCTGTTTTTGTAAGTTTCGAAAAATGACTTGTTTTTTTATAATAGTTGTTTTCCTATTTCTGGGACTAAAGTTAGTAGAACATCAAAGAGCTGCTTTTTCTCATTCACTAGCACAGCCCTTTTTCAGTTTTAGACTGAGGTTACAGCTATAAGTAACTTTATGAAAGACTATAAAAGATAAATTTTATTACCTCTTCTATAAGAATGTCATCTATGGGAATCAAGATTCCTGTTACTCACCTCCTCCCCAAGAATTTAGGGAATTTTGTGGTCTCAATGTACTATGAAATAATAGGAAAGAATGAGAATGACCAAAGACGATCTCTGAAATCAAACATAAATAGAGTAAAATATTTTACTTTGCAGGTCTGCCAGCCATGAACACATCTTTTTTCAGAGAGGAATGTCCATGAGTTGAGTCACTCCACTGCCAAAACACCATCTATATACATAGTCTCTGATCACATTAGCATAGGGAAAAATGACAGGCTCCATGGCTAGTAGGCAAGTTCATCTATTGCTCCTACATTCAGCTTTCTCCACCAAGAGACATACTAGCCTCAAATCTCATCCAACATTAAACATCGAGAAGCTAGAAATAATGAAATGGCTCTCAGAAAGACTCAATCCAAACCTGCAGTCTCCTGCAAAAGGAGGCAAAAACCAATAAAAGAAGGAATAGAAACAGTTAAAAGAATGCGCTAATGTGTAAATACAGGCAGAAATCAGGTTGCCTGTTAGAAGCTCATGTCCTCCTTCCCTAGTTTTCCCAAAGGATGAGAGAGAAACTGACTGCAATAAAAGTGAGTCCTAAAAAGAGTGCCATCTCCTGCAGCTCAGAATAGTCCAGTGACAAACTCTCTCTGAAAGCTTTGGTCAAGTCCAACTCTTTTCTTAAAAAATTGACTGAATGATGTAGGTGATGGGTACCTGGAGGCTCACTGAACTATTCTACTTTTCCTGTGTTTACAAATTCCCTTAAGCAAGTTAAAAAAAAAAAACACGTGTCCACAAAAGTTTGTACACCAATATTCATAGCAGCATTATTCGTAACAGCCAAAAAGTAGAAACAGCTAAAATGGTATCCATCCACTCAACACTGGTAACAGATAAACAAAATACATACAATGAAATTATTATTAGCAATTTAAAAAAAATGAAGCACTGTTATATGTAAAAATATGAATGAATCTTGAAAACATTATGCTACGTGAAAGAAGCCAGTCACAAAAGACCACACATTGTATGATACTATTTATATGAAATGGCCAGAATAAATACAGAAGAAGGTTAGTGAGAGGCTGGGGGGTGGGTAGGTGAGACTAAGGATAAGGCAAAAAGAAAAAGTCTAAAATTGATCACAGTGGTATATGTACAACTCTATGAATATACTAAAAATCACTGAACTGTACACTCCAAATGGGTGAATTGCATGGTATATGAATTATGGCTAAATAAAAAAGCTGCTAAAAAATGTATATGGTAAGAAAAAAAAGGTTCTCCAGAGCTCAAACTTCCCATTATTTTCCTGTGCTGATTCCTCAAAATGCCTGAAGAAAGCTGTTGTGTTTCTGTCTTTTCCCTAAGGCAAGTACAGGGAAAAAATCCTACTCCCTACATCAAGGCAAGGAGAAATCAGGAGATGAGAATACCATGAATGGAATGTATAATGTGCAGAATACTCTGATAAACAAGGGAAATCAACCTCACATCTACATTTATTCAGAAGCTCAGAGTCTTCACACAACCTATTTACACTTCCTTTACAGAATAAGTTACAGTCCTGCACAGAGAACTGCCATGGTGAGGAGATTGACAACCCTGGCAATCTGGCTGTAACCCAAACCTGGTATAAAATTTAACAGATCAAATATGGGAAGAGAAAGAATACAGGGTCTCAGGAAAAAATAAACACACACCTACATACAAACGATGGAAATGGCCTGTTTCATTAGCTAAAGACTGGACTCACAGTCAGGAAGACACTTTGTGAATGCCAATGTTCCTATGGCCTGGTTTTAGCAGACAGTAATTATTGACACAAAGCAGATTGAGCAAGAATGCTGAGGGCAAAAAAGTCTAAAGAATGGCCTGGAACCTCCTTTTAGAACCTTAATCTCACTTTCTCTAAAATAAATTTCTCTCTCTGAAATAGGATTCAAGAGAGAAAATTAATACCTCAAATACAAGAGGAAATTTTTAATTTTTATAACTTATAAACAGACAATTGTTTACCTGAAGCACACGTGCATAACAAAGTTTATGGAAAGGAGAGCTGACACCCTAGAACCAGCAAGAGGAAATGCTAAAGTCACACCAAAACCTAAGCTCCTAAGGAAGGAAGAGAATCACATCATGCACCACCTACTTGGACTGCCTACTCAATCATCTCCTAAAATAGAAGCAGCTAGAAGGGCATGGGCTGTTGCCTCAATTAAGTGATATAGTCACATACCTTGAAGCTCTATCTTCAGAAGCTTCAGTGTTATATGACTGTCCTGCCTTGCTTCACTGCATTGAATAGCCACTGAAGCTTTGAAGTAAATATTACCAAAGGGCAGCACTGGTCCTCACACTTCCTGCCCAGCTGTCCCCCACCTGCCTGCCTATATTCTGTGCACTACTTCACGGAGAGTCACGGTTTAAAAGAACATTATATTGATTTACTGCTACTGCTAAACATTTGTGAAAACTCCCAACATAGTTGGCAGAAACCACTAACAGACATGGTTCTCACCTCTCAGAAAGAGTGCTTTCCCTGCACTACCATTCTAGCTCTTTTACTTTTGCGAGGTGAAAAACACGTAATGCATTATTTACTTCCCATACATACCTAAGTTCCTAGTACCTGAGATCTATATTTAACACCCTGTGGAGTATATTTGCCCTTCCTTAGCCCTCAGTGGTTGTAAAGTAATAACTGAAATTAAACATTTTTAAAGATCTCTAACTTTCTATTAATGCCTATGTGTATGTGTGTGTGTGTGTGTGTACAATTAACATGAATTTATCTAAACCTTTTCTGAATCTATATATATTTCAGCCTGGACAAGCTGAAAAATAACACCATTTAAAAAAAGATTTCTAAGGACTTCCCTGGTGGTCCAGAGGTTAAGAATCTGCCAGTCAATACAAGGGACACAGGTTTGATCCCTGGTCTGGGAGATTCCATATGCTGTGAGGCAACTAAGCCAGTGTACCCCAACTACTGAGTCCAAGCTCTAGAGCCTGTGCTGTGCAACAACAGAAGACACTGCAGTGAGAAGCCCGTGGGCTGCAACTAGAGAAAGCTTGATTGCAGCAATGAAGACCCAGTGCAGCCATAAGTAAGTAGATTTCCTAGATATCCTATTTTGTTCAGAACTTTCCTTTGCAGAAGGGACCCCACTAGTTCCACTATTTTAGAATCTGTATCATCTCAACTGTTTTTAATTTGGGGGACTGTTTATATTCCCTCAACTTCCTCCTTTCCAGCTGGGGCCAGGATGACCTTTTTTTCTTGGCCATGCCGTGCTGCACACAGGATCGCAGTTCCCTGGCCAGGGATTGAACCCATGCCTCCTACAGTGGAAGCACAGAGTCTTAACCACTGGACCACTAGGGAAGTCTTAGATCTTTTAAAGTCTTTTTTTCTACATAATTGTTTCAGCAAGAGTCTACCCCACTCTTTCCAATGTTATACTTTGTACTGGACACAGTGCATAAACTTCAGTGCTGGCACCACCCTTTCAAATACATCATTCGGAAAACAGCAATAATTCTACCTTCAAGTACTCATATGGCGTGCCCTGCTTCAGATGAAGCCTACCTGTCTGCATCCTCCAGATTTTCCACTGGTGACCCCAGTCGATCACTAAGCCACCTCCGTTCTGGTATGCCAACACAGAAGTGGTCATTGCCAACAGTGATCCGTAAGCTCTGTTCCAAAGAAGAGTCACATCTCAGACCAGGAGAGCGTCTCTATAAGAGTAAAAGATATTAACAGTCAACAGGGTCAAGACATTCCTATACTCAAAACTGTTCTCCTTCCTAAAGCTACAATCCTACAGGGTGAGAGATGATTATGGTAAGATACTACTCCAAAAATAGAGGACTTTAAAAAAATTATCAAGGACTTCACTGGTGGTCTAGTGGCCTGGGTTCCATTTCTGGTTGGGGAACTAGATCCCACATGCTACAATTAAAGTATTCCCATGCTCCAACTAAGACCTTGTGCAGCCAAATAAACATATTTACATTTTAAATTATCATTTTCTTAGGCATGGGGCCAGAGGAGTGAATTAAGTCTGCTACCAGAATCTTTACATTTCCACTAAAGGAGACAAGCCAAACACAGGTTAAGGAAATAAAAAAGTATTTCTGATGGCACTGTGAAGTGTTAAAAAGTTATTAAAACATGATAAAATGAAAGATTGGGGAAAAGGAGCTACTTCAGATAAGATGGTTAGAAAAGGCATTCTGAGGTGATACCATTTAATCTGGAGCCTGAATGATGAGATATCAGTCTTGCAAAGAACAGATGGAAGATGTTTCAGGCAAAAAGAGCATGCTCTGTAACGAGCTTAGCATGTCTGGGGGAACAGAAAGGTGGCCAGCATGACTGCAGTGAAGTGACACAAAACAGGCAGAAGCCACAGTTAGGAAATCTGGATTTTTATTCTTAGTTTAACCACAGAAGGGGTTCAAGCAGGGGAGTGACATTACTACATACTTCCTCTAGATGCTCACTCTGTTCACATCCTCATCTTCTTCAGGTCTTTATTAAAAAATCACCTTCCAGAAGGCCTTCTCTGGCTACCCTTACCAAAAATTGTTAACTTCTTTCTGTTTTTTCTCTTAGCACTTAATCATATTTAACATGCTAAGACATTTTACTTTTCTTATTATCCAACTCCCCCTCAGAATATAAGCTCTACTAGGGCAGGGTTTTTGACTGGTTTGTTCATTATTGTATTCCCAGTGCCCACAACAGCATGGTAAGCGTTCAATAAATATTTCTCAAATACATAAAATGGAGGTCTTTAAAAATCGTTTTAATTTCTAGGTATAGAAAAAACTGGATGGTAACAAAAGTGGAGTGTAATGGAGCCTAATGCAATAAACTAAGCAAGAGATAATAAAGTTTAGATAAGAATAATGGCAGGAAGAAAACCGTTTGGAGGATGTATTTTGGAGGTATAGCTGATAGTTTAGATAGATGAAGTTATCCTTACAGACTGGGAGAAGGGAGATGTTCACTGTTTCTGGCTGAGCAACGGGTGATGTCATTTACTGAGACAAAAGACTGGAGCAAATAGGTTGTGCATTGGAGAAGAAAGGGGAAGTTATGGAAACTCATTGTTTTTTGTTTTCCTTACTTTCTCTGTAGTGATTAACATTCAGACTATCATACTCAGCTATGAAAATCTTAAAATCTTAATAAGTCAATTCACCTATGACCAGAGTACCCAGATATTGTTAGAGATCCACTAAATAAAACAGAAACTGTCACTTTTTTTAAAGGATTGGTTAACTGATAATAAAAACAAATACCAAAACACCACATCCTGCCCAGAGGCTCTACTAACGGAGAGATGCATGAAAAGTCAGTATTACCTCTAAACTAACCTTCTTAACCTCATGCTCTGTCCCTTCAGCAGGGAAACATAACAGTTAAATTCAGGGTATACTGGGAACCAGGTAAAGAATTGAATCACACTCCACCACTTCTTACAGGCATCGACTTAAGTTTTTTAAACCTCTGTGAGTTCCTCAGCTGTTAGATAAGGAGGAACCCACCTTATCTACCCACCCCGCCCTCCCCCCCGCCCCCCCGCCGACCCGAAAGGACGTGAATGTTCACAGGGAACGTGTAAAGTGAAGGGCTGAGCATCATTCCTGCCACACAACTAGGTTAAGTGGAGGCAGCTATTACAACGACTGTAGATACCTACACTTCGATTTCAGAGAAGCAGCTCCAACACAGAGTACTAACAGTTTACATTCTCTCGGTGTCTACCCTGGGAACTGTTTAAGCCACCCTAAGTCGCCACAAAGACATTTCACCCTTTTCCAGATCCAGGGCGCAGCTCAGTTCTAGCGGGACACACACAAAACCATCCAACTCTAAGGACACCAACTACTGAAAAAGTACCAGGCACACGGCGTGGAGGAGCTTCCCCTCTCCCGGCAAACTTTTTCACACCTCACACAGAGGGAGAGAACCAGCCTATTCCCAGGGAACGCAGCACAGCGTCCCGAGCCGGCTCCCGGCCGCGTCCCGAATCCGTTATTGTGCAAATGAAGTTCCCTGGGTTGACCAGGAACCCCCTGGTTCGGGCGTCGCTGAGGGGGCCCACGGGGATGAAGGGCCTCCCATGTGGGGACCCCGGCCTGGAGGCCTCTGGTCGTCCGGGCGGCGGGCGTTTCTGAAAGCGGGAATTGCGGGCGAGGGGGCTGGAGCACAGACAGAGTCCGGGTGGAGGGGTGGGAATTACCCGGCTGCCGCTGTCGCCTGGATGGTCTCCGCGGCCGTCCCTGGCGAAGTCGGCGCGGGACTCCCCTCGGCTGCTCCCTCGGAAGCCGGCCGAGCCCGGCGGGAAGAGTCGTCTGCCCCGCGGCGGCGACGGGGAGCCGCGACGGGCCCGCGGCGGGGACGGGGAGCCGCGACGACCCCGCGGCGGGGACGGCGAGGCCCGGCGGCCGCGGGGCGGAGACGGGGAGCCGCGGCGACCCCGCGGAGGGGACGGAGAGGCCCGGCGGCCGCGGTGCCCTGAGGGAGAGCGGGGCCGGCGAGCCGGCGTCCGCGACGAGGAGGAGCAGGAGGTCGGCGGTGAGGTGCGGCGAGCGGGGCCTGAGGAGGAGCCGGAGCTGCGGCCAGTGCGCGGGTCGCCCCCGCCGCTCTCTTTAGGCCGGTGTGAAGAGACGGAGGAGCGGGCGCCGCTGCGGTACATGGCTCTGGCAGCCGCGGCCACGGCGGCAGCGCCGACCTGGGGGCGCCCCGGACGCGGGCCCCCAGCGCGCCGCCGCAGCTGCAACCCGGGCCGCCACGGCCGCCGTGCGCCGCCCCCGCAGCCGGAGCCGCCCCCTCCCCTCAGCCCCGCGCCGCCCCTGAGGCCCGGTGGAGCGCGCCCCCGCGGCCGCGGCTGGCGGTTGGAGGGCGCGAGCACGGGCCCGACACACCCCCCCGCCCTCCGGGGCTCCCCGTTCCTCCACTCAGGGAGCGACCAAGGGAGCCAGAAGTGGGGAGGAGCACGGAGGGCGGTGCGAGGCTGGGCGAAGGGAGGGGAGGAGAGGCGCGCGACCTGCGCTCCTCACGCCCCGCCTCCAAGCCGGCAAGATGGCGGCCGCTGAGCCGCCCACTTCCCCTCCTCCGGCGAACACGTGACCCCGAGCGCTCTGCCCGGGGTGGGCCGAGCGGAAGGGAAAGGATTAGCGGGAGCGGAGTGGGCTCTTCCGGGGATGCTCGGATCCTCGGGACACTGGTGGCTTCGAGGGGGCGGGAGCATCTTTGCCTTTCCCCTGCCCGCAACCCTGTTAATTTACGTGGTGACAAGAAATGGTTGTAAGCGATGGGAATATAAAAATCCTGCAAGGCGTTATGTGGGAGATTACGCACCTCGGCAAAAGCGACCGATGAAGTCCTGGCTCCCATAGAAGCCACACCACGGCCAACAATTTACTTTGTAGTTTGCCTCTTTTGTAGAAGTTGAAATTGAGGATGGGGAAGTGCGAAATGGGGGCGATTCGGAAGCGAGAATCAAACCCAAAGCAGGCATCCGAGTAAAATTGTCCCTGTCTCAACCGGAACACTTATCGGGAACGTCGCTTACCGCTAGGGGTCCACATCGTGACAGCTAGGAGGCCTGGAGAGTTTTTGCAAACGATTTGGAACCCTCCAGGTCTGAAGGCAATGGCAACCCACTCCAGTACTCTTGCCTGGAAAATCCCATGGACGGAGGAGCCTGGTGGGCTGCAGTCCATGGAGTCGCTAAGAGTCGACACGACTGAGCGACTTCACTTTCACTTTTCACTTTCATGCATTGGAGAAGGAGATGGCAACCCACTCCAGTGTTCTTGCCTGGAGAATCCCAGGACAGGGGAGCCTGGTGGGCTGCCGTCTATGGGGTTGCACAGAGTCGGACACGACTGAAGCGACTTAGCAGCAGCAGCAGCAGTCTGCGACCGGAATTTTCCTGGACACTTGGGTGCAGTGGTAGTCCCTGTATACTAATTACAGGGACTCAGGGTCCTGCATACTAAGTACAAAGTTAAAAAAAAAAATGAAGAAAAACAATGGTCAAAACATGAAAAAAAAATGTTGACGCTAAATTGAATTCTTCAAAATAAAGTACTAATGGCTTGAAAGTTTTCCTCTATCAACTAGAAACACAAAGCCTGAAATTGGTATGAAAATCAGGTTTCTGTTTGCAAAGAGACAAGACAAAGAAAAAATTACTTACAAAAGATTTCCATCTTTTTTTTTTTTTTTGATAGAGCTGTGGGGCTTGTGGGATCTTAACTTCCTGACCAGGGATTGAACCCTGGCCTGGCAGTGAAAGGGCTAAGCCCTAACCACTGGACTGCCAGGGCATTCCCTAAGATTCCCATTTTCTAGTTTATATTTTTCATATTAAATTTAGAGTCTATCCAATTTCACATATTTATATAATGGCATTTGCTTACCTCATAGCTCAGTAAAATTAAAATAAATTTTTACTAATTGATTTCTCTCACACCCATCTTTCTTCACTCAACATTACTTGCTTGCTCCCTATAGGCATTTGAATTTCCAGTTGCTGACTTTGGATTTTGTGGCCTAAAATGGCCTTCATCATGTCAAGATTCTTAATATATTCTTCCATATTTATTAACACTTCTAATGATTTTGTTTCCCATATTCAGTTTACATGGAATTTTTTATATGAACCCTGGCATAGTCCATTAAATTAAATCTGAAATTATTTTTCACAGATGGATAGCCAGTTTTGTTTGAAACATGAGTTGGGATTATCTGTATACTGGGAAGTCATCATGAGGGAATGCTGCTGCTGCTGCTAGGTCACATCAGTCATGTCCGACTCTGTGCGACCCTATAGATGGCAGCCCACCAGGTTCCCCCTTCCCTGGGATTCTCCAGGCAAGAACACTGGAGTGGGTTGCCATTTCCTTCTCCAATGCATGAAAGTGAAAAGTGAAAGTGAAGTCGCTCAGTAGTGTCCAATTTTTAGGGACCCTGTGGACTGCAGCCTACCAGGCTCCTCTGTCCATGGGATTTTCTAGGCAAGAGTACTGGAGTGGGTCACCAGTGCCTTCTCTGTATGAGGGAATGAGTTATCAGCTAATGAGTGAACGCTGTCAAATGCCAGTTATCCACATCTCAATCCAGTTCTGTTGTTTTCTTTTAACTGTGTAATGTGACAGTAAAGAGCTTTCTTTAATGTGATTTCTCTATGAAAACAAAACTACCAGGATTGATGGTAGTAAAAGAAGTAAAGCAATCTGAGAAAGTGATGGCTCTTAAGCAGAAAATATGAGTTATGTACAAGGTTTCTGAGCAGTCTAAAAACATGTTTCATAACACATGTGACAGAGACCTGCAATCAAAGATTTAGATACACTAGCTCAGCAGGTAAAAGTCCTATCAGAGAAGGGTGACAGCCTCTGTAAGTGAGGCTGCCATGTAAAATGTCCTGGAAATTGGTGTTAGTCATCTGTGAATTGAGCTTCCCTGGTGGCTCAGACGGTAAAGCTTCTGCCTGCAATGCGGGAGACCCAGGTTCAATTCCTGTGTCGGGAAGATCCACTGGAGAAGGAAATGGCAATCCACTCCAGCACTCTTGCCTGGAAAATCCCATGGACAGAGGAGCCTGATAGGCTACAGTCCATGGGGTCGCAAAGAGTCGGACACGACTGAGCGACTTCAGTTTCACTTTCACTTTCATCTGTGAATGGTAAAGAACCTGCCAATGCAGGAGATGCTGAAAACGCCAGTTTGATCCCTGAGTTGGGAAGATCCCCTGGAGGAGGAAATGGCAACCCACTCCAGTATATCCTTGCCCTACAGTTTGTTGGGTTGCAAACAGTCGGATGCAACTGGGTGACTGAGCGCTCATGCACCATATCTGGGGCTCTTCTCATGCTTAGCACCAAAAAAAGAATGCTTCCTTCCCCATTTCTAAAAGGGGAGTCTTATGACTATTTCTAGTCACTACAGCTGTGAATGCAAGCACCTTGTATCGCCTCTGGGAAATCAGGAAAGAGGAGTTATAAAATGCTCTTTCTTTCCTTGCTGTGGAACTGAAGAAGCTACGTGCTCCAGACAGGACAGCCTGTCAGCCTGGGTCCTAAGTGACTATGAGGAGCAGAGTACCAGTTAAAACTCTGCCAGAGGTGTATACTCGGTCTTTATTATTCTGTGTATGAATTTTGGTTACCCATTGCTTTTGGTGTGATCTAAGCAAATATGAAGAAAATGTGAATAGGTGTTTATAACTCATTGGAGTTGATATATGCTAAATCAGGGATAGGTACACTGTATCAACTTTTCCTCTTCAATCCTTCTCTAATACTGAATAATTATTTTTATCGGGGAGCTGGCCCCCAGGGTATATAATTGGAAAACTCCCTTGCTTCCTCTTCACACCTGCCCTAAACATAATTCAACTCTCAACTTCATTCAAGCTAAAGGTTTGCCCCTCCTCTAGCTTTTTCCTGCTTCAGATGTGAGTCTTGCTGTGATGAAGGTGTGTCAAGTTTCTCCACATTCCTGGGCTTTACTCATCAGAGATTACTCCTCCTGTCTTGCTGGCCAGCTGCTATTTCTGAACCCCTCCCCCAGGGTTTGGTATAAAAGAAGAGCTTAGGGGAAAGGGCCACAGCTTTTCCCAATTGGGGCAGGATGCTGTTATCTTCAAAAGTTGGTTCTCTGTGGACTTGGAGGACTCACAAAAGCTGGCTCTTTCTCTCTTGTATGTGTCACTGTTGTGGGCTTTTTTTTAGCTCTCTTACTGGGACCTAGGCAATGCCTCTCCTCTGGTTAACTGCCTATGACTCCTCTCTCCCCGCCCCCAAGTTCATGGCCTTCTGCAGGTTCTATAAAATATACTATCCTGAAGTTCCTTTCCTCTCAGAGCATCCTTCATGGGAAGGACCTTTTTAATGACTCCAAGTCGTTTCCTTCTAGGTATACTTGTCCCACAGGACAACTCATGCATCTTTGCCCTACTGGCAAGGGCAGTGCAGCTCACTCTCCATGCAACCTACCTTACTCACCATCCCAGGAAAGCTGGTCAGCCAGCATTTTGCATATGGACTTCCTCAGTTGGGAGTTAGGACATGAGTCCCTGTGGACTTTCTAAATCCAGGAGATCTAAGCCAAACATTCTGTGAGGTGCTAGTGGAGGTCTCTATCTCACTTGGCTCTGTGTGTGTGTGTGTGTGTGTGTGTGTGTGTTAGTCGCTCAGTCATGTCCAACTCTTTGTGACCCCATGGACCATAGCCCAGTAGGCTCCTCTGTCCTTGGAATTCTCCAGGCAAGATTACTGGAGTGGGTAGCCATTCCCTTCTCCATGGGATCTTCCTGACCCAGGGGTCAAACCCAGGTCTCCCACATTACAGGCAGATTCTTCACGGTCTGAGCCACCAGGGAAGTCCCCACTTGGCTTTAGGCAAAGGGGAAAACCCCCTCTCCCTCCCCAGAATTATGGGAGAGGAAATATAGAGCTCACAGGGAACTCTCCAACACAATTCTCATTCCCTTGTATTGATTCAGTGTGGATAATTAGTAATAGTAATGCTGGCAGACTGGTTCACAATCTCATTCCATCTCCATTTGAAGTGGATGGGAGAAGAGGTTGCCTGGCATCTATTGTGTTGCTTTCTGCCTTTGAGACCTTTGCTGAAACTCCAGAGACGACAGGGAGCATCTAACTAACATCCTGTCACAACTCCTGTCTGTTGTCAATTCAAGAAACTCTTATTAGGACTTCCCTGATGGTCCAGTGGTTAAGACTCTGCACTTCCAATGCAGGGGGTACAGTTTCAATCCTTGGTTGGGAAACTAAGATCCACATGTTGCATGGCGTGGCTGGAAAAAAAAGAGAGAGAGAAACTCTTACTAAACCCTTATTAGACAGATGAAAACAGCTTACAGCTTTTACACACACCCTGTAGCAGACATATAGCAATGATAGATAAAACTTGAAAAGAGTAAAGAGATCTAAGCTTTAAAACATCAACACCTCTGTGAATTTGCTAAAGCCACAGAGCCCATGGGCTCTGAAATAAGTCTGGAAGCAAGGGTAGCAGTCAGAGATTTGTGCCTCCCAGGAGGTGGGGGACCTGGGATGGATTTTCAGCTTGAAGCCAAGGACACCCTTACCCCTACATGCAAGCTGAACAAAACTATTGCCAACCTTCTGCTTGGGGCTATAGCCTTATGAAAAGCTGTATGCTGAGAGTGGGACAAAAATGTTGACAGTCTTTAGATGAGAACTGAGCCTAGGCATTCCCTGTGAGTGGAATGGCAATAGTGTGATACCCTACATATCAGTAATAATGAAACAGAGCAGGACCCTACGGTCTTTGCCCCTCATGTCCTCTGCCTGCCTTTTGTCTGTGGAAAAACTTAGGCAAAGAGTAAGTTTAATCAGAGAAATGAGAACATGCAGAAACAAAGGAAAACAGTCAAAAAAGACCAAATAATAATAATGTACTAATTGAGCATAGTTAAGGACCTTTAGTTCCTCCTCAAGGGCTAAAGTGGAAAAGGCAATGGCAACCCACTCCAGTGCTCTTGCCTGGAAAATCCCATGGATGGAGGAGCCTGGTAGGCGTAGTCCATGGGGTTGCTAAGAGTCGGACACGACTGAAGTGACTTAGCAGCAGTAGCAGCACCAAAGGCTATAGATAATGCTCTGAGCCATATCTATATGGCTTATAGATGAGCTGTCTTATAGATATTAAAACAAAACCCACCACAATATTGTAATTAGCCTCCAATTAAAATAATTAATTTTTAAAAAACGGCAGGTGGAAGAAGCTAACTGCATGATAATTAGGCTGTACCCATGACATAAGCTGCTACAATTCTAAGAATTGGCTTCAAGAAATGGGAACAAATGGACCCTGGAACTGAAGATTAACTGTACCTAAAATAACCAAGATGATGCTGGTAAGACCACCAATGACCAGTTTGAAGATGAGCTGACTGTGCTGACTGTGCTTTGTGTACGGAGCCCCCTCTCCCTGACTATAAAAGCTCTTGCCCCCAGCTTGTGGTGGTGGGGAGGGGGCGGTTTGCCTTTGACAGATGTCTGCCCTTCCCCCACAGTTGCTGACGTCTGAAATAAAGCAAACCTTCCCTTCCACCAGCTTGGCCTGTTTATTGGTTTTTGAGCGGGGAGCAGCTAGACCCGACTTTTTGGTAATAATTTTAATTAGAAAGCATGATATTCTGTTAAACATGGTGGATTCAATTCATGCCTTTGTCACTATCAAGTCCCTAAACACCACTCAAGTGACTGTAAAGGATTTTCCTTTTTAAGATATAATCTCATATATGCAGTGTGGAAGTGTGAGAGATATTGCCCTGTGGGGTTGATTTTAGTCAATGGGAGACACATGATTAGAAATGTAAACTGCTCGCTAACACACAAATAATACAACTTGAGCTTCAAATTTCATAAGATACAGTTTTGTCTTCTCTGTTTCTTTAGCCCTTTTTATTGTCTAAATGGCCATATGAAAAGGTGCTAAACAGTTATCAGAGAAGTGAGAAAAGATACAAAACAAACTTCTAAAATAATTAAAACTTAAAATAATTAAAATTAAATTTTAAGGGGCATATAGCCATGGGAGCTATCGTACAGGGTTGGTGGGCATGTAAGTTACTATTGGCACTTTGAAACACTGGCAATCATTTTTTCTTCCTTTTTTTTTTTTCTGCCGTGCTGGGTCTTCATTGCTGCGTGGCTTTTCTCTAGTGGTGAATGGGGACTCCTCTCTAGTTGCGGTGTGTGGGTTTCTCACTGTGGCAGCTTCTCTTGTTGCAGAGCATGGGCTCTGGGCTCTCAGGCTTTGGTAGCTGTGGCTCCTGGGCTCTAGAGCACAGGCTCAATAGCTGTGGCCTGTGGGATCTGCAGTGTGTGGGATCTTCCCGGATCAGGGATCAAACCTGTGTTGTCTCCTGCATTGGCGGTAGATTCTTTACCACTGAGCCGCCAGGGAAGCCTGGCAATATTTTTTAAAGTTGAACATATACAGTGTGATCCAGCATTTCCCAAGTATATACCCATAAGAAATATCCACATATGTGCATCAAAAAGATAAGAAAAAGTTCTGGAAATGAATTGTGGTGATAGTTGTAGAATATTGTGAATGTACTTAATGCCACTGGATTATATATTTAAAAATGAATAAAAGGGGAAATATGTATGTTTTACCACAATAAAAATGACACACAAAAGTGTTCTCATGGCATTATTTATAGTAGTAAATATTTCAACTGTAGAATGAATACTGTAGAATGAATACTGTAGAATTTCAACTGTAGTAGATTCATACAATGGAATACCATATGCCAATGAAAAAGAAGACTATCACTAGATGCAACTATATGGATTTCACAGATACAATGTTGTACTAAAGAAAGCCACACACACAAAAATACAAATTATATGATTTTTTTATACAAAGTTCAAAAAGTAAACAAAATATGGTGTTTGAAGTCCAGGTAGTGGTTACATGAGGGGAGTTTCTGGAATCCTTTTCTATTTCTTGATTTAGATGTATTCATTTTGTCAATTCATCAAGCTATACACTTAGGATTTTTGCACTTTTCTGTATGTTAGGGAGAGGGATAGATTGGGTGTTTGAGACTGGTAGATGCAAACTGTTGTATTTAGAATGGATAAACAACAAGTCCTAATGTATAGCACAGGGAACTATATTCAATATTCTGTGATAAACCATGATGGAAAAGAATATTAAATATATATATATATAGAAACTGAAATCTCTGGAGTCCTTCTACACTGACTCCTTCACAGCTTGATTGTATATTGATCCAACCCTCTTAACAACTGGTCTTCCAAAATACAAATGAATTTTCCTGATACCATATTCTCCTTTGGTAATATTTCAGCTAAGTATCAGAAAAATCCAGCCAGGTTCATTATTCCTGTGACACATAAGGCTGGAGAAAACAATGAAACTGTCCTGCCCTCCCTCCTCAAGTTCACATATAGGGAAAAGCACCCAGATGAAGCTCCCCTCTAGGAAATACTCTCCCAGAAAAACCTAGAAGGTAATGAAGTCTCAGATATTTTTAAAGTTACTAGCATTACAGGCAGAAGACAGCTTTTCTATAGTATGATCTGTAGCAATAGCGGTCCAATAAAATTACGTGAAATGGTAGATCAAATAGAAACTTGAAGACAAGAAGAGCAGAAGCTGAAAAACAATTATTTTATGGTACTCCTATTACTATTCAAAATTTCTTAAGTTGGAAGGCCAAGTTTGATACAGAACTCTTGGAAATTTTGTTAAATGAATGAAAGTAAAAGAACAAGCAGGAAAAAGTAAATTAAGTGGGAAACAGCTGTTTGAAACAGATCATAATCTTGACACAGCTAATACCCAGTTCTTGGAGGATGCTGGATACAGCGTGGAGGTTGATGAGTCACTTGTCCAGAAATTAAATGACTTGGAGCCAGAAGATAAGGGGGATGATCCAGACTACAATTCTGCTGACCTGAGAGTGACTTGACCAACTAGTAAACTATCCTCATCTTAAAGAGGCTTGACTGCCGCAGCATCTGTGTCTATGCTGAGAGTGTGTATTGATTTTCTTTTCTTTTTTTCATAAGAAAAAATAATTTTCAGGAAAAAATCTTCTGACAGCTTTTATCATTGAGCTTAATAAACTGACCTTAAAATTTCAACCAATCAGTAAAAATAATGAACTCCAGGTAATGATATGCATGCTGAAATGTTTAAGAGTGAAATGTGCTTATATCTGTCATTTCCTTCCAAGTGAATAAAAAACAAGACCCTTGAAATCAATAGCAGAAAGGATGAATAAATGGAAAATTGCATGATAAGGCAGATAAAGTAAATTCTTAACTGTAGAAATTAGGTGTTGAGCATTTGGGTATCACTGTACAATTATTTAAACTTTTAAGTGTGAACATTTTCAGAATAAAGTAAAAGCCTCACCAGATTGTGAATCACTATATTGTACATCAACTATACTTCAGTAAATAATGAGTATAGAAACAATTCCTCCATCTAAAACTTCATTAGATGCAGGTAAATTGATTTATAGAGAAAAATGTATAGTCTTAAATATTTATATGACAAAAGAAAAGTTAAAAAGAATTGCTCAGCTAAGTTTCCAGTTCAAAAACTAAAGAAAAAAACAAACACAATAACCTTGAAGAAAGAGAAAGAGTGAAAGCAATAAAAATGGAGGGAGAAATTAATTGAATACAACAGAGATGGTAAAAAGACAAAAGACGTTTCTTTAATCGTCTATGCTGCTAAGTCACTTCAGTCGTGTCTGACTCTGTGAGACCCCATAAACGGCTTCCCCGTCCCTGGGATTCTCCAGGCAAGAACACTGGAGTGGACTGCCATTTCCTTCTCCTATGCATGAAAGTGAAAAGTGAAAGTGAAGTCGCTCAGTCGTGTCTGTCTCTTTGAGACCCCATGGACTGCAGCCTACCATGCTCCTCCACCCATGGGATTTTCCAGGCAAGAGTACTGGAGTGGGGTGCCATCGCCTTCTCCGTTAATCGTCTATTCAGTTCAGTTCAGTCGCTCAGTCGTGTCCGACTCTTTGCGACCCCATGAATCGCAGCACACCAGGCCTCCCTGTCCATCACCAACTCCCGGAGTTCACTCAGATTCATGTCCATCGAGTCAGTGATGCCATCCAGCCATCTCATCCTCTGTCGTCCCCTTCTCCTCCTGCCCCCAATCCCTCCCAGCATCAAAGTCTTTTCCAATGAGTCAACTCTTTGCATGAGGTGGCCAAAGTACTAGAGTTTCAGCTTTAGCATCATTTCTTCCAAAGAAATCCCAGGGCTAATCGTCTATACCCCAATACAAAACAACAAGTTTAAAATGTTAAAAAAGACAAAAGAAAGTTCTTTGAAATAAACTAATAAAATAAGCAAAACTAGCAGAATTGATTGATCAAGATAAAAAAGAGAGAGGGCAAGAAAACAATCTTAAAAAAGAGGGATTAAAAAAAATGGAAAGAGTCGCTCAGTTCAGTTCAGTCGCTCAGTCGTGTCCAACTCCTTGCGACCCCATGGACTGTATAGCCTGTCAGGTTTCTCTCCATCCATAGGATTTACCAGGTGAAAATACAGGAGTGGGTAGCCATTCCCTTCTCCAGGGGATCTCCCCCACTCAGGAATTGAACCCCAGTTTCCTGCATTGCAAGCAGATTCTTTATTGTCTGAGCCACCAGGGAAGACGGATTAAGTTATAGCCTGGCTATCACTAACCCTCACAGTGCCTTTGTGAGAATTAGGAAAAGGTTTTGCCTTCGGTGGTGGGGGGGTGGGGGGGTGGGGCTTCTCTGATCGTTCAGTCGGTAAAGAATCTGCCTGCAATGCAGGGACCTGGGTTGAGAAGATCCCCTGGAGAAGGGAAAGGATACCCACTCCAGTATTCTGGCCTAGAGAATTCCATGGACTGTATAGTTCATGGGGGTCGAAAAGAATCGGACACGACTGAGCGACTTTCACTTTGCCTGTGGGTGGCTGCAACCCTAACCTAGGGCTTGCCACTTGGAAAGCTGGATGCAGGCTGCTCCCACTCACTCCTTGTCCAGATAAGCTCGTGGAGAAAACCACCTACACAACCATATTGTCCATACTGGATCAGTTTAAAAAGCTGTGAGGCAATATGAAGAACTTTGTGCCAATTAATCTGACCATTTACACAGATAATTAGTTCCTATTAAAAATGCAATTTACCCAATTATATCAAGGAGACATAGACAACCTGAATAAACCTATAACCATTAAAGAAATTAAAGCAGTAGTTACAAGATCTGCTTATAAAAAGAGTGAAACTTTTCCCCCTATATTCGAGCATAATTAAACATCATTGGAATCACCTCTTTGCTAAAAGATAGATGTGATGCAGCTGTGAAACCATGTGGTTCTGGTGCTCCCTTTAAGGGTAAATCTGTAACAATCCTCCTGGTCTCTTGTGATAACTCCTGTTTTTCTTTTTCTGTTTCTTCATAGATCAGTTTCAGTAACTTTTTTTCTTTGAAATATCCATTTCCTCTAGTTGTTCACATTTGTTGCCATATAGTTGAACAAAGCTTTCAACCTCTTTTGTGTTTGTGAATGTATCTCTTTTCTTATTCCTAACCATGATATTTTTGCTCTCTTCCCCGCCCCCCCGCAACCAGATTCATGAGATATTCATGTATTTTACTGGTCTTTTCAGATAATTAACACTTGAACTTATTTTTTTCCTCTCTACTATCCTTTTTGTTTTCTGATTCATTTTTTTTTGTTATTGTTGTCTTTATTGTTTCTCTCCACTTTGGGTCTATTTTGTCATTCTTTTTCTAGTTTCATAAAGTGGCAATGAATTTTTTAAAAAAAATCTTTCATAGTAAAATATTTAAGGCTATGCATTTCCTTCTGCAATAAGGAGTTCATGATCTGAGCCACAGTCAGCTCCCGGTCTTGTTTTCACTGACTATATAGAGCTTCTCCATCTTTGGCTGCAAAGAATATAATCAATCTGATTTCGGTGTTGACCATCTGGTGATGTCCATGTGTAGAGTCTTCTCTTGTGTTGTTGGAAGAGGGTGCGTTCCTTGGCAAAACTGGTGATGTCCATGTGTAGAGTCTTCTCTTGTGTTGTTGGAAGAGGGTGCGTTCCTTGGCAAAACTCTATTAGCCTTTGCCTGCTTCATTCTGTATTCCAAGGCCAGATTTGCCTGTTACCCCAGGTATTTCTTGACTTCCTACTTTTTCATTCCAGTCCCCTATAATGAAAAGGACATCTTTTGGGGGTGTTAGTTCTAAAAGGTCTTGTAGGTCTTCATAGAACCATTCAACTTCAGCTTCTTCAGTGTTATTGGTTGGGACATAGGCTTGGATTACTGTGATATTGAATGGTTTGCCTTGAGAACGAACAGAGATCATTCTGTCGTTTTTGAGATTGCATCCAAGTACTGCATTTCAGACTCTTTTGTTGACCATAATGGCTACTCCATTTCTTCTAAGGGATTCCTGCCCACAGTAGTAGATATAATGGTCATCTGAGTTAAATTCACCCATTCCCATTTTAGTTCGCTGATTCCTAGAATGTCGACGTTCACTCTTGCCATCTCCTGTTTGACCACTTCCAATTTGCCTTGATTCATGGACCTAACATTCCAGGTTCCTATACAATATTGCTCTTTACAGCATCAGACCTTGCTTCCATCACCAATCACATCCACAATTGGGTATTGTTTTTGCTTTGGCTCCATCCCTTCATTCTTTCTGGAGTTATTTCTCCACTGATCTCCAGTAGCATATTGGGCACTTACCGACCTGGGGAGTTCCTCTTTCAGTATCCTATCATTTTGCCTTTTCACACTGTTCATGGGGTTCTCAAGGCAAGAATACTGAAGTGGTTTGCCATTCCCTTCTCCAGTGGACCACATTCTGTCAGACAGGAGAGAAGGATCAAGACCATCCCCAAGAAAAAGAAATGCAAAAAAGCAAAATGGCTCTCTGAGGAGGCCTTACAAATAGCTGTGAAAAGAAGAGAAGTGAAAAGCAAAGGAGAAAAGGAAAGATATAAGCATCTGAATGCAGAGTTCCAAAGAATAGTAAGGAGAGATAAGAAAGCCTTCCTCAGTGATCAATGCAAAGAAATAGAGGAAAACAACAGAATGGGAAAGACTAGAGATCTCTTCAAGAAAATCAGAGATACCAAGGGAACATTTCATGCAAAGATGGGCTTGATAAAGGACAGAAATGGTATGGACAGAAGCAGAAGATATTAAGAAGAAGTGGCAAGAATACACAGAAGAACTGTACAAAAAAGATCTTCACGACCCAGATAATCACGATGGTGTGATCACTCACCTAGAGCCAGACATCCTGGAATGTGAAGTCAAGTGGTGCCGGGGTCCAGCCCCTGTGGATCCAGGGAATTCAAAGAGGGGACGGAGTCAGCGAGGAAAAACTTATTTATTTAGAAATATAAAGAGAGATTAGGGAAGAATAGTGTAGTAGGAAAATTAGTGGAGAAAAGAGGCTGAATAACTTGGTTTACGTGGAAAACCAATAAAGTTCCAAGACAAGGAACTTGCACCATCTACGTAGGCCACCGGCGCTCGCTTGAATAGCAGAGGGTGCCCTGCCTTGGGCTCCCTCTCGCGTGGGTCTTAGAAGTCAGGGCAAATAAGTAGACATGGTGAGCCTCCACGCTCCAGATGGGAATTCAGCCAGAAGAGGGAGAAAAGAACGACATGGGGGAGCCAAGCATCGGTGCCAGACCCACAACTTTATTTTCAAAAGCAGCTTATATACCCCAAGTTGTACATAAAGAAATAATGGAATATGCAGAGTTATGCAGGGGCAGCAGTCCTGACCCTTATTGAGACCAGGCTTTCCACTTGTATACCTTCCCGTATACAAAAGGTCCCAGGTGGTTTTACACCATCTTCTGGCCAGGGGGCCTGTTAACATTTTTATGGCTCTTTTCCTACATAAATGTCTATCAACCAGAAAACTCATTTTCCCTTGAAGTGTTCTTTCTTTAATCTGCATCACCCTCAAAGTACTAAATAAAGTTACATTCCTGTAGAACAAAGGTGCAGTGGGTTATAACAAAGAAAGTATTTAACTCAAAGATCTAATGTTGCTAATGCCAGGGCTACTACTTGCTTTTTCTAAATACCAACTATATCAACAAATAAAAGATATGAAAATTTGGCAGCAAGTATTGGCTCAACAAATGAAACCCTTAATCAGTCCTATTCTAATGATTTTGACTCCTCGGAAGCCCCTACATTCCTAGGATGTTTGCCTCTCGCAAACAATCACATGTGCAGCTGTAAGAGTCCGGCAGGCAGGCTAGAAAGCCATCAGAGGGGTTTTTGGATTGAAACACTCTTATGATGCCCAGGAGACTTATTAACTGGAGTCCTAAGTTAACTCCTTTTCAGAGAGAGGTGGTGGGGGATAGCCCCCCGTATAATGTCAGAAGAGTAGGCGAAAAGCAAAATGCAGTAAGACAGGCAGACTCTGGTTTTGGGGCAGATGCACGAGCAGATCCAGTGAGGCTCCCTTAAGGCCCAATTCGCCTTTGCCTGTTGGGCCCCTTAACCTCATGACCTTTGCCACGGGCAGGACTCCTCGTGCTGGCTCCCAGCAAAGTGGGCCTTAGAAAGCATCACTACGAACAAAGCTAGTGGAGGTGATGGAATCCCAGTTGAGTTATTTCAAATCCTGAAAGATGATGCTGTGAAAGTGCTGCACTCAATATGCCAGCACATTTGGAAAACTCAGCAGTGGCCACAGGACTAGAAAAGGTCAGTTTTCATTCCAATCCCAAAGAAAGGCAATGCCAAAGAATGCTCAAACTACCGCACAATTGCACTCATCTCACATGCTAGTAAAGTAAAGCTCAAAATTCTCCAAGCCAGGCTTCAGCAATACGTGAACCATGAACTTCCAGATGTTCAATCTGGTTTTAGAAAAGGCAGAGGAACCAGAGATCAAATTGCCAACATCTGCTGGATCATGGAAAAAGCAAGAGAGTTCCAGCAAAACCTCTATTTCTGCTTTATCGACTGTGCCAAAGCCTTTGACTGTGTGGATCACAATAAACTGTGGAAAATTCTGAAAGAGATGGGAATACCAGACCACCTGACCTGCCTCCTGAGAAACCTATATGCAGGTCAGGAAGCAACAGTTAGAACTGGACATGGAACAACAGACTGGTTCCAAATAGGAAAAGGACTACGTCAAGGCTGTATATTGTCACTCTGCTTATATAACTTATATGCAGAGTACATCATGAGAAACGCTGGGCTGGAAGAAGCACAAGCTGGAATCAAGATTGCCGGGAGAAATATCAATAACCTCAGATATGCAGATGACACCACCCTTATGACAGAAAGTGAAGAGAAACCAAAAAGCCTCTTGATGAAAGTGAAAGAGGAGAGCGAAAAAGTTGGCTTAAAGCTCAACATTCAGAAAAGGAAGATCATGGCATCTGGTCCCATCACTTCATGGGAAATAGATGGGGAAATAGTGGAAACAGTGTCAGACTTTATTTTGGGGGTCTCCAAAATCACTGTAGGTGGTGATTGCAGCCATGAAATTAAAAGATGCTTACTCCTTGAAAGGAAAGTTATGACCAACCTAGATAGCATATTCAAAAGCAGAGACATTACTTTGCCAACACAAGTCCGTCTAGTCAAGGCTATGGTTTTTCCAGTGGTCATGTATGGATGTGAGAGTTGGACTGCGAAGAAAGCTGAGCACCGAAGAATTGATGTTTTTGAACTGTGGTGTTGGAGAAGACTCTTGAGAGTCCCATGAACTGCAAGGAGATCCAACTAGTCCATTCTAAAGGAGATCAGTCCTGGGTGTTCATTGGAAGGAATGATGCTAAAGCTGAAGCTCCAGTACTTTGGCCACCTCATGAGAAGAGTTGACTCATTGGAAAAGACTCTGATGCTGGGAGGGATTGGGGGCAGGAGGAGAAGGGGACAACAGAGGATGAGATGGCTGGATGGCATCACGGACTCGATGGACGTGAGTCTGAGTGAACTCCAGGAGATGGTGATGGACAGGGAGGCCTGGCGTGCTGCAATTCATGGGGTCACAAAGAGTTGGACACGACTGAGCGACTGAACTGAACTGAACTGATACATACACACACACACACACACACACACACACACACACAAACATTCTCTAGACCTGTCTTTTCTGTAACACCTCAGAAACCATGATGTATTAAGAATAGCAACAGTGAACTAATTGCATCCACAGGCGTAAACAGGCCTAAAGGATTTCACTCTTGCAATAAGGAAGAGTTTTCCTATAGAAATTCCAATTTAAAGTGTTATTCTAAATAAATAAATAAATAAATAAAGTGTTATTCTGTGATTTAAATAAATCTTGATTTAGGACTGTAAACCTGAGTTAATCTACCTTATTTTTAGCACACTTGGTATCTATCCCAATAACAGACTAGCTGCTGCTGCTAATCCTTCAGTCGTGTCCTACTAGTTGGTCAAGTCACTCTCAGCCCACCATGTTCCCCTGTCACTGGGATTCTCCAGGCAAGAACACTGGAGTGGGTTGCCATTTCCTTCTCCAATGCAAGAAAGTAAAAAGTGAAAGTGAAGTCGCTCAGTCGTGTCTGAGTCTTAGCGACCCCATGGACTGCAGCCCACCAGGCTCCTCGGTCCATGGGGTTTTCCAGGCAAGAGTACTGGAGTGGGGTGCCATTGCCTTCTCCAATAGACTAGCTATTTAGCCTAATAACAGACAGGTGTTCCCTGAGGCTTCCTTCATGGCTCAGCAGTAAAGGAAACTGCCTTGCAGATGCAGGAGACGCAGGTTCCATCCTTAGGTCAGGAAAATCCCCTGAAGAAGGAAACAGCAGCCCACTCCAGTGTTCTTGCTTGGGAAATCCCACGGACAGAGGAGCCTTGTGCGCTACAGTCCATGGGGTCGCAAGAGAATTAGACACAACTTAGTGACTAAACAACAACAATTTCCTGAGGCTAGCCATGTTTCCTAATTAATCCTCATTTCAATTTTTATTTCCTCTTGATCCAAAGATGATTAAGGCACGTGCTGCTTTTCTTCTTGTTGTTGGGGTTTTTTCTTATTTTGTGTTTCTTACACATTTTTATTTTGGAAAAAAGTGAAAATTGTACAAATTGTAGAGCTTTTCCTGTTTTTGAGTAATTTGAGAGTAAATTGCTGTTATCCACCGCTCCTGAATACTTTAGCAGATGTTTTCCAAAATAAGGACATTCTCTTACATAACTCCAATTCAAAACAAATTAGCATTGATACATAAATACCATTTAATTCTCAGGCTCCTTTACAGAGTCTCTAGTTATCCCTGAAAGATCCAGATCTCAATTATACATCGTATTTTGTTGTCCTATCTCTTTAGTCTTATTCATCAAGAACAGTTCTTCATTCTTTGCTTGACATTCCTAACCTTGACATTTTAAAAGATTACAAGTCTGTTATTTCATATCCATCAATTTGGCTTTGCTGAAGTTTCCTATGATTGGGTTCAGATTATGCATCTTTGGTTGGAATGGTATAAAAGAGATGAAGCATTTCTCTCATTGCATCCTCTCAGGTGGTGCAAGATTTCAAACATTCCCTCCCAGTACTGATAATGTCTGCTTCTGTTGCTTGATTAAGGTAGTGTCTACCAGGAATCTCCACTGTGAAGTTATTTTTTTTTTAGTAATTAATAAGTATTTTGTGGAGAGGTATTTGAAATTGTAAATATTCTACTCCTCATTGTACCTTCAATTCATTTACGTCACTATAGACTTGTGGTTTCCTATTCTAGTCCATGAATAGTCTGTTACTATCATTATCTCCATGAACTCATGAATGATTAAACAAAATGTAGTATACACATACAATAAAAAGTTATTTGGCAATAAAAAGGAATGAAGTTTTGATATATGCCACAGCATGGATAAACTTTAAAAATATTATTTTATGAAATAACCCAGACACAAAAGGACACATATTATATGATTCCATTTACTTTAAATGTCCAGAGTAGGCTGATCAATAGAAACATCAAGATTCTGATCATCAGAGACTGGGGAGAAGGAGAAACGGAGAGTGACTACTATTTGGTTTATGGCCTCTTTTTAGGGGGATGAAAGTCTCTGGAATTAGTGCTGATGTTTGCACAACTCTGTGGATATACTAAAACCATTGAATTGTAAACTTTAAAATAGGTGAATTTTATGGTATGTGAATTATATTTTGATAAAGTTGTTATTTTGAAAAATAAAGTAAATCTGCCCTTTTTCACAGGAGATTGTAAGGAAAACTGCTTGTTTAAACTCTTACTGCTAAGCAGGAAAAAAAGTTCCTTTCCTCAAAATTTATACCCTCAATCTAGCCCTTTAATCTATAAAAAAAAAAAACACCTACAATTTGTTGGGAGAAAAATAAAGACCTCAGTAGAAAAATAAGCAAAATATATGAATGGGCAATTCACAAAAGAGAAATGTAATTGCCCCCAAAATGAATAAAACCACTAAAAGATGATTATCAACACGCATTGGATTGTGGTTTTGCTTTCATTAAAAGAGACAAGCATTTTCAATACCAGATTCCTTCCTGTCTTTATCCTCATTTTCTCCATAATTCCCTATAATTGGCTTCTACCTCTACACTTGACTGGAAATGCCCTTGGTCTCAATATGTCTCTCTCTATCTGAATACGATACACTATTACTCTCCCTAGAACTTTCCAAAGCTTTTGGCCTCTAGCCTTTCCTTCCTCAAGTGCTCCTCCCAAGCTTCTTCAAGTGTCATTCCTGCTGCCCTGGACCACTTCTTCATCTCTTACCTAGCTATCCCCTTCCTTTTTCTGCCCTCTAGCTTCAGCCAACTGTAACTGGACCCTTCTTTGGGGCGGGTGGGTGGGTGAAGGCTGCTCAGGATCTGAGAATGTCCAATCTAATGAATCTTCTATGAAGCAGACCCTACTTTTCACTACAGAAGCTGAAAATGCCAGATACTGCTCTCCCAGCCCCCTCTGGAAGCTGAGTACTGGCCTTGACCTAGGCTGGGTCAAACAGACACAGCTATTTTAGACTTTGACTCTGGAGTTATTGGTGAAAAGCGGCAGAGTCAATGGAACAGTGTTCCTGGCAGCAGGAGCTTCCCATTTCTATGGCAGCTGTGGCAACAGTGCCAAGCTCAGGTCCCTGCCTGATGGTGTCAACAGTGTGAGGTGTGACATCTAGTGGACAGTGGTGTCCTCACCAGACACCATTTATGGAGTGGTTTTGGCTGTGGTAATAGCTGCTTAGGCTCTGAGCCTGGTTTTCCAGCTTTCCCAGTGATTCTATGAGCTATTTTAGCTTAACTTAAAATCAGAGTCTATTTCCATTGCTTGCAACAGAGAACTCTGACAAATATAGCTTTTTAGAAGGCTGTCCTCAGTTCTCTCTTTTTCTGCCCCACCCAAAACCACACTTCTCTCTATATTTTCTGTTTCTATTGCATTATTAAAGAATCTGTGCAATTTAGCACATTATCATTTGCTGTACTTAAAATTTTCATTTTCATATGTTGTTTATGTATATTTATAAACCTGTTGAGCCTTTAAATTAAGTCTCTCCAACCACATCATGAACCATGAGAACAATTATAGGTGAATGATACTATAGCCTTACATATTTGCTGATGGGAATGGGACAAACTGAAGATAGAGTGGTGAATGGCTGACAGGCCCAATGTCCTTGAGTAGTTGAAAGGAAAAGAGATCTTTCTTTTTTTATTTTTTGGACCACACTGTTTTTCTGTGGGATCTTAGTTCCCCAACCAGCGATTGAACCAGGGCCCTCAGCAATGAAAGCAAGGAGTCCCAACCACAGGACCACCAGGGAATTCCCAAAATGAGATCTAATACTCAAGTCAAGGGTTTGATCTCTGGGTCTGGAAGATCCTCTGGAGAAGGAAATAGCAACCTACTCCAGTATTTTCCCCTGGGAAATCCCACGGACAAAGGAGCCTGGTGGGCTACAGTCCATGGGGTCGCAAAAGAGTTGGACATGACTTAGCAACTAAACAACAATAGCTCGAGTCAAGGAGTTGGCCTTGGGAGCAGAGGAGGAGGGCAAGCAGAGTGTATGGGTATAGATGCTGTCAGTGTAGCTGGCTGGTGGTTGGTGGTTGCCTTCATTTTCTCTGTAGATTAGGAAGCAGTGTCATCAGCAGAGAATGAGAAGGGGAGAAAGTGTAGGAGGTTGGAGAAGTCACAGGACTGTCATTCAGGATTGCAGTCTGGGGAATAAGGCAACCTCTCAAGAGGTTCACAATATGGATAATTTTAAGAGACTCGGTTTCCAGATGCTCAATTTACAAATGTTCTCTTCCTAAAATTGATCTGTTTTCTTAACCTTGATGCTGAGAAAGACTGAGGGCAGGAGAAGGGGGCAACAGAGGATTTCCTTGAATTCAATCTCAAATCTGCTATTTATCAACTGTGGTAGCCAGTCTCCAAGACAGCTTGATTCCTGATATTCCTACCCTTGAGTTGTCCTGTACCTCAGTGATTCAGGTCTGGTCCATGTGACTAATGTATGACTACAGAGGCTAGGTCATAAAAGGGCATTGCATCTTCTACCTTCTTCTTTTGAATGGCTTGCTCTTGGTAAAGCCAACGAGGTGATCATAAGGGCACTCAAGCAGCCCTAGGAGAGGTCCATGTGGAGAGAAACTGAGACCTCTGGCTAACAGGCAGCACCCACTCACCCAGGATGTGAGTGAACTGCCCTGCAAACAGATTCCCTCATTCCAATAGAGCATTTAGCTACAAGAACCCCAGATAACCTCTGCCTGAAACCGAGTAAATTCCTCCTGGCAGAATCTCCCAGTCAAGCCATTCTTGAATTCCTGACTCACAGAAACTGTGAAAGATAATAAATATTTCTTGTTGTTTTAAGTCACTATATTTGAGGGTAATTTTTTCCCTCTTTCTGGATTTTTTGTGGGGAGGGGGGTTGTTGTTGTTATTGTTGTTTTGGCGCACCTAGGGAGGGAACTGGCATTTAGTTTAACCACTCAACTGCAAGGACTAATTTTTACACAGCTGTACATAACTGTTGGAGAAGGAAATGGCAACCCATTCAAGTATTCTTGCCTGGAGAATCCCATGGACAGAGGAGCTTGGCGGGCTACAGTCCATGGGGTCACAAAGAGTCGGAGATAACTGAGCAACTTAACACAGATAACTGTAGGGCAGATTACTCGACCTCTTTGAGCCTCAGTTTCCTCACGTGTAAAATAAGAATGATAACACAATAGAACCTGATTCAGGATTGTTATGAGTGTTAAATGAGCTAATATTTTTAAAGTGCTTAAAACAAAAATGTAAAATGTATAGATTTCTTAAGTTAAACTATATATAGTCTGTTCAACACAGTACTAATATTGGAAGATCTACATAGTTCAATAAGGCAAGAAAAGGAAGTAAAAGGTATACAGACAGGAAAGGAAGAAATAAAATTCTTTCTATTTGCAGATGACCCAATATCTCCGTAGAAGATCTCAGGGAATCTACAAAAACCTCTAGAGCTAATAAGTGAATTCCGTGGAGTTTTAAGATATAAGGTAATTGCACAAAATTCTGTTGCACTTCTATAATCTAGCAATGAACATATAGAAACAAAATTTTAAATACAACACAATTTGCAATCACTCAAAAAAATTAAATAGGTGTAAGTCTAACATCCTTTTTGAGTGTTAGTTCTAAATGGTCTTGTAGATCTTCATAGAACCGTTCAACTTCAGCTTCTTCAGCATTACTGGTTGGGGTATAGACTTGGATTACTGTGATTATGGTTTGCCTTGGAAATGAACAGAGATCATTCTGTCGTTTTTGAGATTGCCTCCAAATACTGCATTTCAGACTCTTTTGTTGACCATGATGGCTACTCCATTTCTTCTAAGGGATTCCTGCCCACAGTAGTAGATATAATGGTCATCTGAGTTAAATTCACCCATTCCAGTCCATTTTAGTTTGCTGATTCCTAGAATGTCGATGTTCACTCTTGCCATCTCCTGTTTGACCACTTCCAATTTGCCTTGATTCATGGACCTAACATTTCAGGTTCCTATGCAATATTGCTCTTTATAGCATCGGACCTTGCTTCTATCACCAGTCACATCCACAACTGGGTATTGTTTTTGCTTTGGCTCCATCCCTTCATTCTTTCTGGAGTTATTTCTCCACTGATCTCCAGTAGCATATTGGGCACCTACCGACCAAGTCTATGACCCAACCAGAAATGCAAAAAACCAAAATGGCTGTCTGGGGGGCCTTACAAATAGCTGTGAAAAGAAGAGAAATGAAAAGCAAAGGAGAAAAGAAAAGATATAAGCATCTGAATGCAGAGTTCCAAAGAATAGCAAGAAGAGACAAGAAAGCCTTCCTCAGTGATCAGTGCAAAGAAATAGAGGAAAACAACAGAATGGGAAAGACTAGAGATCTCTTCAAGGAAATTAGAGATACCAAGGGAAAATTTCATGCAAAGATGGGCTCGATAAAGGACATGGTATGGAACTAACAGAAGCAGAAGATATTAAGGACATGGTATGGACCTAACAGAAGCAGAAGATATTAAGAAGAGGTGGCAAGAATACACAGAAGAACTGTACAAAAAAGATCTTCACGACCCAGATAATCACGATGGAGTGATCACTCACCTACAGCCAGACATCCTGGAATGTGAAGTCAAATGGGCCTTACAAAGCATCACTACGAACAAAGCTAGTGGAGGTGATGTAATCCCAGTTAAGCTATTTCAAATCCTGAAAGATGATGCTGTGAAAGTGCTGCACTCAATATGCCAGCACATTTGGAAAACTCAGCAGTGGCCACAGGACTAGAAAAGGTCAGTTTTCATTCCAATCCCAAAGAAAGGCAATGCCAAAGAATGCTCAAACTACCTACCGCACAATTGCACTCATCTCACATGCTAGTAAAGTAATGCTCAAAATTCTCCAAGCCACGCTTCAGCAATACGTGAACCGTGAACTTCCAGATGTTCAAGCTGGTTTTAGAAAAGGCAGAGGAACCAGAGATCAAATTGCCAACATCTGCTGGATCATGGAAAAAGCAAGAGAGTTCCAGAAAAACGTCTATTTCTGCTTTATCGACTGTGCCAAAGCCTTTGACTGTGTGGATCACAATAAACTGTGGAAAATTCTGAAAGAGATGCGAATACCATACTACCTGACCTGCCTCTTGAGAAACCTATATGCAGGTCAGGAAGCAACAGTTAGAACTGGACGTGGAACAACAGACTGGTTCCAAATAGGAAAAGGAGTACGTCAAGGCTGTATATTGTCACCCTGCTTATTTAACTTGTATGCAGAGTACATCATGAGAAACGCTGGGCTGGAAGAAGCACAAGCTGGAATCAAGATTGCCGGGAGAAATATCAATAACCTCAGATATGCAGATGACACCACCCTTATGGCAGAAAGTGAAGAGGAACTAAAAAGCCTCTTGATGAAAGTGAAAGAGGAGAGCGAAAATGTTGGCTTAAAGCTCAACATTCAGAAAAGGAAGATCATGGCATCTGGTCCCATCACTTCATGGGAAATAGATGGGGAAACAGTGGAAACAGTGTCAGACTTTATTTTGGGGGGCTCCAAAATCACTGCAGATGGTGACTGCAGCCATGAAATTAAAAGATGCTTACTCCTTGGAAGGAAAGTTATGACCAACCTAGATAGCATATTCAAAAGCAGAGACATTACTTTGCCAAGAAAAGTCCGTCTAGTCAAGGCTATGGTCTTTCCAGTGGTCATGTATGGATGTGAGAGTTGGACTGTGAAGAAGGCTGAGTGCTGAAGAATTGATGTTTTTGAACTGTGGTGTTGGAGAAGACTCTTGAGAGTCCCTTGGACTGCAAGAAGATCCAACCAGTCCATTCTAAAGGAGATCAGTCCTTGGTGTTCTTTGGAAGGACTGATGCTAAAGCTGAAACTCCAGTACTTTGGCCATCTCATGCAAAGAGTTGACTCATTGGAAAAGACTCTGATGCTGGGAGGGATTGGGGGCAGGAGGAGAAGGGGACGACAGAGGATGAGATGGCTGGATGGCATCACAGACTCAATGGACGTGAGTTTGAGTGAACTCCGGGAGTTGATGATGGACAGGGAGGCCTGGTGTGCTGCAATTCATGGGGTAGCAAAGAGTCAGACACGACTGAGCGACTGAACTGAACTGAAGTCTAGCATAACATATACAGGACTTGTATGCTAAATACTCTAAAACACTGATGAAAGAGTTCAAAGAAGATCTAAATGCATGGAGAGATGTACTGTTTTCATGGGTTAGAAGATTTAACATAGTAAAGATATCAATTCTTCCCAAACTGGTATACAAGTTTAACATAATTCTCACCAAAAAGCAAATATTTCTTAATGTATACAAGAGTATTCTAAAACTCATATGGAAAGGCAAAGGAATTAGAATAGTTAAAATAATTTTGAAAAAGAAGAATAAGTGGAAGGAATCCCTCTACTTGAAGACATATGATATAGCCACAGTTATCAAGAATGTATGGTATCAACAGGACAGTCTTTTTCTAAAGGCTTTCTTTTACTATATATTTATATATAGGAGAAGAAAGTGGCAACCCGCTCCTGTATTCTTGCCTAGAGAATTCCATGGACACTGGGGCCTGGCGGGCTACAGTTCATGAGGTTGCAAAGAATCAGACATGACTGAGCACACGGGCACGTGCGCACACACACACACATACATACATACATGTACACATACATACATACATACATACATACATGTACATATGCATTTTTTTTGGGCCTTGCCAAGCATCATGCCGGACTTTAGTTCCCTGACCAGGGACTGAACCCACATCGCCCTGTAGTGGAATCACAGAGTCTTAACCACTGGACCACCAGGGAAGTCCAGAAGGACAGTTTTTCAACAAACAATGCTGGAGCAACTGGATATACATAGGAACAAAAGTAAAAATTGAATCTCAATCTAAATCTCACACCTTAAACCAAAATTGACTCAAAATGTATCACAGATTTAAAGGTAGAATGTGAAATTAATAAACTTCTAGAAGAAAGCACAGGAGAAAATCTTTGGGTCCTAGGGCCTGGAGAAGAGTTGTTAAACTTGATACCAAAAACGTGCTCCACAAAGAAAAAAGATTGATAAATTGGAATTCATCAATTTAAAACTTTGCTCTGTGAAAAGCCGTCGAGAGAATGAGAAAACAAGCTGGGAGGAAATATTTGCAAACCACATATCTGACAAAAATACTACTTTCTAAAATATATAACTAGCCGACTCATTTGAAAAGACCCTGATGCTGGGAAAGATTGAAGGCGGGAGGAGAAGGGGATAACAGAGCATGAGATGGTTGGATGGCATCACCGACTCAATGGATATGGGTTTGAGTAAACTCCAGGAGTTGCTGATGGACAGGGAGGCCTGGCATGCTGCAGTCCATGGGGTGAGAAAGAATCGGACATGAGTGAGTGACTGAACTGAACTGTACAGTAAAAAACAAATAACCCACTAGAAAGTGGGCAGAAAGCATGAAGAGCTATTTCACCAAAGAGGATATACAGGTGACAAGTATATCAGAAAAAATGTTCAACATCACTAGCCAACAAAGAAATGCAAATTAAGACTCTCATGAGAGGAGAGGGAATTCCCTGGTGGTTCAGTGGTTAGGACTCCACCCTTCCGCTGCAGGGAGCAAGGGGTTCCTTGTTTAGGGAACTAAGATCCTCCAAGCCACGCAACGTGACCAAAAAAAAAAAAAATTGGGCCTGTTAGAACAGCTAATTTTTTTTTAATGATGATTCCTAACACTAGTGATGATGCAGAGAAACTGAATTTCCAAATGTCTCATACATTGTTAATGAGAAAATAAAATGGTATAGTCACTCTGGAAAATAGTTTGGCAGTTATTCAAAAAGACAAAGCATGTATTTACCATATAACACAGGCTTCCTAGGTAGTGCAGTGGTAAAGAATTCAGCTAACAAAGCAGCAGACGCAGGAGACAAGGGTTTGGTCCCTGGGTGAGGAAGATCCCCTGGAGTAGAAAATGGCAACCCACTGAACTATTCTTGCCTGGAAAATTCCATGGACAGAGGAGTCTAGCAGGCTGCAATCCATGGGGTTGCAGAGTGGGATACGACTAGCGACTGAACACACACACACACACACACACACACACACACACACACCCCATATAATACAGCAATCACACTCCTATATGTTTATCCCTCCCAAATCGCAATTTTCACCCATGTAAAACTGATGCCTGAACGTTCGTAGCAGCTTCATTTGTAATAGCCAAAAACTGAAAACAACTCAGATGTCGCCCTGTAGGTGAATGGTAAAACAAACCATGGTACATCCATGTCATGGAGTACTACTCAACATTAAAAAGGAACAAATGATACATAAAATAGCTTGGGTGGATCTCAAGGGTATTATGCTGAATGAAAAAGAAAACAATCTCAAAATGTCACATGATTTCATTTGTATAACAATCTCAAAATGACAAAATTACAGAGGTAGAAAGTTAATTACCAGAAATTAAGGATAGCAATTGGGGGTGCAGTGACTATAAAGAGTATCAGGAGAGAGATGTTTTTGATAAGTAAGTGGTTTTGTATCTTGGTTGCAAAGCTGGTTACACAAATCTACACTTGATAAAATGATATGAAACTTTACATGCATATAGTACCAACCTGTTTCCTGGTCTTGATATTGTACTATAGTTATGTAAAATGTAGCCATGGGGGTGGGAGAACTGAATGAAAGATACAGGGGATTTCTCTGTACATCCTTTGCAACATCTTGTGAATCTATAATTATTTCAAAATAAAAAATTGAAAAAAAGTCAACAGAAAAACATGATTTAATTCCCTAGTGCGTAAAACTTTGTGGAACAAGAACAAAAGCGTCCTGTTTACTCAGGGTTCTAGGTTAGACTTGCTCCCTCTTTCTGACTTATACAGCAGGCGCTATGTATCCACATATGCCAAACCCCAGCTACAGAGGGCTGAGGGCACAATGCCATTTTATACCAGGGACTTGGGCCTCCTTGGGTTTTAGAATCCATGGCGATCCTGGAACCAATGCCCTGCAGATGAGAGGGATGACTTTGTTTGTTTCTGTCGTGGGCAAGCATGATTACGAACAGGGTATTTTGGCCCATGGTGAGGTGTTCTAAATTCAGATATGTTGTGGAGTGTGGTTGCACGGATGGTAATTTTTACCCACCCATCTCCCCACTTCTGCTCCCTGACTACCATCAAAGACCCTCCAGAGTGGAGGTCCTGTGAGAACAGAACAAAGAGAACGTAGGCAAGAAACACAGCAGATGACGTCAGCTTATTTCATTCAAGAGTAAATTCATGGCAAGAGGGCATATATTTTCAATTTATTTAGCATTAAACATTGGGGTGAGGTGTTGTCATCACAGGGCCATTACTAATCTGTTTATTTTGTTTAAGATTCATTGATTTTTATTTATTCTGTTTTTGGCTATGCTGGATCTTCATTGCTATGCTTGGGCTTTCTCTAGCTGCGGCGAGCTGGGGCTGCTCTCTAGCTGCGGTGTGCGGACTTCTCAACACGGTGGCTTCTCGTGCTGTGGAGCATGAGCTCCGGTGCCCAGGCTTCACTAGTTGCAGCCCGTGGGCTCTAGAGAGTGAGGGCGCAGTAGTTGTGGCACAGAGGCTTAGTTGCCCTTTCGGCATGTGGCGTCTTCCCAGATCAGGGACCCAGCCCGTGTCCTTGCATTGACAGGTGGATTTTTACCCACTGGGCCACCAGGGAAGCCCAATTAACTTGCTTATTTTAATTGGAAGGTGAACTATTTGACAAAGGGAACTGACTTTGCCAGTATATTGAATGAGTTTAAAAGTACACTACAAGATCTGGACCAAAAAAAAATGTATGTTTAACATGTGTCAGGGAATTCCCCAGCGGTCCAGTGGTTAGGATTTCACGCATTCACTGCCAAGGACCCACACATAAAGACAAGTATACATATATATATATATAAAGATAAACACATTGTAATGTAAATATTTAAATTGTTCAGTATATTATGATGGTTTTACATCTTTAAAAAAGACTATCTTGCTGGGAGAAACTGCCCCAGCAAGATAATAACTTGCCTGGGGTTCCCAGGTGGCTCAGTGGTCAAGAATTCACCTTCAAAGCAGGAAACCTGGGTTTGATTCCTGGGTCAGGAAGATCCGCTGGAGAAGGAAATGGCAATCCACTCCAGAATTCTTGCCTTGGAAAATTCCATAGACAGAGGAACCTGGCAGGCCACAGTCCATGGGGTTGCAAAAGAGTCAGACGTGACTTGGCAACTAAATAACAACAAATAACTTGCTTACAAGCATGCCTTTCATATGCAAACCAACTAATCCAGGGTTTATATCCTCAGTTACCTTTTTATCTAACTCTCACACACCAAACCAATATTTCCCCTACCCTAAATCATGTCAGGTCTAAATGCAAGCTAACTGGAGACTAATCCTACAGCTTACCGTACACGAAAATTATTCAAACTAGCCAATCTTAAACTGTTTATCTTGCTCTTCCTTGCCTTTCCCATGGAAATCCATATAAGGGCCATGGATATGCTTGGCCCTCTCTCCTGTTCAACATTAGAGCCACCAGGGAAGTCCCCTATTATCCATCAGGGAAATGCAAATTAAAACCAAAATGAGATACCATCTCACACCCATTAGTATGGCTAAAATAAAAAAAGAGAGAAAATAACAAATGTTGGCCAGGATGTGAGGAAATAGGAAATCTTAGACACTAGGAATGTAAAATGGTACAGCAACTTTGGAAAACAGTTTATCAGTTTTTTAAAAAGATAAACATAAATTTACCATAATACTTAGCAATGTCATAATTAGGTATTTACCCTAGAGAAATGAAGGGGCTTCCCAGGTGGCTGCTGCTGCTGCTGCTGCTAAGTTGCTTCAGTCGTGTCTGACTCTGTGCGACTCCATAGATGGCAGCCCACCAGGCTTCCCCGTCCCTGGGATTCTCCAGGCAAGAACATTGGAGTGGGTTGCCATTTCCTTCTCCAATGCATGAAAGTAAAAAGTGTAAGTGAAGTCGCTCAGTCGTGTCAGACTCTTAGTGACTCCATGGACTGCAGCCTACCAGGCTCCTCCGTCCATGGATTTTCCAGGCAAGAGTACTGGAGTGGGGTGCCATTGTGGTAAAAACACCCGCCTGCCAGTGCAGGAGACATAAGAGACTAGGGTTGGATCCCTGGGTCAGGAAGATGCCCTGGAGGAGGGCATGGCAACCCACTCCAGTATTCTTGCCTGGAGAATCCCATGGACGGAGGAGCCTGACAGACTACCGTCCATACGGTTGTAAAGAGTCAGACACAACTGAAGTGACTTAGCACGCATGCAGACTAGAGAAATGAAAACCAATGTTCACACAAACACTTTTACAAGAATATTTATATTAGTGTTATTCATAATAGCCCAAACTGGAAACAGCCCAGATTTCTTCCAGCAGATGAACAGATGTGCAGAATGTGATATATTCATTCAATGTAATACTATTCAGGAATCAAAAGGAAAGAACTGGGATGCAAGATTGGATCAATATCTGAAAATCAACTAATGTAATTCATTCTACCAATAGAATAAAAAAAATTTACATGATCATCTCAATAGACAAAAGATGTATTTTATAAAACCCAACACCCTTTCGTGATAAAAAAACTCAACAAGTTAGGAATAGAAACTTCTTCAATCTGATAAGGGACATCTATGAAAAATAAACAGCTAACATTATACTTAATTGTGAAAGACTGAATGCTTTCCTTCTAAGATCAGGAAGAAGACAAGATATCTAATCTCACCACTTCTAGTTAACATAGTAATGGAGGCTCTACCCAGGCTGATTTAGGCAAGAAAAAGAAAAGGTGGGAGACATAGTTCTTGAGGTGCTAGTCTGCTGTACTCCCCCTTGGCTGACAAAGAAATAAAACCACTGTTTATTTCTCCTCCATAACTCTGTCTCCATATTTCTGTTTGGCCTCGGAACACAGAGAGAAAAGATTTTTGACATCATTTTGCCTAATAGACCCCCGCCATCCTCTATAGGAAAGCGACCGTGCGATAACAAACCTGCTTTTTGGTATAGCATAACTTCCTTGATCCGCTTCATTTGGCCAATAAAAGTCTCATTTTGTACAGCCCCTTGGACTGTGCTTCTGTCTGCTAGGTTGGATGCTGCCTGATTCATGAATTGTTGAATAAAGCCAATAAGATATTTTTAAAAGAAAAAAGGACATCCAAATTGGAAAAGAAAAAAGTAAAACTATTTCTATTTACAGATGACATTATCTTGTATATAAGAAATCCACTAGAAATTATCATTGCTCAGTCGTGTCCGACTCTTTGTGATCCCATGGGCTGTAGCCTACCAGGCTCCTCCATCCATGGGTGGCCATTTCCTTCTCCAGGGGATCTTCCGGACCCAGGGATCAAACCCGGGTCTCCCGCATTGTAGACAGACATTTTACAAAAGTGAAATAGGCCAGTCTCAAAAAGACAAATATTGTAGGATTCCACTTAACATGAAATACCTAGACTAGTTAAATTCATTAAAACAGAAAGAATGGTGGTTGCCAGGGTTTGGAGAGACGGGTAGAATGGAGAGTAAGTATTTAATGGGTCTAGAGTTTCAGTTTGAGAAGATGGAAAATGTACTGTCACTGGATAGCGGTCATGTAAGGGAATGTATTTAATACCCCTGAACCATACACTTCACACATTTAAAATGGTAACTTTTATGTTATGTTTATTTTATCACAATAAAAATAAAAAACGAATGAAGTACAGACACATGCTACAACTATTTGTAAACATGCTAAGCGAAAGAAACCAATCACAGAAGTCCACAGAGGAAGTTCCCTGGTGGTGCAGCGGTTAGGACTCAGTGTTTTCACCACTGTGGCCCCGGAGTCAATCCCTGGACACGGAACTAAGTTCCCACGAACTGCATAGCCAAAAAACCCGCAAAGTCCTCATATTATATGACCGCATTCACATGAAAATTCCCTGGTGACTCAGATAGTAAAGAGTCTGCCTGCAATGCAGGAGACCTGGAAGATGCCCTGGAGAAGGGCATGGCAACCCACTCCAGTATTCTTGCCTGGAGACTCCCACAGGACAGAGGAGCCTGGCACGACAGTCCATGGGGTTGCAAAGTCGGACACAGCTGAGTGACTAACACACACACATTCACACGGAAGGCTAAAATAAGGAAATCTATAGAGACAGACTAGGGTTAGAAATGAAGGGGGTGAGGGGAAATAAAAGACTGAAAGCTAAGGGGCATACAGGCTAAATCACTTTAGTTGTGTCCAACACTGTGCTACGCTATGGACTGTCCCTCCAGACTCCTCTGTCCATGGGATTCTCCAGGCAAGAATACTGGAATGGGTTGCCAAGCCCTCCTCCGAGGGGTCTTCTCCACCCAGGGATCCAACCTGACGCTGTTACATCTCCTGTCCTGGCAGGCAGGTTCTTTACCACTAGTGCCACTTGGGAAGCCCGATAGCTAAGGTACAAGGTTTCTCTCTTTTAACTGTGCTGGACAGCTTGCAGGATATTAGTTCCCTGACCAGGGATTGAACCTGGGGCCACCACCCGAGTGAAAGTGCCACTGGACCACCAGGGAACTCCTACGAGGTTTCTTTTTGAGGTGATGAAAATGTTCCAAAGTTGACTGTGATGATGGTTGAATGTATCTATGAATACACACTAAAGACCGTTGAAGTGGGTGAACTGTTTATGTGGATTATCTCTCACTAGAGCTGTTTTTTTAAAAAGAGGAACAAACTATTGATATATGCTACAACATTAGTGAATCTCAAAACCATTGTTCTAGGGACTTCGGTGGTGGTCCAGTGGCTAAGACTCTGGGCTCCCAATGCAGGGGGCCTGGGTTTGATCCCTGGTCAGGGAATTAGATTCCACTTGCTACAGCTAAAGATCCCGCATGCCTTAAAGAAGTTTGAAGATCCCAAGTGCCACAACTAAGCCCCAGGGCAGCCAAATAAATAAATTAAAAACAAAACGAAACGAAAAAGCGTTGTGCTAAGTGAAAGAAGTCAGACCAAAAAAAGGCTACTTATTGTATGACCCCATTTATATGAAAGGTGGTTTTGGGGAAAGAAAAGCAGATGACAGGTGGTGTGGGCAGGCCTAGTTCCTGTTCCCTTCCCAGCCTTAAGACTGGAACCGCTCCAGGCGACCACTCACACGGTGAGCTGGCAGTGAGATGATGCGGGCAGAACAAAGCCTGGGTGTGTCAGGGGCCTTGCCCAGGTTCAGTCCTAACCACACTTGCCCCCTTCCCCTCCAGCAAATTATCTTGCTGATAATCATGGAGCAAAGTGCAGGCAGAAAAGAGAAAGTGAGCCAAGAGGAAACTAGCAAGACTGAGCTTGGTGGTGGTGGCGGTTGAGCCACTAGGTCGTGTCCGACTGTTGTGACTCCACGGACTGGAGCCCACCAGGCTCCTCTGAACATGGGATTTCCCAGGCCAGAGTACTGCAGCAGATTGCCATTTCCTTCTCCAGGGGATCTTCCCAACAGGGATTGAACCCGAGCCTCCTGTATTGCAGGTGCATTCTTTACCAACTGAGCCACCAGGGAAGCCCCCGCAACAGAACCTACCGCCCTGGAAAATGAACACCTAGGAGAACTCTTCTTCACTCCTCAGAGCTCCTCCACTGCCCTCCTTTCCCTGCCCCCTCCCGGGCACTCAGCTGCCTTTGCCCACCGCCACTCCCACCAGCTCCAGGAGCATCTGGTGTGCTCAGCTTACATCAGTCTCAAAACTGAAGTCAGTTTGCAAAGTTGTAGAGTCTTTCTTTGGCCATTCAGGTCTTAGAAAAGTTGGCCATCCTTCCACTCTGTGGACTGCAAATCACCTAGTGACCACTGATTTCCTCTCTCCCTCTTCAGCTCTCCTCTTTTTACCTAGCTGTTACTCCAACAGTTCCCCAAAGTGGAAGGAAGGAGACAAAATTGTACCTTTGGGCTCATTTTCAGAAACCATGGTGTAAAATTTCTCCAGAAAACTGGGTGGAACTAAGGGGCTGAATTTATATATATACATAATTTCTTTTGGCTGTGCTAGGTCTTCGTTGCTGCGTGTGGGCTTTCTCTAGTTGCAGCAAGCAGGGACTATTCTCAAGTCACAATGTGCCACCTTCTCATTGCGGTGACTTCTCTTGTTGTGGAGCGTGGGCTCTAGGGCACACGGGCTCAGTAGCTGTGGCAGATTCTTAACCACAGGGAAGTCTGCCAAACGATATTAATTGGAGGAATTATTGGTTTCAAATTATCTTTCCTCATCTATCTGCTGCTGCTGCTAAGTCGCTTCAGTCGTGTCTGACTCTGTGCAACCCCATAGACGGCAGCCCACCAGGCTTCTCCGTCCCTGGGATTCTCCAGGCAAGAACACTGGACTGGGTTTCCATTTCCTTTTCCAATGTATGAAAGTGGAAAGTGAAAGTGAAGTCACTCAGTCATGTCCTACTCATAGTGACCCCATGGGCTGCAGCCTACCAGGCTCCTCCATCCATGGGATTTTCCAGGCAAGAGTACTGGAGTGAGTGCCATCGCCTTCTTCGTTCCCCCTCTATCTGGGAAAATGTAAATTGCTTGTTTGTGGCAGTCAGAAAGGATCCTATTGGTTGTATGACTCCTTGGCCAAAATTCTTACTGAAAATTAGGACCCTGGAGGGTTATGAAAATGAGGGGACCACACTCTGCCTTTCAGATATGCTTGAGCATCAAGCTGGCCATGGCTGGCAGTAAAAGGTGGTAAAGGAGGAGGAGTAATCTTTAACAGAAATGCCCCTAACGTTAACTGCCCCTCTATTCAGAAGTGGCCTCTCTAAACAGCCCTCCTGTCCTCTGATTCTTAGATTCCTCACAATTAACTTCACACCAGCCTGCTCATACCCATGCAATGAAAAACATTTATCCTTGTCTAGGATGACATATTTGTTTACAGTGACTAATGTAAACTTGCATGTAGCTCTGTAGTATTGTTTAGCTGTGTCCTATATTTCTTGTAACTACATAATTAGAGTCTGTGTCTTGGTCAATTCAAGATTTTTTTTGGCAAAAATACTTTATTTTTGATAAGGAGGCACACAACCTCTGGGTATCTCTCCTTTTGTGAGTTAGCAGCCATTGATGATCAATGCCTCAGTGATCCATAAATTATTAGAGGGTGTGAAATGCACCCCCTCACATCTTAATTTGTAAAAATAGGACCATTGATTTCACTTAAAATTTTTCATTAATTTATAGTTGACTTACAGTGTTGTGTTAGCATTAATTGCTGACATTAGAGATTCTAAGCTTCTCACTGAGATTAAAAGGGATAATCTTAGTTATCTGTTGAGCTACTTTTCTTTGGGTGCCGAACATACTTGTGTGAGATGTTTACCAATACCATGCCCCTTAAGTGAAAGTCGCTGAGTCGTGTCCAACTCTTTGCCATCTGATGGACTATACAGTCCATGGAATTCTCTAGGCCAGAATACTGGAGTGGGTAGCCCTTCCCTTCTCCAGGGGATCTTCCCAACCCAAGGATCAAACCCAGGTCTCCCACATTGCAGGTGGCTTCTTTACCAGCTGAGCCACCAGGGAATGCCACTTAAACAAAAACTAAAACTAAGATACAGAAGTAACCTGCCCAAGATCACTCTACTAAAAGTTGGTGGGCTCAGGATTCAAGCTCAGGTCCATTGAACTATAAAACTTGTTTTTCCACTGCTTCCTTAAAAGATTCATTTCTTGTGTTACTACTCGAAGCAAGACACTTGCCCAGTAGCACTCTAAATTATTCAACTCTGTCAACAGTACTTTGGTAGTGATATTGTTGCCCCCTTTTAATGATAAAGAAGCTGAGGTTCACAGAGGTTAGGTAACTTCCCAAAGGCCATCAGCCTTGGTGTAAGGAAGGAAATGGTTTAAGTGTCCCTAAGTGGCGCGGGTTCCATCCCTGTGTCTGGAAAATCCCCTGGGGAAGGAAATGGCAACCCACTCCAGTATTCTTGCCTGGGAAATCCCACGGACTGAGGGGCCTGGAGGGCTACAGACCATAGTGTCGCGAAGAGTCGGACACGAGTTAGGGACTGAAGAACAAAAAAGAGCGGCACTTAGCTCGCCCGTCTAGCTTCGCATGGCTGGAAGCTTTCAGAATTACTATCAAATGCATGTGCCTGCTAGTAAACAGTAAACAGATGGGAGCGAGTACTCCAAGTGAGAGAGTATGGCTGACTCTGCCCTAGAGCTGAGATCAGTCTATTTGCATGCGAAGAAGCAGAAGCGCACGTAAACAGGAGTATAACTGTGAGACCCGCATCAGTGCGCCTCCTTATAGAGAACGCCCACAGAGAGCGGGGCGCACGCGCACAGAAGGCCTGAGAATGGGAGGGTCGGTGCGCACGTGGGAAGTCATCCCGCCTCTAGGGGGTGCCAAGCGAGCCTAGCCAGGGTCCCACGTCGGCCGCAGGCTCTTTCGCTTCCACCAGTGTTCGGGATTTCAGGATCCGGTGGAAACCAGTTTTCCTCAAGTTAAACGTTCCGGATCACTGGGGATGGGGACACAAAGAGTGGGGAAAAGCGGAACCCGGCTAGGGGACCAGTACAGAAAGCCGCCAGCTTCTGGGAGCCAAAGCAACTCGCTTTCTACCGCTGAGGTAACGCAAGAACTGCCGGGTCCAGATTCCGGGCTGAAGCAAGGGAAGGTCCCGGGGCGGGGTAGGGGTGGGGGTCGTGGGCGGGGTTGGAGGCGGAGAGGTCAGTCAGGGTTCGCGCTGTCACTCTGGCTCCACCCCGCTTCCTGGTCGGCGTCCCGCCCGCTCGGTGCAGGTTCCCAGGCTGAGCTGGGTCCTTGGGAACGCGGATTTCCCTCCTTCTGGAAGGGACCTTCTCTCCCTCCACCCTCGGCTCTCCCCGCAGGTGAGGCCTCGATGGAGAGGTTCCTGGCCCGGTTGTGCGGCACCAGCGAGTTGCAGCCGCTCCCGGTGTGGGAGGGGGACACCACCGGCCACTGCTTCACGCAGCTGGTGCTCAGCGCCCTGCCCCACGCGCTCCTGGCCGTGCTCAGTGCTTGCCACTGGGGCCACCCGAGGTGAGTAGAGACAGGTGCAGACATCTGTCCGTGTATGCCTGCAGACTTCACTCGAAACCTACGTCTCCGCGGAAGTGTACCCGAAATAGTGAGGTCTATAGGGGAAAAGGAGAATAAAATGTGGGCATTCCCACTTTGCAGCATTGGGTCTGTTTGAGGGCAAGTTAACCTGTTTTCTTGCGCCTCATAGCACTGTTGAGAAACTTAAATTAGATAATGCATTTAAGCATACAGTGCAGAGTCTGGCACATTTTTAAACGCCCAGTGCATGGTAGCAATCATCACTTTTGTAGATTATCAGATGCCCAACCACAGTTGTCATGAATTGGAGACAAAAGTGGGTGAACAGTGTTTTTAAGCCAAAAAGGTTAATGTGTGCTGAAGCTGTTGGACCAGTTTCTCACCCCTGCCGTCTAGGAAACTTAAGTGTTTCTAGGCCAAGAAAAACATAGGTACTCATCTGGACAGGAAGCGGTAGATGGAAGAGAAGAGTTAAATTAGAACCTTAATCCTGCCTCCATTTGGGGCTATAAGATGCAGGTGCCGAACTCACCTTGATTTTGTGCTTAGTTCCTGTGTAGCTGGATATGGTAAAATTAATCTCACTTTGGCTACTGATAAGGCAGGAGGAAAGTCTAACTTGTCTAGTCTAACTGACAAACGCGTCCTTACTTAAGATGAGTTACAGGGATGCCAAATCCCTTCCTTGAATAGGAGAAGCTTCAGATCTGCTTGGTCTGGGAGGAATCCTGCTTTGTCCCTTATGCAGAGACAAAAGTCTGGAGATGGCACAGAGGGAGACCGACTGTGCTGAGACAAGTATCTTTTTAAAAGGGGCATAGTCCCTTCAGAACTCACAGTGTAAGGAAAAGGCAAGAAAGACCAATATGTAATCCATAGAAAGTATGTTTCTCTCACTTCACTTAACAGACTCTTTGCAAGTTGCTCAAACGGGTAAGAGAGATCCAGAATCTCAGACAGAAAAGAATCTCAGAGGGCTTTGGGTCCAGACTCCTCACTGCTCACTGATAAGAAAGATGAGATGCAGAGAAGAAGCGGCTTGCCCATGTTCGTAAACCTGGTTAATGACCAGGCTTGGAGCCAGTGTACCAGCCTCCAAGGGTTCACAATGTTTCTTATTCTGTCCTGCATCTTAAGAAATAGAATTATGAAAGACTGACTTTTACTCAAATATAAACCCCTTTGTATAACTGGGATCACTTAACTTTTTAAAGGAAACTCCAAACGTTTTACTCTACAATTAAAATTTTCAGTCACCCAGCCCTGCCAGCAACAAAGAGAGTGTTTTTTAATGGAAGTAGTTCACTCTTGTTTATTAAAAACATTTTTTGCAAGCCAAGAAGATACAGACAAAACTCAAAAAATGTTTTTCTTCAGCTAATGGAGCTGCAAAAATGATCCACACCATTTTCTACAACCATGAGAGAGACAGAGAGTAGAATATCCTGAGGCTTCAGTAAGTTTAAGCTATACTAATAGAGTACAGAAGCTGTGTGTAAGTCAAATTTTTATTCATCTAATAGTGCTCTTTTTCAGTTAAGTTGAGTTGCTCAGTCAAGTCTGATTCTTTGCAACCCATGGACGGCAGCATGCTAGGCTTCCCTGTCCATCACCAACTCCTGGAGCTTGCTCAAACTCATGTCCCTCAAGTCGGTGATGCCATCCAACCATCTCATCCTCTGTCGTCCCCTTCTCCTCCTGCCTTCAGTCTTTCCCAGCATCAGGGTCTTTTCCAGTGAGTCGGCTCTTCGCATCAGGTGGCCAAAGTATTGGAGCTTCAGCGTCAGCATCAGTCCTTCCAATGAATATTCAGGACTGATTTCCTTAGGATGGACTGGTTTGATCTCCTTCCTGTCCAAGGGACTCTCAAGAGTCTTTTCCAACACTGCAGTTCAAAAGCATTAATTCTTTGGCACTCAGCTTTCTTCACAGTCCAACTCTCACATCCATACATGACTACTGGAAAAACCATAGCTTTGACTAGATAGACCTTTGTCGGCAAAGTGATGTCTCTGCTTTTTTATACGTTGTCTAGGTTTGTCATAGTTTTTCTTCCAAGGAGCAAGCATCTTTTAATTTCATGGCTGCAAAAGGGCTCTTTTGAGTAGATACTTTTGTAAAAGTGAAAACTCACCCCATAGAGGTTATCTGTAGGAAATTTAGGTTGAGATGACGTGTGTGTGTGTTTTGTTTGTTTTGTAATTAGGGTCTTCATGTTCAGTACAACCTTATCTCAGAATTGTTTTTATTTCTGTGGTGAAAGAATGATCAGAAATGGTATAGAAATGAGAAAATGGATTAGGTTAATCCAGGAAGATTTCCTGGGAGAAAAGACCATGAGTTCCAGGATAAAATGGGATGAAAAGGTATACAAAGCAGGAAAGGGAATTGATTCCCTCTGTGAGTGAGTTGCTGGAAGTCTCTCTGGGCCCTGAGTCAGCTGTGATGTGCCTGCCTTCTTTTCTCTTTCCCCCTGTTGTCCCCAGGAATCCAGATTACACCCCACACTGCAGTCCCGGCTGGCGCCTCCGACTCGCAGCCTCTGTCCTGCTCACCGTCCTTCCACTGCTCGACCTGCTTCCAGTCATTTTGCCACCAGGGGCAGGCCCAGGGCCCACAGGGCTTGAGGTGCTGGCAGGGGGCGTGGCGGCCGTGGCCTGGATCAGCCACAGCCTGGCCCTGTGGGTGTTGGCTCATGCCCCATATGGCCACTCCCGGGGGCCCCTGGCCTTGGCTCTGGCTGCCTTCCTGCCCGCCCCAGCCCTGGTGCTGACCCTGCTGTGGCACTGCCAGCGAGGCACACTCCTGCCACCACTTCTCGCAGGGCCCCTCTCCCGCCTGTGTCTCCTTATCCTGCAGCTGGCTGCTCTCTTGGCCTATGGACTGGGCTGGGCAGTCCCCGGGCGGCCACGGGAACCCTGGGCCCATGAGCCCCTCCTCTCTGAGGGCCAGGAGCCCGAGGTGGCTGAAGATGGGGAGAGCTGGCTTTCCCGCTTTTCCTATGCCTGGCTGGCACCATTGCTGGCCCGCGGGGCCCGGGGAGAGCTCCGGCAGCCCCAGGACACTTGCCACCTCCCCCGCAGGCTGCACCCGACCTACCTAGCCCGTGTCTTCCAGGCGCAGTGGCAGGAGGGGGCCCAGCTATGGAGGACCCTGTATGGGGCCTTTGGGCACTGCTACCTGGCTCTTGGACTGCTCAAGCTGGTGGGGACCATGCTGGGATTCTCAGGGCCCTTGTTGCTGTCCCTCCTGGTGGGCTTCTTGGAGGAGGGGCAAGAGCCACTAAACCATGGCCTGCTATATGCCCTGGGGCTTACCGGAGGAGCCGTTCTGGGCGCCGTGCTGCAGAATCAGTATGGGTATGAAGTTCGGAAGGTGGCTCTTCAGGCACGGGGGTCTGTGCTGAACATCCTGTACCGAAAGGCTTTACAGCTGGGGCCCAGACGCCCTCCTGCCGGGGAGGTCCTGAACTTACTAGGCACCGACTCTGAGCGGCTGCTCAACTTTGCTGGGAGCTTTCATGAGGCCTGGGGCCTGCCCCTGCAACTGGCCATCACCCTCTATCTGCTGTACCAGCAGGTGGGTGTGGCCTTCGTGGGTGGTCTGATCCTGGCGCTGCTGCTGGTACCCGTCAACAAAGTGATTGCCACCCGCATCATGGCCAGCAACCAGGAGATGCTACAACACAAAGACGCACGGGTTAAGGTAAGGGGCTGCCTGGGGTCCCTCAGCCTTCCAGAGACCCCACCCAGCCCTCTGGTGCCCAGGTCTCCCATGCACAGTACCTGAGAGAGTGAGTGTGTACTCTAACAGTTAGGAGCTCAGACTAGAGAAAGACAGATGGGGTTCACATCTTGATTCTACCACTTACTAGTTCAATCACTTCAGACAAGTCACTTCACCCCGTTGAGACTCCTGTTTCTCATCTGTGAAATGAGGGTAATCATAGCTTGCCTCATAGCACAGTTAGGAGGATCGTGCAAGATGCTGCTCATCATGCCAGTTACAAAGTAAGCACTAAGTTAATGTGGCCTGTTAGTAATATTATAGTGTTAGCTTCTGCAACCCTAATGGCAACCCTGAGAGAGGTGGGAACTGAGCTCTCTGGGGCCAAATGGGATTTTAGTGTTAGAGCCAGGATCCAAGTCTCCAGCCTCCTCCTCATCTCAGGCATGGAGTGCTCCATAGCCGCATGTGGAGGCCTAGGAGAACCTCCCAGCTGCCTCTCTGGGATGGGCTATGGGGAAAGGAGCAGCCATCTCCCCTGCCTGGGCCAGCTCTAGGTGTGAGGGTCTGGCTGAGTCAGTTCTGGAATGTACAGTGATTGTGGTACCTTTTCAGAGAGGATTGGTGGGCTTCGGGTCCATACGGCATAGTTATCTCTCTCTCACTGGCATAGCTCCGAGTACTAATGGCGAGGGGGTGTCCCTGATAGCTGGTTATGGCGTGGCCTTTTCCCCTACCCATGACAGCTACTGACCAGTCTCTAGGGCCTTCTAGGAAGGCTCCCAGTGCCTCCCTGGCTTGCAGGCGGGAGATGTTTGAATGTTAGGATCCAAGGAGCTTCTCTGGCCCTTGCCCATCTTACCTGGGTCTATCAGCCTGCCCAACCCTGGGCTGTGGTGTGTGTACTCCTACAGGAATGGTTTCTATACCCCCCAAGCTGTGGGGCCAGACTGGTGACCAGCCCCTGAAGCCCACATCTTCTGGCTTTGGGAATGGTTCTTAGTCCCTCATCTAATGGAAGGAGTGCTTTTACCCCAGTGTGGTGACCTCCCCCCACTGCCCTCGTACTTTCCACCACTTCATCTGCTGAGAAGGTGGGGGGATTCCAGCTCCAGCCTGCCCCCAGCTGGGGCATAGGGGAGCTCCAAGTCCTTGACATCCCATGCCGGGAGCCTGGGGGAGGCTGGGCAGAGGAGAACACATGTGAGCAGTGTCTCCACTTTGCCCTGCTCTCTTGTCCCCGTCCCTAGCTCGTGACAGAGCTGCTGAGTGGCATGCGTGTCATCAAGTTCTTCGGGTGGGAGCAGGCACTGGGGGCCCGCGTGGAGGCCTACCGAGCTCGAGAGCTGGGGCGACTCCGGGTCATCAAGTACCTGGATGCGGCCTGTGTGTACCTGTGGGCGGCCCTGCCAGTCGTCATCTCCATCGTCATCTTTATCACCTATGTCCTCACAGGGCACCAGCTCACTGCCACCAAGGTGAGGACCAGGAAGGGGGCTTGGGTGGCTGCAGGGAGATGTGAGAAGGAAGCAACAGCACAGAGACCACAATGGAGTGGGGGGTGGGCCGGGGGCCTCGTGCTGCTGGGAAGGAGTGGAGGGTCCCTGAATGCCTTCTCCTTCCCCTACTGAGGGAAAGTTCTCTGAAGGGACCTTTCATCTGGGGCCTCGGATATATGACCCTTCCCTCTGCGAAGGAATTACTTCTTTTCCCCACCTCTTCCTCTCCAACTTCTGGTTAGGCCCCCTTAGCCTCATTCTGATGGTCCTGGGGGGAAAATTCGTGATCCAGTGCAGGATGGATCGAGTGCTGGATCTAGCCAGGAGATGTTGTCCCTTAGAAATTCTGAGAAGGTCTCAGTGTGAGTTGGGCATGTGTGTTTATCAGGGAGTGACCTGAGTCCCTGGAGGGTATCTGGGATTTTTGATATTCTTAAGAGTGGCCACCTCTACCATCTGTAACCCAAATATCAACCAGCTAAGCCCTCAGTTCTGCTGCTGCCTGTTCTCCCCTCCACAGATGTGTTTGCAGGGCCACGCATAGAGCAGGCCTTCAGATAATTCCTAAGCTTTAGGTGATGCTTCAACCCCTCCCCCCCCACCTCTGACCCCACTTAGGTGTTCACTGCCCTGGCACTGGTGCGCATGCTCATTCTTCCCCTCAACAACTTCCCTTGGGTGATCAACGGCCTCCTTGAGGCCAAAGTGTCCCTGGACCGGATCCAGCGTTTCCTCGACCTTCCCAACCATGACCCCCAGGCCTACTACAGCCCAGGTAATGGGAAGCTGGTGGTCAGAACCTGGCACAAGGGAGCAGAGATCTGTAGTCCTTCAGTTGCAGTACACAGATGCTGCCAAGAGAAGCCAGAGGAGCAGAGTCTAGATGGGGCAGGTGGTCATTTCCCCAGGGAGAATCCTCAGACCAAGACTGAGGCCAAACTATCCCTGGGCAGGTAGATTGTGGACTAGAAGCCCAAGGTGAGTGGCTTCTTCCTTGTACAGATCCCCCGACAGAGCCATCTACAGCCCTGGAGCTACACGAAGCTCTGTTCTCCTGGGACCCAGTTGGAACCAGCCAGGAAACCTTCATCAGTCACCTCGAAGTGAAAAAGGTTCGTTGGTCAAATGCCCTAGGAGAGTCTCCAGACTAAAGAAAGACATGGAAGCTCAATGACTGATAGACAAGGACAGAGCCAGTCATAGCAGCCGGCCCCTGTGGCTCTTATTACCGAGGGGAAAACCAGAGAGGTTTTGGTGGGCAGGTTTGAATTGGAGAGGTGATGAGATTTTATCTCAGGATGTCATTTTTCTAATACCTAGCTGCTTCAGAGCAGTCACATCCATCCCTGGTCGCCAGACCGCTCATGTCCACCTAGTCCAGACCAGCAATTGCATTTGTCTCTCTCTGTCCTGCGGGGGCTGTCGAGTTCAGAACAGACCCCATAACTTGTCCAGCATCTTCCCCAGGCTGGGGAGCCCCAGCAGCCCCTTCTCAGAAGGATATTGCAAATGGTTTAGATAATCCTCTATTTAGCCTGGTGAAAAGGCATCACACCCTGTGACTCACACCGGGGCATACATCGTCAAAGAAGCACTTGTAAGAACGTTCCTGGCAAGACGGCAACTCCTGCTCACCAAGTCCTAAGTTTTCACTCTCCCCTGACCCGTGTCCAACCCTTTGCCCCACAGCTCAACCCGGTGTTCTCTAGCGGTTCCTGAACCGCCTCAACCACATTTGGCTCACATTTCTGGCTTGGGCTACATGTTTTGTTCTTCGTCTTAGTTCAGGCAAGACAAGGCTGGAATTTTTCAAAGGAATTTTACTAACGTGTCAGTTGGGGCTTTTTTGGATTTAAGTCATAGAAACCCGCTGGAGCTAGCTTAAGCCAACAAGAATTTGTAAGACAGATATAGAGATGAATTGCAGAATCCACAGTCAAGCACCTGGGCAGATCTCTGCAGCAGCTCGGAGCCAGGCCTCGACTTGCCGAGCTGGTCCTTCTGTTCGCTCCTTCTAGATCTGCCTCCTTTCTTCTCTGTATCTGCTCTACCCCAAACAGAAGTAGGCCTGCAGAGAGCCCTTCCACTTACAGGCCCTGGGCAGAAGGAGGGGGGTTCCCAGGGATAGGTCTCAGATTGGCCTGGTACCCAGTCAAAGACAAGCTCACCCTGGCTGCCAGGGTGGGCACCACAGACAGCTGCTAGGATCCCGCCTTTCTCTAGAGAAAGGAATTGTTTTCCTTTGTGAACCCACTCCAGTATTCTTGCCTGGAGAATCCCGTGGACAGAGAAGCCTGGTGGGCTACAGTCCATGGGATCCCAAAGAGGGGTCATGACTGAACACACAGACATTCACACAGATAGCTCCGTGAATGTATGTTACAGCCAAGCAAGGAAGGGAGCACAGAAAATTTTAAACTGCAGGTCACAGAAATGGGCATCTGTGTAAACATTGCTTTTTGCCCTGAGTCTTTAGAAGTCTGGCTGCAGGTGGACTTAGCCAGCCCACTATGCAGGCCCCAAAGCCTGCAGTCCTTCCTTCCCTTGTCCCCATCCTGAGTTGCCTGCCTCAGTGCTTTCTGGGAAAGTTCAAGGACAGTTTTCCTCCCATCTCTCTGGCACACTGTTCCTCTCCAGAGGCTCTTCACACAGTGAAACTGATGCTTCTCTGAGTGGAGAATAAAACACACTGCTCCCCTGGGGCCAGCATCGCATCAATCACTGAAGCACACCTCAGTCTGTGGGCCGGGGACATCTTTCCCCTCAGGCTTAACTGGGGCCTAGAGAGAAGCCGTGGGGTGACTGGCAACCCAGGGCCTCTGGAGGGAGGCCTGACACTCATGCTTGTGGCTTCCTCGCAGGGAATGCTGGTGGGCATTGTGGGGAAGGTGGGCTGCGGGAAGAGCTCGCTGCTGGCCGCCATCACCGGGGAGCTGCACAGGTAAGCAACTGCCAGCACCCCCATCCTTAGTTCTGCCCTTCGCCAGCACTTCCCTGGCCCCCGCTACGTGGTAGACACTGTTTTAGGGGCCAGAGATGCCCAGATGAGCAAGACCTCGTCCCTTTCTTGGGATAGTTTTCAGTCTGGAAAGGGAAAGGCAGTCAAGGAAGTGGATTCTCATAACCATCACTGGAGAATGAAATGGCAACCCACTCCAGTGTTCTTGCCTGGAGAATCCCAGGGACGGAGGAGCCTGGTGGGCTGCCATCTATGGGGTTGCACAGAGTCGGACACGACTAAAGCAACTTAGCAGCAGCAGCATAACCATCACTGCAGAGTGTTAGAAGTACTGTAACAATGACTGAAGAAATAAATGGAAACACCTGGCATCAGCTGCTCTCAGAGAGTGTTGGAAGGGATCCAGAGAGGAACAGAAGTGAGGGAGGGCCTACTTGTTTCACTGTGAGAGTGAACGTGTGCGGGGTGCTGGCCACACTCTTTTCTGAGCACCTTGACCTTGACAGCTGTTTGACTGCAGTCAAAAAGCAGTTTCTGCCCTACCAGTCCACAGGGGGCCTCCAGCCCTCCTTAGGACCCCTTGACCTCAGTGGCTGCCAATCCAGAGAGCCATGTGACATGAAGGGGCCCCCCGTGCAAAAGACAGCCATCAGGAGAGGCTTCTGAGAGGAAGGGGCTGGGCCAGGAGGGGACCAGCAGGGAGCTGGCCCCCACACTGCTGGCCTTGGTCTCTGCAGGCTCTGTGGGCAGGTGGCAGTGTGGGGGCTGTCCAAAGGCTTCGGCCTGGCCACCCAGGAGCCCTGGATCCAGTTTGCCACCATCCGAGACAACATTCTCTTTGGGAAGACGTTTGATGCCCAGCTATACAAGGAAGTGCTGGAGGCCTGTGCCCTCGATGAGGACCTCAGTGTGAGTGCCTGGCCCCCCGCTTCCCGTTGTCCCTGACACCGCAGGTGAGACTTGCTTCTCTGGAAAGGGGTTGCTTGTACTCGGGCGACATTTACCCAGGACTGGCCGTCAGGCTATGGTCCTCGCAGAGTGTCCCGCGTCTGCACAGCACCTGGCAAGTGTGGGGGCTGGTGACCAGGTACTCCACACAGCAGCCGGGGGACTCTGTGGGTCTCTGAGACTAGGGGCAGGTTTCCCATGAGGTTTAGCTCTCTGCAGATCTGGCTAATGGTTCTGACTCAAGAGGCCTTCCCCCACCTCCCCCTGAAAGAGTCATGGTCATTCTAGAGAAGTCTGGCAAGCCACTAGAATCCCCACATCCAGAATGCTGAATTTAGGGGGAATGAGAGTCCAGCTTTGTCCCCTGACTTTTCCCCGGCAGGACTGTGGTCAGCACTAACCTGTCCAGGTAGATGTGGAACATCCCTAGAAAGGAAGACCTCTGACTGACCGTGGGATATCCTCTGTCCACTTCTCATTTGCTTCTATCTCAGAGACATTTCCCACGTCTCCTGGGTGCAGGGAACTGCTCTGAGCACTAAGAAAAAGAGGTGAATCACAAAGCTTTTCCCCCAGGGGAGCCACTGCCTGGTGGACCACAAGTGCTTCCTCTGGCATGAGGACCCTTTAGCAAAGGAGACCACTCCCCAGGCCACAGGGAGGCTCAGGTACCTTCCTCCTCTAAAAGCCTAGGGAAGTTTCACTTTGAATTTGCCCATCTTCATCCTTGCCTGTGAAAAAGGCAGGGTAGTGAGTGTGACTACCTGTAGCCAGGGTAGTGAGTGTGGTTAAGAATCTGCATTCGTGTCCCGCCCTTTACTTGCTATGGAATGACCTTGGACAGCGCATGTACCCTGAGCTTTGGTCTTACCTGTGAAATGAGATAGTATCAACATCATAAGGTTGCTGTGGGGTTGGGTGAGAGGATGCATGTAAACTGCTCAGCACATAGAAGGTGTTCAACAGGGGGTTCCCCGGCCGTCCAGTGTTTAAGGCTCTGTGCTTCCACTTCAGGAGACACAGGTTTGATCCATGGTTGGGGGACTAAGATCTCTCATGCCACAAGGGATGGCCAAAATAGGAAAATAGAAAGTGTCCAACACATGCTTGTTGTTGCTGGAGTTGTGGTTTGCCCCCTCTGGCTCCAACACCCCAAATTTAAGTTCAGTCTCCTCAAACTCTCTGGCTCTCTCACTCCCGCCATTTCTTCCCAATGGAGGGATGGGAAATGGGGCAGAAGGTACTGGGAGCTCACTGACCAACACCGGGAGGCCTGCCCTGTCAGATCCTGCCTGCTGGGGACCAGACGGAGGTGGGGGAGAAAGGCGTGACCCTCAGCGGGGGACAGCGGGCCCGGATTGCCCTGGCTCGTGCTGTCTACCAGGTAAGTTGAAGACAGAGGTGTCTGGAGCCTCAGGACTCGGAAGCTTGGCTGGGGGGTGAGGGGGTGGTGTGGGGATATTTCCATCAGCATCCGGTTCCTTCCCTCCCTCCTCTGTGCTGCTAAGGTGTTGGTCCTTTGGCCATCCCATCCTCCTTTTGCTGATTCAAGGCAGCATTAAAGACCCTTTGGAAAGCATTGTGTGGCCTGAGGCACTAGAACCAGCACAGTTGAGCACTGGCCTCACTTTACTGGAGGCAAGTCTACCCTCTGGTCTCACTTCCTTCTTTACTGCTATAGGGGTAGCCCCCAGAGTTCCCCTCAACCCTCCTGCATGACGGCCTCAAGATCACGTGCTTGGAGAGGTCTGGGTTCTGGCCAGAGGACCTGGCTCCCATGGTGTCCCCACCCTCCTCCCCAGGAAAAGGAGCTGTACCTCCTCGATGACCCTCTGGCTGCCGTGGATGCAGACGTGGCCACCCACCTGCTGCACAGGTGCATCCTGGGAGTGCTGAGCCACACCACGCGGCTGCTGTGCACCCACCGCACTGAGTACCTGGAGCGGGCTGACATGGTGCTGCTGCTGGAGGCCGGGCGCCTCATCCGGGCCGGTAACATGGGCCACCAGGCTGGGCGGGAGCTGGGCTGAGTGAGGGAGTCACCTGCCGGGTGCGACAGATGGATCATCAAGGGGAGACTCGGCCACCTGCCTCGTGTGTGTCCTGGTTCCCCCTCATGCTTCTGTCTAACGGGAGGCCCTCTCCTGCCGTCACAGAACTGGCATGAAGGATGGAGAACAGGAGGGAAAGGAGCCATGGATCTGGGACTCGGGGTTTGGGGAAACCTAGGGTACTAGGATCTCTGAGGGCAGTCTGATGTCCTCAGAGAAGAGAGAGTCAGATTTAGAACCGTCATTTTATTTACAAATAGATACACAGAAACTCTGATGGATTATTATCCAGAGGGACATGACCATCTGCAGGTTCACTAGATAGAAGTAGGAGGAAATGAAGCTCCGGCAGTGTTAGGAGTTGCAGGAAGTATGAGGAGAAAGCCCAGCGGTAGTGAAGGACTGGGTGCTCACAGGTGGCCATAACTCTCCTCCCAGGGCTGGACCTTTTCTGTCTCTGCTGATCGGGCTCCAGACACAGAAGGAGGGCCAAACTTGGTTTTGCTCAGGGTCTGGGGGTCCAGGGCAGAGGCCTGCTAGGGGAAGTCAGGTAGGGGTTCCAAAGAGCATGGAAGGTGGACTGGCTGACACGTTTAGAAACACATAGACTGCACCCTGAAGAGCCCCCTCCTAATCTCTCCTGCTGCCTTCCAGGGCCTCCCTCTGAGATCCTGCCATTGGTACAAGCTGCCCCCAGAGCCTGGGCTGAGGATGGACAAGAGTCTGACCCAGGTATGGTCTGGGGGTGAGAGGAAAGGGTCTGCTCTTCCCCACCACACTTGTAGAGACAGGTTTTTAGGAAGCTTGCTTGCCCCTGAAAACACTGAGGTTTTCGGCTATCATTCTATAAGCTGAATTCCCCACCCCGCCACCTCTCTGATCCTCGCAGCCACAGCCTGGTACATGGAGAACCCAAAGAAGACAAAGGAGGGGCTAGAGGTGGAGGAGAGCGCATCTGGCCAGCTATGGCAGGAGGAAAGCAAGAAGGAGGGCGCCGTGGCCTTCCACGTGTACCGCGCCTACTGGAGGGCCGTGGGCTGGGGCATGGCTCTCGCCATCCTCTTCTCTCTGCTTCTCATGCAAGGTAGGAGCAATCTCTGCAGGCCTTCATTCCCCCACTCGCCCTGTTGCCTAGGTCCCTGTCACTCCCCTCACCTTGTGCTAATCATGACAAAGCCCAGAGACTCACCAGGCGTGGGCAGCAGCTGGGACCAGAGGCATATCCCTAATTCTGAGAGTCCCGGTGACTGGCGAGGGGTAGGGAGGGTGGGCTCCGCAGCCATCTTCTGACCTGCCCGCAAGGCTGACTTCCCATTCTGCAGATTTAAGATCACACTCTCCCCAGAGCCGAAGGGTGACGGGCCCGGGAAAGACACGTGCCCTAGGGAGGACACGGGGTGGTGGCGAGGTAGGGAGGGCTGGGGGCCAAGGAGGGTAGAAACCAGAGTCAAGGGCAGAAGGGGGTGTCTGAATGGAACGAGGAAGGTGAGTCTGTCCGGCAGCTTCCTCTCTCCCATCCCCCCAGCCACCAGGAACGCGGCCGACTGGTGGCTCTCCCACTGGATCTCTGAGCTGAAGGCAGCCAAGAATAGCTCCCAGGAGGCGCCGGCCCCCACCAGGCTGGGCTCCGCAGGGCTGCTGTCTGCCCAGCTGCTCCTCTTCTCCCCCGGGAGCCTCTAGTGAGTGGCCGGGGCACAGGTCTGGGGCTCTCATTGGTTCCTGGGCAGGGAGTGAGCTGGGGGCTGGCGTTACAGGGCCCGTGTCTTCTGGAAGGTGGGGAGAGGTGGCATGGGGGCGGGGAAGGGAACCCTGAGTGGCCCCACTTTTGGTTACCCACAGCCCCCTCCCCACCACCCAGCACCTCAGTGTTCCCACTGCCCAAAGCTGCCCCCAACGGCTCCTCAGACCTCCGTTTCTACCTCACCGTGTACGCGACCATTGCTGGTGTCAACTCCCTCTGCACCCTTCTCCGGGCTGTACTCTTCGCAGCGGGCACCCTCCGAGCGGCCGCCACCCTGCATCGCCGCCTCCTGGGTCGAGTCCTCATGGTGAGGGGACGGGAGGGTGGAGGTGGCCTCGGGGGGCCCTCCCAGTACCTGGTTCCACTGGGAGCCCCGTCACATCCCCCGGTCCTCAGGAGAAATCAGCTCCTCTCAGATGGGTGCAGCCCTTGGCATCTTGAAACCTGGAGAGACAGAGCAGAGCAGCTGCTTGGGTTCAAACCCAGCTACTTAAGCCTATGGCTTTCTCGTCTGTAACCTGAGGAGAAGAGACTCTTCTTGAGTCACTTCCAGTTGACTTCAAGCTCAGAGGACTGAGTTAACCACCCCTTAGTTCATGTGCGGAGAAGGCAATGGCACCCCACTCCAGTACTCTTGCCTGGAAAATCCCACGGATGGAGGAGCCTGGTGGGCTGCAGTTCATGGGGTCACTAAGAGTCGGACACGACTGAGCGACTTCACTTTCCCTTTTCACTTTCATGCACTGGAGAAGGAGATGGCAACCCACTCCAGTGTTCTTGCCTGGAGAATCCCAGGAACGGGGGAGCCTGGTGGGCTGCCGTCTATGGGGTCGCACAGAGTTGGACACGACTGATGCAACTTAGCAGCAGCAGCAGCAGTTTTATAAATGACATTCTTTTCCTTCCATTTTTATTTTGAGCTCATGTTAAGAGCCATCCCTGTTGCTGTGCGTGTATATTGTCTGTTGCTTACCCTATAGTACATTATGAGGATTCATCAGTACATGGAAAGTACTTAGCATAGTGCCTGGCATATACTGAGTGCTCAATTGGCAATTATTATTAACGATATTATTATTACAAAGCTCTTTTTTGTCTGGTATCTTATTAGGGCCTCCTTATAACCCTGTGAAGTGAGTACTGTTATCCTCTTTTTACAGATGAGGAAACGGGCTCTGAGAGTGCATGTGACCTGGGCAAGCTAGTCCTATGGCCATGAACCCAGGACTGTGTGGGTCTTTCCCTTGTCTCTCAGGGAGCAGCTGCCCACTGTCTGCCCACATCTTAGGCTGTGAAGGAATTGATTTTATCATAAGCTGACATTAGGGGTGACATTCACAAGTCCCTTTGACCTAGTTCCCTGCCTTAAGATAGGACTGTTCTCCCAGTAAAGGCAGAGAGTTGGGAGACAGGGAAGGCGGGGAAAGGAAAAGGATTGTCTTTGAGACGGTACCTCCCAGTAATGAGTAGTCTAAATAGCTCCTGAGCCCCTGCTCCGTGGCAGGCAGGCTCCGCTGAGCCCCTGACTGCTGTCTATGCAATCAGCTCCAGGATGTGTGGTTCCATTACCATCCCCCTTTTGGAGATGAAGGATGGGGGCCTTGAGGAGAGGAAGCCCCCTTGGCTGGGGTCTCACATCTGGTAAGCATCAGGGCTGGAATCCAAGGAGCAGTCTGACTCCAGAGCCTGAGCCCTTGACCATGAGACAGTATTGACTTGACTGCTGTCCTCACCACTCTGTCCAGCCACAGGCAGTCAGGGTGTTCCTCCTGACATCGAAATTGTACTCAACACGGCCTGAAGTCTCCACCTTCTGGAATGGGATTAGCTCCCTGCCCTCAAAAGCGGAGTAGGCACGTGTAGCATAGAGGTAGAGGGGTGGCCAGCCTGGCCTCTCAGGGTCCCCACCAGCCTGAGGGACAGAAAGCCCCTATCTTGCCCACCCTGGGGTATTGTTCTAAGCTCTTCCAGCCCCTCGTCAGTGCCCTGAACTCTGGGAACACTTTACTGCTTTCCTGTTCTCTACCTTGGGCCTTTCCCCCCAGCCCAGCTCCCCAGGGGCGGCCTCCGAAGCTTTTCTGCTTTGTCCTACCCTGGCCCAACCACATCTCTTTTCCCAGGCTCCAGTGACTTTCTTCGACTCCACACCCACGGGCCGGGTCCTCAACCGCTTCTCCTCTGACGTGGCCTGTGCAGATGACAGTCTGCCCTTCATCCTCAACATCCTGCTGGCCAATGCAGCAGGCCTGCTGGGGCTCCTGGCTGTGCTGGGCTTCAGCCTGCCCTGGCTGCTGCTGCTGCTGCCGCCTCTGAGCGCCATCTACTATCGCGTGCAGAGCCACTACAGGGCCTCCTCGCGGGAGCTGCGGCGCCTGGGCAGCCTCAGCCTGTCTCCCCTCTACACCCACCTGGCCGACACCTTGGCCGGCCTCCCTGTGCTCCGGGCCGCCGGGGCCACCTACAGGTGTGTGAGTGCCTCTCGCAGCCAGAGCCACAGGCGCGAGGTGCTGGGATGGTCGGGGTGGAGTTGGTGGGGGGGATTGGCGGTGGATCTCAGGTCCCCTGGGGAGAGAAAGGTGGGTGACGGCACTAGGGGAGAGAGGAAGGAAACGGAAAAAAGCAGGTTAGTGAGGCCGAGAAGGCCCCCTGAGAAAGAGCGCACTGGTCCCTCCGTAGCTCGGAGGTGCGGCCTGTGGGCGTGCAGGCCAGCGCCAAGGAGGGGGTGTTCTACAGGGAGGAAGTCTGGGTGGGCCAATGCAGCCACAGCATGGCCTCCTCCAGGTTTGAGGAGGAGAACCAGAGACTCCTGGAGCTCAACCAGAGGTGCCAGTTTGCTGCCAGTGCCACGATGCAGTGGCTGGACATCCGGCTACAGCTCATGGGGGCTGCAGTGGTCAGCGCCATCGCGGGCATCGCTCTGGTGCAACACCAGCAGGGCCTCGCCAACCCAGGTGCCACCCCGGGGCCCTTCAGTCTCACCTCAGAAGCCTGTTATTCTTCATCCCCCCCGACTACCATGACATTTCCCTTTACCACCAAGGATTTTCACCTCTTGACCAGGGTTCCCTGTGAGGATGTGTTGTCATTCTCAAGACCCCATTTCAGAGTTGGGGATGCTATCTCGAGGAGTCCCTTGCTGGGTAGTGGTGGGTCTGGGGCTGAACAGGTCTGATCACCACCTGTGCCTGCTCACCCCATCCTCAACGCCTAATAGCCCACCCCAGTCCACCTGCCTTCTCCCTGTCCCCCTGCGTAGCCTCTCCAGGCCCACCCGCTCCCTTGCATCCAGCCTCCCGTGGGCCTGGCCTGGCTCCTGCATCTTCTTGCTTCAGTGCTGGCTTCCTTTAAATGCCCACAGTCCACAGCTTAGGGTTCGCCCATTCTGCCCGCCCCCTCCCTACATGCATCCCAGTGTCCAAGCCTGCCCTAGCGCTCTGTCCTCTGTCCCCTCCCCCAGGACTGGTGGGCCTGTCGCTGTCCTATGCCCTGTCCCTGACAGGCCTGCTCTCAGGGTTAGTGAGCAGCTTCACGCAGACAGAAGCCATGCTGGTGAGCGTCGAGCGGCTGGAGGAGTACTCCTGTGACCTGCCCCAGGAGCCCTGGGGCCAGCAGCCACAGGTAGCCCCAGCCTGGGCGCTGGCACCCTGAAGTTGCCCCCAGTTCCTCTCCTTGTGCCCCTCACCAACTTTTCTCCACTCCTGTAGTGTCCCTTGTGATCTCCCCATTCTACGTGCCTGACCCCCATCCCTCCTAACTCTCCCCACCTCTCCTCTCACACCATCCGTCCCTCCCTTCCACTCTTCAACCCGTCCCTCCACCCTTCTCCGCCGTCTCACCCGTCTCCTGTCCTCTCCCTTGCACGGACCCCACCAGCTGGGCATCGGCTGGCTGAGCCATGGGAGCGTGGAGTTCCAGGATGTGGTGCTGGTGTACCGGCCAGGGCTGCCCAACGCCCTGGATGGGGTGACCTTCCGTGTGCAGCCTGGAGAGAAGCTGGGCATCGTGGGCCGCACGGGCTCCGGCAAGTCTTCCCTGTTATTGGTGCTCTTCCGGCTGCTGGAGCCCAGTTCCGGGCGAGTGCTGCTGGACGGCGTGGACACCAGCCAGCTGGAGCTGGCCGAGCTCAGGTGTGGGGGAGTGAGGAGAGGGGACACGGCCACTGGCAGAGAGAGGAAGGCCCAGCCAGGAAGGCTTTATATAAACACACAGCAGCCAGGGTGGATCAGGAGGTGAGACAGAGGGTGGGACAAGCAGGTTAGAATAGTGAGCTCCCTGCACTCAGGCCTGGATTCAAAGCTGCGGCCTTAAGGCTTTCACCTTCCCAGCTTCATCTTGGACTTCTCAGCACACGATGCCTTCCACTCTAGATCACCGGTCACTGTCTCCTGAATCAGAGCTTCCCAGGTGCCGTGCCCTGGGGCTTGGGACAGCTGGTGACCTGGGCCAGTAGCCCCTGGCCACAAGTGGTCTCATCTGGAGCCAAACATTCCCCCAACCACGTTACTCTGTTATCATTTTCTCTTAGTTCCATGATATGGGAAAAGGTAGGGGGAAGTGCTGTCCTAAAGCCATTACTGACTCCAGGCCTGGTCCTGTCCTTCCTGCCTTCTCTTCTAACCTGTGCCAGCCTCCCCTTATGGCTTGACCAGAGAGCTCCTCAGGACCTGATTTCAGGCCTGCTTTCAACCTGGAAGCATGCCCTATCCAGTCACACTCTCTGGCCATGCCTTGCCATCCACTGCTGCCCCATGACCCTGGCGTCAGTGCCTCACAGTTTGGCTTATGCTTGTTCTGATTTTGCCCCTCAGGCCTTTGGTTTCCTTGGTGTTCCTCATAGCACCAGCACAGTTCTAGGTTCATGGCTGACCAAGCAGGGAGCAGGATGGGGATTGTGATCAAGTCTTACCCCACGCTCTCCTGAAGGGCTGGACCTATAACTGAGACCTGTGCTGGGAGCAGAAGTGGTCACATCTCCAGCCTCAACCCCTGTCCCTCCAGATCCCAGCTGGCGATCATCCCCCAGGAGCCCTTTTTGTTCAGTGGGACCGTGCGGGAAAACCTGGACCCCCGGGGCCTGTATGAGGATGGGGCCCTGTGGCAGGCGCTGGAGCAGTGCCACCTGCATGAGGTGATCGAGTCTCTGGGTGAGTGTCTTGTCCTGCGTGGTGGCAGGAGGAGCAAGCAGACAGGGGCTAAAGGAGGCTTGGAACCCCAGGGTGAAGATGCTATGCTTTGCAGGTGGTCTGGATGGTGAGCTGGGCGAGGGGGGCCGGCGCTTATCTCTGGGGCAGAGGCAGCTGCTGTGTCTGGCCAGGGCTCTCCTCACAGATGCCAAGGTAAGACAAGAGGGTGGGCCATTCGAGAGGGCCAGGAAGAAGGCAGGGGACAGGTGAGGGCTGAGAAGAAGACTGGAGAGAGGTCTCAAGGGACCGAGTTCATTTTCCTTTTAGAGCTGCAGGAGGGGAGCTGTGGGCTGGCCTGGGCCAGAACAGGAGATAGGGGCTGGAGGCTTGTGTAGCAGCCTCGGCTAACCCTCTTCTCCCCTCTCCTCCCTAACCCTCCCAACACGTTCCAGATCTTGTGCATTGATGAGGCCACAGCAAGCGTGGACCAGAAGACAGACCAGCTGCTCCAGCAAACCATCAGCAAACGGTTCGCCAACAAGACAGTGCTGACCATTGCCCACAGGTGTGTGGCATCCAGAGTGAGAATCTAAATCAGGGGTGTCATGGACCCAGAGCCTCGCTTCCTTTCAGGGACCCCGGAGTCAGGCCTCTGGAAATTCCAACCCCTGTGACTCTCAGCTCCTCATTCTCTAGGCTCTCACCAGGCTCCTTGGAGGGCATGGTCTCAGGGAACATGCAGCCCCTCCCCTAGCACAGAGCCCGGGGCCTGAAGCCTGTGGGGCAGGGGGCCGCTGTCCAGGAGGGAAGAGGAGGAAAAGGAGGTCAGCCTTCTCTAAGGTGCTGTCTTCCATCCCCGCATTGACCACCCCCTCCCGTGCAGGCTCAACACGATCCTGAACTCCGACCGGGTGCTGGTGCTGCATGCGGGGAGAGTGGCAGAGCTGGGCTCCCCTGCTGCCCTGCGCACTCAGCCCCACTCGCTGTTCCAGCAGCTGCTGCAGAGCAGCCCACGGGGAGCACGCTCCTCTCCGTGAGGGCCCACCCCCCACTGCCGATGGTTTACACTCCTCCATGTCTCTACCTCTCCCTCTCCTCCACAGAGGGGAAAGGGCGCCCTGGGCTCCTCTTCACAAGCCACTCTGTGTGGGCAGAGTCCCATGGCTTCCCCAGAGGCAGGCCTCTGCTCTGGCGCTCTGGCATCTGGGACTCCAGGTGGACTTTTTCTGGCAAAGGAGCCCACGTGCACATCCATAGTTTTATTTGATAAAATTCCCATTTTTACATTCTGTGTATTAAAAAAATAATATTTGTGGCATGAGGCTGAGGTCCCTCAGTGTGTGTACCCCAGCTGAGGGGTGGCGAGAAAGGGCCACTCCAGCCCAAGTGCCCTAGGAGGTGAAGGAGGGGCCCAGAAAGCCCCCACCTCCATCACAGAGCAGTGGTCTTCCCAGGCTCGGGGGGCAGGTCAGGCGGCAGAGGGAACCCTGCTGGCAGCATGCTGACCTGACACTCCCGGTCCTGGCGTGCTGGAGCATAATGTGGGGCAGGGTAGCAGCAGGGTCCAGGGGGGCAGAAGCCCCGGCGCCAGGCCCTCAGGGTCAGCAACACCGTGGACAGGACCAGGGCGGCAGTGACGGCCCCAAACACCACCACGGCCACCAGGCTGGGCTCGCCCAGCCCGGCCTCTTGCCGCCGCACCACCTCCTTCACAGAGATGCGCAGCAGGCCGGCGCCCGCGCTGTGAGGGATGGGCCCCGTGGCGGGTACCAGCACAGCCAAGGTGGGCCCTGGGGGGCTGTCCACTGTGGCGGCAGGACTCAGGATGGGCAACACTAGCTCACAAGTCTTGCCACCATAGCCGCTGGGGCAGAGACAGTCAAAGTCATGGACCCGGTCCCGACAGCGGGCCCCTCTCTGGCAGGGGCGGCTGGCACAGTCGTCCAGGTTGATGGTGCAGAAACGCCCAGTGAAGCCCTCGGGGCAGAGACAGGAGAAGCGGTTGATGCCATCCAGGCATGTGGCGCCGTTAGCACAAGGCCGCATCAGACAGTCATCCACATTCACCTCACAGCGGGCACCCACGAAGCCCGCCAGGCAGCGGCAGGTGAAGTTGACAGCAAAGCCTTGGTCGTCCTGGCACTGCCCACCGTTCCGGCACGGGGAGCTGGTGGGGGAGGCGGGGAGGGTGTTTTATCAACTGCCACCTGCAGGGTAGACCAGGTAGACATCCGGATCCCTGCTACCACCACCCATCTCTAGCTCTGTCCCCTCGAGCCACTCTCTGAGCCTCAAGTGCCTTCTTTAAAAATGGGATCAGAGCAGTACCCGGCTTCCCAGGTTGTGAGGGTTAAATGAGATGATCGAGGTCAAGCAGGTAGCAGAGGGCCTGACCCAGAGTCAAGACCAAGGTGAGTATACTGTTCGTGTCCTCTTAGACTCCAGGCGGGAATGAGGACAAGTCCAGCCCCACAGGCTGTCTCCTCATTCACCATGAGGCCTAGGCTGCCACGTGGGACAACTTCAGGGGCTGCACGCCAACTTTCCTGGGAGGATGAGGGGGGTCCTAGGCCCACAGCCTCCCCAGCCAGGGAAATCATGCCGTGATGTGTTACACCTCCAGCCCCTGTCAATTTCTGTCGTTGGAAAAATGGTTCAGATGGTATAAAAAAAGCTGAGAAGCCCTTGGGATGCTCCAGCAGACTGGGGTTTTATCCTCGAGTGTCCCCATGTGGGACTTTAGACCCTCAGCCCTAACACTGCCCTGCCACCCCCCTCCACAGTCCTCTCTCCTCTGTTGCCAGATTCTCACCTAACCCTGGGGCCAGTACTCACCTTGCCTGCTCACAGGGTCCGGCCTTGCGCTCACAATCACGCCCGTGGAAGCCTGGTGGGCACACACAGTGGTACTCACCGCCCCCGTCATACACGCACTGGCCTCCGTTCCGGCAGGGGGACTGCATGGTACAGATGTGTTCATCTGCAGAGGAGACCGGGAGGGCTCTGGGACAGCCCCTTGCACGTGGCACCCAGACCTGCCCAGGCCCCACCCAGAGCTCTTTGGGGCTGGCTCATACTACAGTCCCAACCTGGACAGAAAACAACATTGAATTTGGAGTCAAGAGGCGCCTAGTCCTAGCCCTGTCAGTCTGTCTCAACGTGCCTTTGGGTAAGTTGTATCTCATTTGTGGATCTCAGTTTCCTCATCTGCGATATGAGGACAGTTTCCTGCAGGTGTCTTACCTACCACAGAGGGTTGTGTTGAGGACCAGTTCAGATAACAGATAGGTATAAAGTCTACAACTATAAAATACTACAGGCTTCCCTTGTGGCTCAGCTGGTAAAGAATCTGCCTGCAATGCAGGAGACCTGGGTTCGATTCCTGGGTTGGGAAGATCCCCTGGAGAAGGGAAAGGCTACCCACTCGAGTATTCTGGCCTGGAGAATTCCATGGACTGTATATAAAATACTACGTATTTGAGGGTTTGAGCCAGACACAAGAGGGACTCAATAAATAAGGATGGATGTTTCTCCCAAGACACGTGGGGCCCCCAGTGCAACAGCTACCCTCTCTACTCCCTACCTTTGTCACAGAACTTGCCTGCCCAGCCAGGGTGACAGATGCACTGCCAGGGCTGGTGGCAGGTGCCGTGCTGGCAGCCAGGCATTCTCACACAGCGCTCACAGTGCAGCCCCTCCCAGCCGGGGTCACACCTGACGGGGGGGAAGCACAGGGTCAGGGCTCTGGGTAGGAGGAGGTGAAGACAGGGAGGAGGCAAGCTCAGAGGTTCCAGGAAACAGGAGACAAACAGGACCGCCCCTAAGGAAAAGCAGGCCTATCCCCGGTGGATCGAGAGCTGCGCTGGGCCACCAGGCACCAGCGTTGGAGTTCTGGTTCTGCACTCTGTCCAACCTTTCCAAGCCTCAGTTTTCTCATCTGTAACCTGGGGTGACACCTGGCAGGGATGTGTTGAGGAAGAAATGAAGATGAGGGGCTTCCCTGGTGGTCCAGTGGTTAAGAATCCGCCTGCCAATGAAGGGGACACAGGTTCAATCCCTGGACCAGGAAGATCCCACATGATGAGGAGCAACTAAACCCATGTGCCGCAAACTGAGCCCACACACCCTAGAGTCCGTGCTCCCCAGCAAGAGAAGACCCCTCAATGAGAAGCCTGAGGACCGCGATGAAGAGTAGCCCCTACTTGAGGCAACTAGAGAAAGTCCATGTGCAGCCTGAAGACCCTGCACAGCCAACAACAAAAATAATTTTTAAAAAGAAAAGACATTAAGATGATGTCTGTTAAGTGCCCCTAGCACCATTTCTGGTATATCTGAGGTGCTTAGAAACATTTTCAAAAGAAGAGTGACCTTGAAAGGTCATCAGGACTATCTTCCTACCCTGATTCCAGGGCAAGGCCTGCTTTAGAGGGTCCCCAACACCCCCAGCCCCTCCAGCAGCTTGCCCGTCAGCTCATGTTTTTACATCCACACACACTTTCCTCCTGCTGCAGAATTTACCCGACCCCTACCCCAGTGTGTCAGTTCCTTAAATTCATCAAAGACAGACCCCCTTGAATAAGTGCATCTCCCCAACAACCCTGGCAAAGCCTTTCTTTTCTAGGCTAAACCGTGTGTCTTATCTTTATCTCCCCTTGCTTCATGGCTCCCACTCTCCACGCTCCCTTAAGCTTCAGATCTTTCTTCTGGTATCTTGAAGAGGAAAGTTTTAGAGTTCCTGGACCAGAGTTGGGAGAGTAAAGTGGGAAGCTGTAGTTAGAACACGCAAAGGAGAGGCAAGGCAGTGGAAGGGGGAAGGGTTGGGCACGGTGCTGGGCTGCCCATCTGCCCTGTGTGCCACGGCCTTGAGGGGATGGGGAGGGCCCTAGACGTTCTGGATCAAGCCTGGGGCTTGACTCGGTTGTGGGTATGGAGGCCTGGGAAATGCGGAGCTAAGGGTTTGGGAGCATCGCGCTCTACGGAGAGGTACCTGCAAGAGCCGTCAGGCGCGCAGCAGCCGTGAGCCAGGTCACAGAGGGAGCTGCAGTCATTGCCTGCAAGAGATTGATGTGGGAGGGGTGAGCCCGGAGGTCAGGGTTCGGCTGCCTGAGATGCCGGGCCAGGGAAAGGACGCAGGGTCCCGGTAACTGGAGGGGCCCAGCTCTGGGGCAAGGTAGAACAGAGACTAATTGCATTCCAAAGGGAAGTATTGGGTGTCGCCAAGCCCGCGGTCGGAGCGGCTTGCAGTGCCATCTCTGGCCGGCAGAGGTCAACGTGAGAGCGAGGGACGTCCGGACAGGGCTGCGACCACAGCCCCCCCGGGGGAGCGCTCACCTCTGGCAGGCTTTACGGGTGCCCCCAGGATGCACAACAGGCAAACGAGATGTAGGCAGCGGCAGCCGCTGGGCATGGTCAGCGCCGGCCCCGGGACGGACAGACGGATGGATCGCCGGACGTGCAGACACCTGTGGGATGACATGGGTTGAGAGGCAGCCGGACGTGGAGATAGCGGCGAGGATTCCGGTTCGGTTCCGAGTGACAGGAGTCGAGGGGGAGAGGGGCGTCCAGAGAAAAAAAAAAGGCGGGGGGAGTGGTGCAGCGAGAGGGCGGGGGCGAGGAAGGTGTGAGCAGGCGAGGGGATTGGAGACGGAAACGCGGAGCCGGCTACGTGGGAAGGAGGTGAAGGGTGGACAGCGCGAGAGAGGTCAGGACGCGGGCAGGGCCGGGGCTGGGAACGCAATCGGGACGGAGGGGTACTGGGATACCGCCGAGAGGAGACACGGGGACCCGGCGGCGCGCGGTCTCTGCCCCCGCCTCTGACTCCCCGCGTACCCCTCCTGTCTCCGCCGCGCTGGGCTCGGCCGCGGCGCGGGGCGTCGGATACCCAGCGCGCCCCCAGCCCGGCTCTGTCCCGCGGTCCTCACCTCTGGCTGGGAGGCGGCGCGCCTCGGGGCGCAGAGCGAGGCGGGATCCGACGGACTCCGCCGAAGGTCCAGACCACGGAGCGGGGGCCGCCCCTAGCGGGTCGCGGGGCCGGGCACCCAAGCGGCTGCCATGCGAGCCGAGCGCTGGGGAATCTGGGCCTCGAGGCGACCCCGAGCGGCTGCGGAGGCTCCTCGCACGCGCTCAGGCCGCCTGCCAGGGGCGGCGTGTGCCGGCGGAGCCGCCTCCCCCCTCCGCTCCCAGGCTGCCGCCGCCGGCCCGCCCCCCACCCGCCCGCGCCCGGCGCCCCCACCCCCAGCGGTCACTCCTTCCTCCGGGCCTCGCGCTCCCCTGGGCCCCCGCCCGCCGCAGTCACCCGACCTCTCCGAACCTCGCCTTCTCCGCTGCAAGGAGGAAATTACGGGAGGCTAAATGGGAGCCGACTGTAAAGGGTCGGCCAAGTGTGCGCAGCCGTTATTCTCCATCTCGCATCTCCACCTTCCTGACCCGAGCAGCTCACCCCGCGCCCCACCTCTACTCTCCCCAGTCCGCCGCCCATCACGCCTCTCAGATAAATCTCGCGCACGCTCAGGGCACACTTGACGCTCCCGGCCCTCCTCCTGTCACCAGCCCACGCCTCTTCCATTTGTAAATTCTACATCACCTGCTTAATCTGTCTGCTACTCTCCTCCTCCCCGCCGTCCGCTTCTTTCTCCCCTCGAGGCCATCAACAGCCTTCCAGGGTCGATCCCTGCCTAGGTATTAGCGTGGCCCACTCACCCACCCCTCCATCCCTCCTCCCGCCAGGTCTGTCTTTCCTATCTCTGCATTCTGCTACCACTACTGGGAAAGGTTCCGTGCACTGGGAACGCCCCCGGCTCTGTAAATGTGCACCCCAAGTTCCCTCCTCTGTACCCCGGATCACCTCCATTCTTGACCTCAGGCTGATCGTCTACTGTCCAAACCCAGAGCTAGACTGAGTGTTGTGAGGAAGCTCTGTGCCTCCAGGCTTCTGTCCCGGAAAGGACAGGAAACCGATTCTTGTTTGCCCAAGGAAAGAGAGCAGAAATCAGGACCACCTGTCCCCATCTCTAGTCCTTCAAATCAAGATTTGGTTTCACCATCCTTAAATTCGTGGTAAGAAGTAGTCCCTAGCTTGTGCAGAGCCGCTTTCTACAGACAACCCCCACAGGTCGGAGCTCCTGAACTAGTTTTTCTTGCATTCTTCATTAAACATAGCCACACCCACCCCATCTGCCTAGCCATCTTCCTCGAAACATTGATCACCTCTTTCCTCCAGAGCTTTCTAAATTTGAGTTGAACAATGCCATAGCTCTGACAATATGTTTTACTTTTTTTTTTTTTTACTGAAAAATTGCAAACAACATATACTGTCCAAAATGATTGTAAACAAATTATGGTATACCAACACACTATGTGACTACTGAAAGTCACCTTTGGGAAGTCTAAAGATTTTTTTTTTTTAAGCTAAGAATATATTAGGTGGAGAGAAAAAAACCAAGAGACAGAATGTGTCTCAATGTTGGCAGTGATTTTTTTTCCCCAGATGATGGAATTACAGGTAATTTTTTCTTATTGATGCTTTTCAACATTTCTCTTTTTCCCAGAATGAGCATGTTTAACTTTTTCTTATTGTAAAAGAAATTCAATAACATTAAAGAACTTTTAGAATAAAGTAAAAATTGGGGGAATTCCCTGGTGGTCCTGTGGTTAGGACTCGGCACTTTCACTTTCCTGTCCCCAGTTCAATCCCTGGTTGAGGAACTAAGATTCCACAAGCTTCTCTGTGCAGCCAAGAAATAAATGAATAAAATAAAAATTTAAAAATCACCCATGATCCTATTTGCTTGATAAAACCACTGTTGTTGTTTGATGCCTTTTCCTATCCAGCTGTTTTTATCCAGAACCTATAATGTTATATCCTGTTTTTTTTTTTCATGCATCATATATCAATAGTTTTCAAAAGCTACATGATGGATACAATGTATAAAAATACAACTAATGAGAACCTACTTTACAGCACAGGGAACTCTACTCAGTGCTCTCTGGTGACTAAATGGAAAGGAAATCCAAAAAAGAGGGAATATATGTGTAGCTGATTCACTTTGATGTACAGTAGAAACAAATGCAACATTTTAAGGCAACTATACGCCAATGAAAAATTTTAAAATAAATTAAAAGCATAATTTTTATGGCTGCATGATAGCCGGTTAAATAGATACACCCTAATTTATTTAACCTGGGATTCCCAGGTGGCGCAGTGGTTACAAATCTGCCTGCCAATGCAGGAGACACAAGAGACACAGGTTCAATCGCTGGGTCAGAAGATCCCCTGGAGTAGGAAATGGCAACCTGCTCCAGTATTCTTGCCTGGAAAATTCCATGGACAGAGGAGCTTGACAGGCTACAGTCCATGAATCGCAAAGAGTCAGACTCAACTGAGTGACTGAGCACACGCAATTTATTTAACCTAGCCTTCATTACTAGATACTTAGGTTGTATTTACTTTTCATCATTATAAATTCATTCAACAAATATTTACTGAGCACCTATCTGCTACTAGAGAATCCCATGGACAGAGGAGCCTGGTGGGCTACAGTCCATAAGGCAGCAAAGAGTCAGACGCAACTGAAGCGACTTAGCACACAGCACTCATGCAGCACGTGTATGCTACTACTCCATGCCAGACATCACCCTAGACACTGAGCTACAACTCCAAGATAAATAGTAGTGCTACAGATTTTCCATCTTTTAGATTCCTTCCTTAAGATGGAGTCTGAATCGATGAGTGACTGCATCAAAGAATTTGTGAAAAATAAATAGTTGCTTTCCATGAATGAAATTCACTGGCAATCACTGATGAAACAATAAAGATACTTGAAGCTTTGGAAGTTGATGGCATCAGATTGTATCACTTACTACATGTTTTGAAGATTTTAGCACCTGGCATGTCACTCTTTTCACCCTTCCTTCTGCCAAATTCTTGGTGATTTTTTTAAAAGACTTTTTTTTAATGTGGATCATATTTAAAGTCTTTATTGAATTTGTTACAATACTGCTTCTGTTTTATGTTTTGGTTTTTTGGCCTTGAGGCATGTGGGATCTTAGCTTCCCAACCAAGGATCAAGCCTATACCCCCTGTATTGGAAGACGAAGTCTTAACCACTGGACCACTAGGGCAGTCCCTCTTGGTGATTCTTGATTCAGTACCACATAGGCAAATTTTCCAATAAGCGTGATAGTCTGTTTGCAAAGATGGCCACTACACTTCCTCCTGTCCCATGTGACCTTTAGCAATGATTTTGCTGCTTCTCCCAGAGAAAGATGGAAACCTATTTCTCAGGCTCTTGAATCTGGACTGGTCTTAGGACTTGTTTTGACTAATAGAATATGGTGGAAGTGAATGAGCCCTGGCAAGACTAACAAGAACTGCTCAGCAGAGTCCAGCCATATTACCAGATAACAGTGGATGAGCAGTTAAATGGTGGGTGTTTTAAGCCACTCTGTTTTGGGATGTTGTTACTATAGCAATGCTGCTCTTCAGTCGCTCAGTCGTGTCCAACTCTTTGTGACCCCATAGACTGCAGCACGCCAGGCTTCCCTGTCCTTCACCATCTCCCAGAGCTTGCTCAAACTCATGTCCACTGAGTCTGTGATGCCATCCAACCACCTTGTCTTTTGTCGTCCCCTTCTCCTCCTGCCTTCAACCTTTCCCTGCATCAGGGTCTTTTCCAAAGAGTCAACTCTTCACAAACAGGTGGCCAAATTGATAAAACCAGCTTCCCATTCCCTTGATTTCTTCCTCTCCACCAATGAGAAGGATGTTCCCACCCAAATCTTGTTACTACCAGTTGTTTCACACAGTCCATAATTTTAAGTATTACACTTTCCTATAACCAGATCCTCTCTTTTCAGCCCATAGTACCTGGACTCAAACAGGTACTTTTGATACTTAGGTTGTGTTTACTTTTTTTGCCATTATAAATGCATTCAACAGGGACTTGCTTGGTGGTCCAGTGGTTACGAATCCACCTGCCAGTGCAGGGAACATGGGTTCAGTCCCTGGTCTAGGAAGATTCCGCAACGAAGCCCATGAGCCACAGCTACTAAAGTCTTTGTGCTCTAGAGCCTGTGCTCTGCCATGAGAAGCTCGAGCGCCAAAATGAAGAGTAGCCCCCACTCGCTGCAGCTAGAGAAAGCCCACTCACAGCAACAAAGACCCAGTGCAGCCCCAAATACATAAACTAATATTTTAAAAATACATGCAGTCAACAAATATTGAATCTGGATCTACAGGGATCACTCATAAGGGCTACATTACAACCTTAGTGGGCCCTAGACACTTCGCCTGTATGGGCCTCTTCCCCCATGAAAGAATATTAAACGTTATATTTTATGATTGCCTTGGTATCAAGATAAATTTAATCCAGGCTTCATTATTATATTTTTATATATTCATTATTATATTTTCATTTTTATTATATTCACTTTTTTCATTATTATATTTTCATTTTTATTATATTCACTTTTTTCTTCTGATTTTACAAAAGAAAAATTAAAATATTTTGTGGGCCCCTAAAAGTATTGCAGGCCTTTGGCACTGTGCCTCCTGTGGATAAGCTGGCCCTGTCTCTCATCCATTGATCTCACCTTCTTTTCAGCAGCCCCTACCCCCATCACATCCACCCTTCCCTCCTTACCCAGCTTTGATGCCATGATCTATCATGATAATCAGCGCCTTGTCTATACCAACTCCCTGGCCCCTCTCTCCCATCATATTCATCTGGTAAAACCCCACCATGGTACGTTCTACAGCCAACACCCAAGCAGCTGAATGTGCCTGAAAATAACACATATCTAGGCTGTCTGGTGTCACTTAATTTCATATCCTCAAGCACTCTTTGTGTTGAACACTCGTGCTTCTGCTTTTCCCCAGTGCTGTGCACTCTCAGCCTCCTCGACGGTTATTTTTACTTTCTCCTTTCTCCTCCAACTGCCAACCCTTTGGTTCCTCCTCCCCCTGCTGGTGGTCTCGCTTCCAACTTCACGAAGAAAATAGAAGCAGCCTGAAGAGAATTTCCACATGCTTCCTCCGCCTACCTGCATCTGTCTCCATATCCTCGCACCTGTTACCACTGATGCGATGCCAGTTCTCTTACACAGGTGAACCCCTCCCCCCACCTGGGCACTAGTTCCCCATCCCTTCTTACCTGTGTCCCTCAGGGGCCACAGCAGTTCTCCTCATCCACTCTGCATCATCAGTCTGCTCTCTGTGAGCTCATTTTCATCATCCTGTCTCCCATCTTAAAATAAATGTTGTTGTTCAGTGACCAAGTCAAGTCCTACTCTTTTCTACCCCATGGACTGCAGCACTCCGGGTTTCCCCGTTCCTCACCATCTTCTGAAGTTTGGCCAAGTTCACGTCCATTGAATCAGTGATGCCATTCAGCCATCTCATCCTCTGTTGCCCTCTTCTTCTGTTTTCTATCTCTCCCAGCATCAGGGTCTTTTTCAAAGAGTCAGCACCCTCCCTCCAATTCCATATTCTCTTCCAGCTATGTTTTTTGGCTCCTCTTTACTGAAAATTCTTCAAAAACATTTGTCAACACCTGTCTTCACCTCATTTCCCCCCATGATCTCTTGGACCCACGCTCACCCCACCACTCCACCAGAATTCCCCTTGTCAAGGTCACTGATTCTATCGCCATTGCCAAACCCAGTGGTTGCTTCTCAGACCTCATCTTGGTGGCTCTGTGAGCTGCCTTGGACATAGTGGCTCCCCAGGTCTCTAGGGTCGATCTCACAAGCTTTCCTACCTACCGCAACGGCTGCCCCTCCTCAGTCCCCTTTGCTTCATCTTTCTAATTTCTTCCACAGCCCCAGGGCTCCATCCTCAGACCTCTTCTCTTTTCCAGCTGCACCCACTCCTTTCATGATCTCATCCAGCCTAATGACTTTAAATACTAGCTGTAAGCTAATCATTCCCAAGTTTATATTTCCAACTTAAGATGTATCCTTAAAATCCAGACTCATGTATCCAACTGCCTACTCGATTGGCATCTCCAGCTGGGATTCTCCAATAGGCGACTCAGAGTTAGCATGTCCAAAGACGGAATCCTAATTTCAGTCCCAGATGGCTTCCTATGTCAGTCTCACCTCTATCAGTGAATGGCCAAGTGTTTTAGGCTAAAATCCTTGGCATCATACTTAACTCTCCTCTTTCTCTCACATCCCATGTCCTGTAAATCCTGTTGACTCTGCCTTCAACTGAGAATTTGTTCACTTTCCACAATCTGACCTCTAACACTTGGGTCAAGCACCACTATTTACTGCCTGGATGACCGCAACAGCTTCCTAATGGGTCTTCTATTATCGTGTACCAGCCATGGTGATCCTGATAAAGTGAAAGCTGGCTAAATGCCGTGTGGTTTCTAGATTGAATCTTGAAATAGAAAAACAAATCATTAGTGGAAAAACTGGTGAAGTCTGGATAAAGTCTGGAGTTTAGTTTGCACAAAGTACCAGTACTGGCTTCATAATTTTTAAACGATAATTTTATTTATTTATTTTGGGTCTTCATTGCTGCACAGGCTTTTCTCTTGTTGCAGCCAGTGGGGGCTATTCTCTAGCTGTGGTGAGCAGGCTTCTCATTGTTGTGGCTTCTTTTGTTTCAGAGCACAAGCTGTAGAGGTTGCAGGCTTCAGCAGCTGGGGCATGTGGGCTCAGTAGTTGTGGCTCCCGGGCTCTAGAGCACTGGCTCAATAGCTGTAGTGCACAGGCTTAGTTGCCCTGCAGCCTGTGGGATCTTCCTGGACCAGGGATCAAACCCGTGTCTCCTGCACTGCCAGGGGGATTCTTTACCACTGAGCCACTGGGGAAGCCCTGACTTCATAGTTTTGACAAATGTACCACAGTAATGTATCATGGCATCCGGTCCCATCACTTCATGGGAAATAGATGGGGAAACAGTGGAAACAGTGTCAGACTTTATTTTGGGGGGCTCCAAAATCACTGCAGATGGTGACTGCAGCCATGAAATTAAAAGACGCTTACTCCTTGGAAGAAAAGTTATGACCAACCTAGATAGCATATTCAAAAGCAGAGACATTACTTTGCCAACTAAGGTCCATCTAGTCAAGGCTGTGGTTTTTCTTGTGGTCATGTATGGATGTGAGAGTTGGACTGTGAAGAAGGCTGAGTGCCGAAGAATTGATGCTTTTGAACTGTGGTGTTGGAGAAGACTCTTGAGAGTCCCTTGAACTGCAAGGAGATCCAACCAATCCATTCTGAAGGAGATCAACCCTGGGATTTCTTTGGAAGGAATGATGCTAAAGCTGAAACTCCAGTACTTTGGCCACCTCATGCGAAGAGTTGACTCATTGGAAAAGACTCTGATGCTGGGAGGGATTGGGGGCAGGAGGAGAAGGGGATGACAGAAGATGAGATGGCTGGATGGCATCACGGACTCAATGGACGTGAGTCTGAGTGAACTCCGGGGGTGGTGATGGACAGGGAGGCCTGGCATGCTGCGATTCATGGGGTCAAAAAGAGTCGGACACAACTGAGCGACTGAACTGAACTGAATGTATAATGTTAATACTAGGATAAACTGGGTGATTGCTATATGGGAACTCACTTTACAATTGTCCTGTAAATTGCAACTTACTCAAAATAAAAAGTTTGGGTTTTTTTGGTCATGTCCTGAAGCACGTGGGATCTTAGTTCCCCAACCAGATATTGAACCCACATCCCCTGCATTGGAAGTGTGGAGTCTTAACCTCTGGACTGCCAGGGAAGTCCTTAAAAAGTTTATTTAAAAGGTAGAAGTCAGATTGTCACATCTCTGCTCAAACCCTTCCAGTGGATCTCGTCTGACCTTGTCCCCTACATTCCCCATCCTTGCTCTGCTCCAGCTAAATTGGCCTCTGTGTTGATCTTTGAACACATCAAGCATGTTCTCTGCCTCAGGACCTTTGCACTAGCTGTTCCTTCTGCCTGGAATGCTCTTACTCAGATATTTTCATAGTTCACTCCCTCATTTCATTCAGTCCTCTGTTCAAATTTCATTTTAGTAAAGAGGCCCTCCCCAGTTACACTATAGAATAACCCCATTGCTACCTGAGGCATATTTCCATTCCCCTACTTAATTTTTCTCCATAATTCTTATCCCCACCTGGCCTGTGTATCTATTAGCATATTTATATATTGGCTGGCTCCTTCCATTAGATTATAAACACTGTGAGGGCAAGGACTTTTTCTTTTTTCTTTTTTGGCTGCACCTTGTGACATACAGAATCTTAGTTCCCCAACCAGGGACTGAGCTCCCATTGGACCACCAGGGAAGTCCATCACAGCCCTGCTCTTATCCTTGTGAAAACTGACTGGTATGGGCTATCTGGTGCTAATCAACTCTTGGCTTTGATTTCTGTTTCACAATAAAACTTAGTGGCTACTCTTTGGAAGACTTTGGGAAGTTAGGCTAAAAATGTGATGACTTTGGGGTTCTCCTAAGCCTGCCTGATTAGTGAATGGCCTGTTTTAGAAGGGTGCCAGTAGACATCTAAGGTTCATTTCTGGCTTTGACCCCAGACCCTACCAGTAACTACTGCTTTAGAACACCCCAGCCTTCCAACCTTCTGGATTCCCTACTTTTCTGAGCATTTCCTTTCTGAGTACCAGCCAGTCAACCTCTCCTCCAGGGCCCCCAACCATGTGGATTCATCTTTCTTGGCCTTCCCACCTATCACCTTAGGGGCAGGTCCCCAAGTCCCCTTCCTCTCTCCCTAACCTCCTTTCAAACCAAAAATTTTGTATATTACCAACACCAAATGAGGATGCAGAGACAAGAGAATGGGGAAAAAGAGGAGAGCCTCATTTATTTGCACATTCATGGACCCACCCACAGATATTTCTCTTTCTCCCTGTCAGAGCCTAGCATGTGGTCAGGAGCTGGGAAAGGACTCCACACACTCAGTAAGCATCAGTCAAATGTGTGCATGAATTAATACGAATGAAAACAGATACTGGGCCTTGACCTCAAGTAGCTGACAGTCTAGTAGGGCAGGCACACCCACTCACCACCCACACGCTCCATGTAAACAGGGGTCCAGGTGCACCTGTAGGGTTAAAACCTCATGGAGACCCAGGGGCATGCAGGCCTGACCCTTGTCCTCACCAGGTAAGGGACAATCATCTGCCTGCTTGTTCCTTCCTGCTACTGCTTCCCCAAGCCAGTTCTGGCCAGTCCACCGAGTGGGGGCTGTAGGTGGAAGCTGAGTTGTGCAGGCAGGGAGTCAGGCGTGTTTGTGTTGTCCCACCCTTCGCTGGGGCTTTCTGCCAGCCCAGGGCCCTGCACAAATGCCCTCCCCCTCTGGTTGCTTCCTGTCCTCCACCCCTACCTCTCCCTCAGAGCAGGAGTGGAGGCAGCTGCTCAAGGCCTGAAAACTAAACCAGCTATTGTGCCCCTCCTTTTGGCTTTGTTTGACTGTGGGGGAGGCGGGGTAGGGCTTATTATGTGCCTCAGGGGATGGAGTGCCAAGACTCAGGCCCCAGATGCCATGCTTGGGGTATCTGGGATACCTGCTCAGGGAAAGGGAGGAAGCTGGACTAGGGTTGATGCTAACTGTGGGCCTCGGGGTTAGTTGAGAAGTGGCAGAGGGGGATGCTTTGCCTGCTGATGAGCTAAGTGCAGTCACACAGCTCATGGCCACATGTCAAGAGAGGGGATGCCTCTATTTGGAGCCATGAGAGTGTGCAGTTCCTGTGCACAAGTCCGGAAGGACAAGAGGCTCACCCACATCCAGAACTATGAGTGCAAAGCTCAGGGGTACCAAGTGTTCACACAGCACCCAGTGCCCATGAGGGGGTGGGGGAGGCGATAGCCCAGGCAGGTCCTGCTCTAGACCCTCCAGCAGCTGCTAAAGGAGCCATCCCCAGAGTTTTCCTTGAAGCCTCTGGGAGCTGGGCCCCTCTTCTCACATTTCATGTACAAGCCCCAATCACCTGATCTGTAGGACAGCATGCATGTTCGAGGCCGAGTGTCAATGCACAGCTGGGATGGATGGAAGCCCTTGTGATTTGGCAAAGAGACAGGGGGTGGCAGAACTACCCAGCTGATAATGGGTCAGAGTGAAGCAGGGCCTAATGAATGGGCCCCAGTGTGGTCCAGAAAGGGAGATAAGCTGTTGCTTCTGCACCTTTTTGAGCTTCCCCAGGACTCAAAACTGAAGTCTGAGAAGGGAAGCATTTGCCGAAGTCTGAAGGTGGGAGATAAGCCCTGCCCTTAAGGAGTCCCAGCCTTAGAGCTGACTGTGGTGGGACTCCACCAGAAGTCAAAACACAAAACTCAGTATCATATAAAAATGTATGGGTTGTGTATTTAAAAATAACTTTTTACTGGAAATGTTTTTATTGTGGTAAAATATATATGACATTTTCCATTTTAGCCAACTTTTTTTTAAAGATTAGTGATTGGTTGCTGGTAGAAGTGGGAATGGGGGAGATGAATAAACAGAGCACAGAAATTTATTTAAAAATATGTATAAATTTATTTGGCTGTGCCAGATCTTAGTTGCAACACACAGGACCTTTAGTTGTGCATATGAGCTCTTAGTTATGGCATGTGGGATCTAGTTCCCTGACCAGGCATTGAACCCGGGCCCCTTGCATTGGGAGCTCAGAGTCTTAGCCACTGGACCACCAGGGAGGTCCCTTTAGCTAATTTTAAGTGTACAGTTCAGTGGCATTAATACTGACTGCCAACATTCACCTTGTTGTACAATCACCACTATCCAGCTCCAGAATTTGTCATCTTCCCAAACTGAAACTCTATACCCATTAAACACTAACTCCCCCATTCCCCAGCACCTGGCAACCATCTTTCTATTTTCTGTCTCTAAGAACCTGAATACTCTAGGCCTCTCATAAGAGTGGAATCATGGAGTATTCATCCTTTTGTGACTGGTTGATTGTACATATTGCAGTGTCTTGAAGGTGCATCCGTGTTGTAGCATGTGTCAGAATTTCCTTTTAATGGCTAAAAAGTATTCCTTTGTATGTATATGCCACATTTTGTTAATCCATTTGTCCTTTACAATTGGGTTGCTTCCACCTTTTGGCTGTTGTCATAATCCTATCTTTAACAGTTAAGAGGCTTTAAGAATATTAAAGAATGCAAGATCCTATCCAGTTTCAAGGTCTTTAAAATTACATTTCTTAGCCTTACACCAAATTCAACATCCAGAGATAGGAAAAAAGACATTTAAATGTAATAAAAGCTTATCCACCAGGGTGGCAGCTGTGGTATTCTATTAATAGATAGAAGAATTATGAAATGTGTATAACTTAAATCTAGGGAAGCAGACTAAGTTATCACCTCTTGAGGTTTTGAAAGCATTGTCAGAAAAAACACGTAAATGGAGTTCAGCATGTCTAATCAGGTCACAAACAAGAAGACAGCCTCCTAAACTATTAGTAGATAAAGTCAGCTGCAACTCAAATGACTGAATATGGTTTAAGGTCCTGCAAGCTAACATAATAGGGACTTCCCATGATGGTGGCTCAGTGGCTAAGACCCCATGCTTCCAATGTAGGGGATCTGGGTTTGAACCTTGGTGAGGGGACCAGATCCCACATACCCCAACTAAGAGTTTGCATGCCACAGCGAAGATGGAAGATCTTGCATGCCGCCAACTAAGACTCGGTGCAGCCAAATAAATAAACATTTTAAAAAAGCCACACACACTTGTACATTGGCACATCCACAAGGAGAGGAGTGATAATGTCAACCAGCTCCTTCATAGTAGAAATAAGTTTATCTTGCATATGCTAAAAGTTAAAAACTCTGGAGGACTGTGACTTCCTTTCTTTTCAAAGATATATTTATGTTTACTGCCACTTTCCCTGCTTACAAAATATAAACTTAAATAGTTTTTCAGATTTATTTACACTAAATTTGTTTACCTGACAGTTCATGGACTTTCCTCTCCCTATGGATCCCAAGACAATTTTGGGAAAGGTAGAGAGACGATCTTTCTTTTCTCTTTCTTCCGTCAGGCAGATTCCTTTCAGAAAATAGTAAAAGTCATTTCAAAATAATCTGTTGTGGTCTTATATCACAACAAATGTCACATTTTGAAAGTACTGTATGGGTAATTTTAAAATTATTTTTAAAGAAATATTTATTTATTTGGCTGTGCTGGGTCTTTGTTGCGGCCTGTGGGATCTTCCGTCTTTCCTGTGGCGTGCAAACTCTTAGTTGTGGCATGTGGGATTTAGGTCCTTGATCAGGGATCAAACCCAGGCCCCCTTGCATTGGGAGGAAGGAGCCTTAGCCACTGAACCACAAGGAAGTCCCTGTATGGGCAATTTAAAGGGAAACATGCAGAAATGTGTCTTCCCAGGTGGCTTAGTGGTAAAGAATCTACCTGCAATGCAGGAGACGCAGATTCGAACTCTGGGTCAGGAAGATCCCCTGGAGAAGGAAAGGGCAACCCACTCCAGTATTCTTGCCTGGAAAATCCCATGGACAGAGGAGCCCGGAAAGCTATGGCCCATAGGGTCTCACAGAGTCAGACATGACTGAGCGACTGAGGATACACGCATGCAGGAATGTACAGTGATGTATGGCAAAAACCACCACAATATTGTAAAGTAATTAGCCTCCAATTAAAAAAATAATAAAAAAGCAATGTACAATGATTGGGAACCCTTATTTGAAAAGCTGTGCAAGAACCAATATAATTGATTCATTTAGTATAAGTTTATTAAATTAATTACAATACAAAGTTGCATGGGATTGAAAAACATAGACAGGATGAGAAATAAAGATGGCTGACCTCTCCTTCCAGGGGCCTGGGAATCTCTGCTGAAGTTTTATTTGTTGTGTTATTCGAGGAGTGAGTACTTGAGGCCAGTTCCATCAAGGGACAAACCCGACTCCCAGCCCTCGAGCCCTGGGAAAGAGGACACCTCTCCACTCTGAAATGTTGATGAGCTGTGGAGGGGAGAAGGGCAGGGGAGCAGATGGAATTCCTGGACAATTGTTCCGGCTGTCACCAGAGAAGACAGGCAGGAGGCAGCATGGATAATTTACAGAGGAACAGATGCCTAGGCTCCTCTAGCACCATCTGGCCAAAAGAGGCCTGGGCTTGGGCTGGATATTATCTTCAGATCTGAGTAAACGCCTCAGCCTCCAGCCCATCCTATTTCCTCGACCTAAACTGGAGCTTTCCCAGGAGAGCTCTACTCCCTGAGGACCTTGCTCCAAAGTTCTACCTGGCTCTCATCCTGCTCCCTCACTTCCTTCCTGAGTCTGGATTCTGTCTTCACTCCCATACCTGATGTGGCCAAGTCTGGCCTTGGGGACCTATACCTTCTATTTATGCATTTCTCTATTTTACAGTATTTTCAACCTCTTCTCCCCATCACTACATTCCAAAATTCCTCCATCACTTCTTTCCATGCTATTTATGCATTCCACAAACATTTATTGTGAGGAGTTTCCTGGTAGTCCAGTGGTTAGGGCTCTATGGTTCCAATGTAGGGGGCACAGGTTCGATTCCTGGTCAGGGAACTAAAATGCTGCATGCCATGCAGTGTAGCCAAATAAAGTAAATAAAAGACATTTATTGAGTATCTACTATGCCAGGCATTGTTTTAGATCCTGGGGATACAGTAATGAATGAGATAAAGTCCCAGAGCTCTGGAGTTTTCAGTATAGTGGGAGATGATCAACAAACAAAGAAAAATATGTCATAATAGTAAGCAGGGTAAGGGAGCAGTAGTAGTAGTGGTGTGGTGTAGTAGTGTGGTGTAGTGTTCAGTTCAGTCGCTCAGTCATGTCCGACTCTTTGCAACCCCATGAATCGGAGTAGTGTTAGTCACTCAATCATGTCTGACTCTTTGCAACCCCATGGACTGTAGCCCGCCAGGCTCCTCTGTCCACAGGATTCTCCAAGGCAAGAATACTGGAGTGTGTTGCCATGCTCTTCTCCAGGGGATCTTCCCAACCCAAAGATTGAACCCCAGTCTCTTGCATTGCAGGCAGATTCTTTACCATCTGAGCTATAGGGAAGCCCCAAGGGGGAGTGATTGGGGATGTTGTCTTAGACAGAGTGGCCAGGGAAGGCTTCTCTGAGGTGGTAAATTTGAGCAGAGACACAAATGGGTGGGACTGTCTGGAAGTAGCCCATCACAGGCACAGGGAACAGTAAACCTAGAAGTCCTGAGGCAGATATATGCTTAGCTCATGGGATGTTATGCTATTTATTTGTTACATATTTATTGTGAGCCACACACCTGCTAGGGTATGAAGATATTATCAGATTCAGGCTTTGCCCTGAAGGAGCAGCAAGTTTAGCAAGGGACACAAAGTGCAAATAAATAATTACAGCTGCTGTTACTGCTCCTGCTAAGTTGCTTCAGTCGTGTCCAACTCTGTGCGACCCCATAGACGGCAGCCCACCAGGCTCCCCCATCCCTGGGATTCTCTAGGCAAGAATACTGGAGTGGGTTGCCATTTCCTTCTCCAATGCATGAAAGTGAAAAGTCAAAGTGAAGTCGCTCAGTCGTGTCCGACTCTTCGCGACCCCATGGACTGCAGCCTACCAGGCTCCTCCGTCCATGGGATTTTCCAGGCAAGAGTACTGGAGCGGGGTGCAATTGCCTTCTCCAAAATAATTACAGCATAGGGTAGCTACAATGAAGTGTAAGTGGCTAGAGATAACCAGCAAAAGAGCACCAAATCCAATCTAGGAAATTGGGGAAGGCTTCCTGGAGGATGTGATAATCTGATTTGAGGGCTGAAGGAGGAGCAAGAATTCACAATGCAAGGGGAGGAGAGGACTTGCAATGGCGAACAGGAAGTCCCCGGCAGAGGTGGAAGATGAGGCTGGTGAAGGGGCGAAGAAGCTAGGTCTTACCGATTTCCACGTGACAAACTGAGAAGCTGCCTTTTATCCTTTGAGTGATGGGGAACCATTGCTACAACTATCACTACATTTTTGTGCTGTTTTCCTCCCATTCTTTTTTGTTTTTCTTTTTGCATACCAGACTCTTTCCTCACCCTTCTCGCTATCTCCATAGTCCTGACAAGACACCACCTTCCTTCTTCTGCAGCCAGCCCACAAAATCCTGCTTTTACAGGATCCGCGGCTTTCCTCCGGGTCCCGCACCGTTGTGCCCCAGTCGGAGGCCACACCCACATGGCCACGCCCCCCGATGACGCGCGGCGCCTGGTGCGTGGGGATTCCCGCGGCCGTGGCCACTACCCGGCCTGCCCCGCGGCAAGATGGCGGTCTGAAGGCAGTGGGCAGCGGCAGAAAGTTTGTTGTGGGATTGGATTAGTCGGGCTGGGAGTCTATACTTGCAGGGGATCGTGAGGATGCCAACGGGGAGTTGGGGCGGAGGGAGTAGCTCTGGGATTGAGAAGAGGAAGTGAAGTGGTGGAAGGTTGGAGGCAGAGAGAAAAATGAGATAGGGATGGAGGGGAGGGGGCCTAGATTCCAGTGGTAGCCTTGGGGGAGGGGATTCCAGGCGGGGAGCCAGAAGTAGGTGTGCAGGGAGAAAGAAGCAGAGTCACGAATTGGAGCGGAACTTCTTAGCCAAGAGTAAAAAGCCCGGAGCGTGGAGTGGAGGCCCTAGCGCAGGCTGGTGAGAGAGGAAAAGGGGTCTTTTCCATGGAGGAGAATAGTAGGGAACGGAGGAAGAGAGCCTGAAGGAAAGAGGGAACTAAAGCCAAACAAATGACCCTCTTCTAGACTTAGATCAGCCTTTCCACAGTTCTCATAGCAGCATCTGCCCCAATTTCAGCTGAAGACTCAGGGGCCCCAGGGATTGGAAGAAATCACAGTGCCTGCTTGGAAAGAAGAAGAGGTAGCGACTTGCCCCAGCTCAACCCCAGAGCGGGTAAGGTGGCCTCCGTTGACAGGCTGGCATGCTCCCTGGAAGCAGGATGCATGGGCTCCGAGTGATGCTGAAAATCATTTATTCTGAGAAGGCTGCTCTTCTCTAGAGGCTGCCTTTTGCCTGTGGTCCCTAAGTTAGTCTTCTGCTTAGATCTCACGCTGATTTGTTGAGAGTTGGGTGTAGTACTGAGCCTTGTATGCCTTCACCTGTGCAGGCGAACGTGGGCAAGAGCCTAGAGATCAGACTGAAAATGTTTTAACACATCCCCGTCACAAGCAGTTTCCTTCACGGTCACTGTATTTTGTTTGATCTCCCCATCACATCTTCAGTTTGGTCTCCTGCCCAAAGTGGAGATTTGTGGGTGACAGATGGTGGGCAGCCATAAGAAAACAAACTTCTGGTTGGTGTCCATTAACCATTTAGGCACCTGCTGTCGCCGATTCCTGAATTCATTCTTGCCACATGTCTGCCTCTTTTGATCTTTTCTTTCGGTAAGAAGGGCTCATTTATTTGGGCCCGTGTTATTTGGGGATATGGATTTGGTGCCTAGGTTGGGTCAGAGGAGTGAGGCAGGCAGGTTGGGATTAGGGAGGAGAAACCCAGATCAGTTTATGGTAAGAGGTCAGGCTGACTGGTGCAAAGCTCTGCACATGTTTTTCACATCATTCTGTCCCTGAGACCCCTGATATTTGAGAGTTGCTTTACAACCTGGAGCAGTGTGATGCAAGGAAAGGCTTGTAGAACTTGCCTTTTTGTCTTCTGGTAGTTTTTTCCTCTTCCTTTATATCTTCCTATCAAACCACATTTAAAAAAAATTTTTTTTTTTTTTAAGTTTTGGGGACTTCCCTGGTGATGCAGTGGTTAAGACTCCGTGCTTCCAATGCAGGAGTCATGGGTTCAATCCCTGGTTGGGGAAGTTAGGACCCACAGGCTATGTGGTGTGGCAAAAAAAAAACAAAAACAGTTTTATTAGCAAAACTAACCATGACTTTAGAGATAGTGGATTTGGGTTTGGAGGAAAGAGAAGGGGTTTGGAGGCAGAGAGCGCAGTGAGTGTGGTTCCCACTTCTTTGATGCCCTTTGGTTATGCCTAAGCCAGAATTAGGAGCATGCTTCTTACTGGAACCTGTTTCAGCATCTGCTGAAACATCTGCTCCATGGTTGGATCAGCAAGTCTGATTTGATCGAGGACTCCTTACTAACCATCTTCTGCTCCCTACTGTCAACCCATCCATGTCCCCAAAAGTCTTACTCCAGGCAGACCAGCCTAAGTCACTGTCGCTAGACTAGCTTCAGTACCCTCAGGTATCTGAAGAACTGGTGTTACTGAGCTGTGACTTCATTCCTAGAAGGTTGAAAAACTTCTCTTTCTGAGAACAATTTGTAGATGCCTCTAGGAGATTGTAACCAGCAAGGACAGTGTGGTGAGCCTGCATGGAGATTAAGAGCACCGACTCTGGAGCTAGATTGCCTGTCCAAACCTAGACCTTGCCATTTGTGACTCTGTGACCTTTAGATATTGCACAGCTCTCTGCCTCAGCCTCCTCATCAGTCAAATGGAGATGGTTGAAGTACCTCTCTCATAGAGTTGTGCGAAGGTCAAAGAAGTTCGTACGTTACTGCATTTGGAACAGTGCCTGACATTCAGTATAGATATTTGTTGTTATTATGCTAGCCAGATCTCAGCCCTAATTTCTGATTCGTGATTGAACTTGGTGTCTCTCTGTGGCAGACCTGTACTGGTTTGAGCTGCTCTCCTGGTGTGAGAAGAGGATAGTATGGATTTTACATATAGTGAGAATATCCTCATTAAACTATTTAAAGTCATATTAAAATGCGAGTGATTTCCTGTTTGAAACTGTGAGGCTGTAGAATTATCAATATACCATCGAGTGATGAAGATAATAATAATAGTGCTTACTGAGCATGTTCTGTATGCTTGGCACTTTTGTAAGTGGATTAGTAGTTTAATACTGTTAGTATCCCCATCTTACAGAAGAGTAAATAGAGGTGCAGCATTGTTAAGTAATTTGCTCAGTATCACCCAGATAGTAAGTGGCAGAGCTGGGATTTGAAGCTAGGCAATCAGGCTTAAGCAGTTGAGCTTTTTTTTTTTTTTTTTTTTTTGGCATTTGGTATGAAGTTAACTTTTAAATATGCCTACTGGCAATTTGTGTCTCTTGTTTGCTTGTCATGATGGTTAGATGTGAACCCATATTGTAGTAAACATTTTTTTGATTGTTTAAAAAATGTTTTAGGAGTTGAGCTCTTATCTCAGCTCTCCCCTTCCTCTCAGAGTTAATAACCCTTGCAGGCACTGATGGGACTTCCCTGGTGGCTCAGTGGTAAAGAATCTGCCTGTAATGGAAGAGACCTGGGTTTGATCCCTGGGTTGGGAAGAACCCTGAAGGAGGGCATGGCAACCTACTCCAGTATTCTTGTCTGGAGAATCCCATGGATAGAGGAGCCTGGCGGGCTACAGTCCATAGGGTTGAAAAAAGTCGGACACGACTCAAGTGCCTTAACACACACACAGGGACTGGTGTGGGAGTGCCCTGTGCCATGTTCGCCAAATCTAAACTCTGTCATCATGATTCAACTTGGTGACTGCTCTTTGGAGAACTTTGAGCTGGGTGGGGTGAGCAGACAGGACATAGAGCTCCATTCTTAGCGTGCATTGAGTGTGTCGGTGTTTGTGTTAGTTAATGTAGATGTAAATATAGGCTCATTTCTGACTATGGTTACTGACATGAACTGTTGAAGGAACCATAGTGTTAAACTCACAGACAGTCTACATGCGTCTTTCTTTAAAAATAGCAAACCACAGAAGGGGAAAAACTGTGGTATTAACATGAGAGGAAGTTGGAAAATAAATGTGCTTCTGCTGAAGCTTGTGTTGTAGAGGAAGGCCCTGGTGCCACGCCCAGGTTTCTTTCCTTTAAGCCAGGCAGGAGGCAGAGTATGTGTAAGGATTGACTGACGACCAGCTTTCCTTTGCCCAGTATTTAAGACTCACCCTTTCCCTCCTTCTGAGTCATGCCCTGTCTATTTAATACATGCCCTCAGGGCCCATCTTTTTCTTTAGTAAATGACTCTTCACTCTGCCATCAGGGCAGGCACACGCCTGGGCTCATGGTGTCGGGGGCTCAGGACCTAGGACTTGCCCCGTGATGAAATTTTCTGTCTGTTGTAGCATAGCGCATGTGCTTTTGAGAGCATCTATCAGTCTCTGCTCCCCTCCTCCATCAACAGAGGAGCCACAGGCCTCAAGATGGTGTGCTTTATCTTGACTTGTGCTGCAGTCAGCATGCTGAAACGTGTTATCTCCATAGAGTACGTATTTGTGTTTTGGTAGAAGTTCTCTGACTTCCTAGATTCAGGTCACATTTTAGCAAACGATTGAACTTCAGGGTGAAGGCTGATGGATTTTGAGCCAGTTCTCCCCTGTTACCATTCTTTTGTTGTTGTTGTCTAAATCAACTTGTTCTCATAACACGCTGTATTCATTTGTTATCTTTGAATCAAATTCCTTCACCTCCTTTTCGCTATCATATTTTGAGTGCCAAGTCCTATGAGTAAACTGGGCCTTCATTTCTTCAGTAGGGTTCAGCCTCTTAACAGCTCTTTAAAAAAAATTTTTTTTTTAAATTGTATTATTAGTTTTGGTTGCACGGGGTCTTTGTTGCTTTGCAAGGGCTTTCTCTAGTTGTGGGGAGCGGGGGCTACGCTTCATTTTGGTGCATGGGCTTCTCATTGTGGTGGCTTCTGTTGTTGTGGGACACGGGCTTAGTTGCCCTGTGGCATGTGGAATCTTCTCAGATCAGGGATTGATCCCATGTCCCCTGCATTGGCAGGCAGATTCTTATTCACTGTACCACCAGGGAAATCCCTTAACAGCTCTTTAAACTTACCTCGTTCTCTAGCTTCTGGGTCTTTGTACACGCTGGTTGTACTGCATTCCAGACTCCCTTTACCTTCTTTATTGCTCTTGTGGTCTCATTTTAAAAGTCACTTCCTTTGGGATCCCACTGCCTTTTACTGTCCTGTGCTTACTTCTGTTTTAACACTTGGGCTATATTGTAATTGCCTGTTTATTTGTCTGGCTCTCACGAGACTGTAAGTGCCCTGAGAACAGACACTGGCTTACTCACTGTTGTATTCTAGCGTTTGGGATAGTGCAGGGTGCATAAGAGGTGCTTTATAATGCTGTGCTGCGTATAGAATGAAAGAAATGTGATGGGCAGTCTCTCCCTACTCTATCTTCCATGCTGCTGTAAAAATTTACTTTCCTATAAAAAATATATTGTCTCTTCCCTTGAGGCCATGGTTTCTCTCTTGTTTGGGATAGAGTCCACAGTCTTCAGCCTTGTGTGCCTGGAGGCCCAAACTCCATTCTCTAGCCTGAGTTACTGCCACTGTGTTTCATCTGTCCTGAGTTTCCTGTTGCTCCGGAACCTTTTCTGAACATGTTTACTTTTTTTTCTTACTTGTGCATTTCACTCTCTGCATCATGCTCACCTTTGTCTCTGAAACTCTGTTGACCTCCTGAGACCCAGCTTCTCTGTCATCCTGGATGAGAAGACTTCTCTGTTTTCCTTTCTTCCTCTTGGTCCCTACAGCACTTTGAACCTCTGTTCTGACACTTGTCTATCTGTTTACCTGTCTGTCTCTTTCACTGAGCAACAAAAAAAGGTGAGACTGGGGAACAGTGTCAGTGTGCAAAGGAAGTTTGTTGATGCTTTTTCCCATCTTTTACGTTGAAATGCTTCCTTTGATGGATTGTGACAAGCATGTGAAATTAGCAATGACTTTGGTGGATACAGGTGGGAGTGAGTAGCTGGTGGATTTGTTATGTAGTTAAGGCTGGAGATGACTAAATGGGGTAGGTTTTTGCTGCTGTTGTTCTTTTATTAAACTTCTATTGGAGTATGGCCAATTAACATGTTATGATAGTTTGATGTGGACAGCAAAGGGACTCAGCCATACATGTGCATGTATTGGATGGGGTGTTTGAGGATCCATGTTCCCTGGTGTTTTGTGGACTGAAAAAATGTTGGGTGAAGCTGGTGGTCTAGGCTTTGAGAAAGCCAGACTTCTTGTCCCAGTTTTTTTTTTTTTGGGGGGGGGGTGGGGGGCTTCGATGATCTCCAGTCACAGAACAGGCTGATGAACTCAGGTGCTCCCCAGCAATGGGGTGGGAGGCCAAGGGTTGCTGTCCATTCTTTTACTTTTTGTTTTCAGTATAGCTGATGCGGATAATTCTTCAGCACCAGTTCTGAACAAGCGCCAGAGGTTTGTTTCCAGAAGTCTAGACCTCTTAATTGTATAATACCGGGCCACACTCCAATGGGAGTTTGCAATCACAGGAAGATTCGTCTGGTTCTTGAGAGGGCAATCTTTCTGTCTGGTGTTTAACTCCCCTGCCCCAGCCAGATGCCTCTCCTGTTTGCTCTGAGAGCACTCACCACACTGTGGTGCAGGGGGGCTGTTAACCTGTCTCTCCCCACCTAGGGGCCTTTCTTTGAAACTTCTTAGGGGCAAGGTCATTTATTGAAGGCTGAGCGTTTGGTTAGCCCCTACATAGGAGGTGCTGAGCAGTCCTGTTCCCAGTCTAGTCCTTTCTTAGACTAAAGCAGATAAAATCTTATCTGCTGAAACTCTTTGAACTCTCAGGAAGGAAGGTCCTGCATAAACAAAAGGTGATAATATTAACAATCGCATTACTAATTATTTTCCAGGGTTGAGTTAATGCGGTTAAATGATCTAGGCGCTTGGCTTCAGCTGTCTCCCTCCTCAGCCTTGTATTCTAACCACGCATTCCTAAGCCAGCCGGAAGGAGTTAAAGGAGGCGCCGAAGTACACACAGGTGTATTTTCTTGCTTAATTAGCATCTTAAAAAGGCTTTGGCTGCCGGCACCCGCTTTGTTATTCGTCGAGCTCCTTTTAGTGCCTGCAGTCGCCTGCTGGCTTTTCTGCGGTATCGCTGGTCCTACCTTGGTGTGCTCCATGCTCACAGCCAAGATATCTTGGTACAGCCTTGTTCACGCCTAGGAGAACCACAGGATGAAACCAGCAGTTGGAGGTGGACTGAAGGCGTTTTCCCTCGGCTCTGCCCTCATCCCTTGGTGTGGGGTGCGCACTGCAATGTGGCCCGTCCTTATGATGGCATCTTGGCAGGAGTGATAAGCTGCGCTGTACGTTAAGCAGATTTGAGAGGAGAGCGGGTGAGCCAGCTGGACTGGATTGTGTTGTGTGCTTTTAGGCCTCCGAGGGACTGAGTCTAGTGAGGGTCCGTGAGTAGAAGAGTGAGACTTTCTTTGTTCGGTCTCTCTTGTAAGTGCCAGCTGTCTACTAGGTGACATTTGGGATCTATCAAGGACACAGCCCCCTGTTTGTGAAGCGCTTTTATGTTCTCATAGTAAACTGACAGAGAACTCCCTGATGGGGGGACTGCCTTGCGAAGAGTCAGCCTAGACCTGAAAGCCCTGGGCTTCCATTAAGCTCACCAGCGGGGTAGAACTCTGCACTTATCACCTTGGGTGATAAGCAGTGGCCTCTTTGCCCCTTTCCAGGTGAGCCATATGGGGAATTCGGTCTCAGATGTCTTTGAAGGGCTTTCCCTCAGGGCAGAATTGTCATCGTTTTCCTTGGCTCCCGGGAGAAGACAGCTTTCCAGGCTTTGAACTGGAATCGGAAGTGGAGGGCTCTGTCCCTGTGTGTCTGTGGCCTTGGGCAAGTCTTTTATCCTCTGTGTCACTTCAGAATGGGAGAACTCCACCTGTTCCCTGGGCCTCACTGAGCTACACGGACCGAAGGAAATACAGTTGAAGGGGAAGCACTTCTGGAAGGGTACAGCACGGTGCAGATGGAGTGATTTTGTCCATTTGTCAAGAAACAGTGCATTTTCATCATAAACATGGTGTATCACCTCATTGAAAATACCAACCGTACAGGAAAATATACAAAATTAAAAATAAAGTAAAAAGACCTTCCCTTTCTTCCCCCACTGCTCCTGTCTAAGCCCCCTTTTCCAAAGACAGGGAATACTGTTAATCATTTATCCTGTATCCTTCTAATCATTCTAATGTATTAATACTTCCAGACATTCCCCATCATGTATTGCCTGTAAAATAAACACAACTCAATAGTAATACATATTATTCTTCAGCTTGTTCTGCCCTCCTAACAATTAACCCTGGGTAGGGCGGGGAGGGGGGAATTAGTCCCTGCTGGAGCCTTCGAGGAGCCCAGGCTGCAGCCTCCCTCCCAGCTTGGTGTGTTCCTGGGGGGCTGGCTGGCTCGTTGGGAGGGCTGGAGCAGCTTTCCCAGCGGTTCTTGCCACAGCAGACACCCTGCTTACCTCTGAGGGATTGTCTTTTATGCTGGGATGAAGTTTTCTGGTGGGAGTGCCCTGGAGTGGGAATCAGGGTGGGTGCGGGCGTGATGGGGGCGCCAGCACCCCCCGGCTCACGTGTGTCTCTCTCCTTCACTCTTCTTTCATCTCTGGCTGGAAAGGGCGGAGACTTCCCTGATTTCTCAACCCCTGCTGTCTGAAACCTTGGATTAACTAGGTCACTTGCTGCTCCCCGTTTGAAGAACACACCAGACCCAACTGGTGCGTGTTTGTTTATTTATTAGTATGTCTGTGTCGAGGATTCAGAAGGCAGTCTGCCCATAGCCATGCTTCCTTGCCAGTCCAGGGAAGCGGTCAGAGCCCACAGGAAGAGTTGGCGTCTTCTCTGCTAGATGGCTAGCTCACCCTTCCTGGTCAGGCCTCGGCCTTTGGACCTCCAGGGCTATCAGAGCAAGGCGGGGAGCCCAGCGAGGGGCCAGTTGGGAAGCCTGTTGGAGCTTCTCTTGCTCGTGTTCAGCGTTGGCCTGGGCTCGGGAGAAGCCAGGCCTATGTGTGCGGCCAGGGTGGTCTCTGTTTTCCCCTTCCTACCCCAAGTCGTCATATCATCAGACTGAATGGGGCTCGTTCTCCTGCTTTTTCCCTGCCAGCCCTTCTCTGTGAATCACAGGCAGTATTTGCTGATGTCTATGCTGTAACTTTCCTGTCCTGCCTCCCCAGGGGTCTCATCTTGGACAGGGCAGGGGGTCTCTGGGACTCCACTGCTGTGGCACATTTGCCTGGAGATCTCCAAGCCAGGGTGTGTCACTTTCCCTGGGTGATTCTGGAGGCTTCAGGGAAGAGTGTTCCCTGGGCTAGCTGTTTGAGAACCTTAGCTTTTCTGGGCCTTGTCATTCTGAGGGAGTGGGGGAGTCCCTCTCAGGGTCTGGGGAGCCTGACTGTGGCCTCGCCCTTACCCTTGCCCCGTGGGCTCCTTTGGGGCCAGCTCCCTGGGAAACACCATCCCCTGACCCTTTCTGAAGCTGAAGGTGGCGATGTGTCACCCGTTCCCTGGGCTGGCGTGGCTCTGGGCCGGGCGCACACTGCCCCATTGTGCTGTGCTTTCCATGCAGCTCTTGTTGCAACCTCCGGTCCCTGGGCCAGTTCTCTCCCAGCGCCTTTCCTCGGACCCCGTGGGAGGGGATGGGGTGGACTCTGCTGGCACAGGCTTGGGCGAGGTGGCAGCTGCAGCTGTGGGTAGCTTTGTTCTTAGAAGCAGCTTTCAGGGCTGTGGTCCAGCCTGGCAGCGGTGTTCCGGGAATAGGTGAGACAGGAGAGCTGCCTCCTGGTAGCAGTGCCCCCTTCCACCACGGTGATGCTCTCTTTCTGTTGACAGCCAGAGAGCCTTGCTCCCTGGGGTCACCAGCCAGGCTCACTGCTTGGCAGGGTGGGTGCTATACTTCCATGTGGCCTGCCTGCCAGAGGGGAGAGGCCCCGCAGGGTCTGGCGGCAAGTCCGGAGAAGCGTCCCTGTCAGGAGAGGGCAGTGTGTACCCTCGGGCATCCTGCAGCCTGGCTTTCCTTCTGCTCTCTCTTTGCAGCTCCGGAGCTGGGCTGCTCACAGACCAAGCTGTCTGTTTGTATGGAGTGCCTGGAGGGCGTCTGCCACGAGTCTGTTGCTAACCACGCTAACCAGGAGAGCTGGCTGGTTGGGGAGAAGACACTAACCCTGTGAGTCTGACCCAGGCCAGCTAACCCACCCTGAAGGTGCCTCCAGCCACGCCTCTTGTCTCCCTTCCTGCCCCTGGCCTCCTCCCCTCTGCTTACACCGAGCCATCTCCTCTGCGCGCTTGTCCTTAGCACTGGGTTCCCTCCGTTTGCCCGGTCTCCTTGCTGTAGGTGGGGCTGTGCACAGGCGCCTGTCCACCTGCCAACCGGCTGTTGGGCTCTGCCCCCATCCCTCCCTTCAGGCAGTATGAGCCGCTCAGTTCTCCCTTAGAACAGCATGTCTCTTTAATCTGCTTTTAGCACCATGGAGTTTGAGAGCATCCCTCAGTTATGGTGCTGTTGGTTTCATGCTGCAGAGACAGATGGAAGGAGAATAGGAAGGGAATTTTCTGCTAGACTGGATAGTTTCCTCCCTTTATCAAGAGGGGATGATGATGGAAATTCCTGTGGCAGTCCAGTGGTTAGGACTCAGTGCTGTCACTGTCGAGGGCCCAGGTTCAATCCCTGGTCAGGGAACTAAGATCCCTCATGGACATAGCCGGAAGGAAAAAGGAGAAGATGGTGTCCCCATTATTCCCATCCCAGGATAAGATTTGAAATTGCAGGTTTTTCTTGGGGACTGGGAGGTTGAGGAAAACCTTGGCCTGGCTGTGAGAAATGGCCTGGACAGAGGAGTGAAGCTCTGTCTGAAAGTTGGAGCCCAGAACCGGATACCCATCTGAGATGTAGCTCCCGTTGGTGACCGTTGCTCTGGGAGGTGGAGTGGGAGGAGTTGATCCCCCCACCGCCTCCACGTCTGGAGCTTCAGGTGGACTTTAACCGAAAAGAGCTGGGAAGGGCACCTTAGCCAGAGGGGGCAGGACCTGGCTCTGGACTCCACAGTGGGCCTGAGGGAGGCGTTGGCCTCAGCTTGCCATGGAGAAGCTCCCAACAGGCTCCCTCCTCCCTCCAGGCTGGGAAAGGAGAAGGGGGGTCCAGAGGTTGCAGGAATGATGACTATGCTGGGTGCCCTGGTGGTCTGCACAGGTAACTAGACAGACCCTGTCTGCTGCCTCCGGGGGCAGTGCCTGGGGAGGGGGCCGGAGTGTGGTGCGCTAGACAGGGGGACCTGAGACCTGGAGGCCCTCTAAGCTGCCTCTGTTTCCCTTGAGCCAGGAGACAGAGGACAGGAAGCTGCTGGCGTCCACAGAGTGGGAGTGTATAAACAAGAGAGGGTGTAGGGGCTCCGTGGATGGTGTGGACCCTGAATAGAGAGTTAGCAAGCTGGAGGGAAAGGTTGAGGGCAGGAGGAGAAGGGGACGACAGAGGATGAGATGGTTGGATGGTGTCACCAACTCAGTGGACATGAGTTTGAGCAAACTCTGAGAGATGGTGAAGGACAGGGAAGCCTGGCGTGCTGCAGTCCATGGGGTTGCAAAGACTTGGACACGACTAAGCAGCTGAGCAGCCCCACACTGGAGGGGTCTGTAGCTTGGCTCTGACCAGGAGAGCAGAAGGGGTGAGGAGTGGAGGGTTGCTTCTTCCCCAGGGGTGGGATGGGGATGAAGGTCATGTGCTGCTTCTGATCTGGGGACTTTTCGGAGCCCCCTTTGGGTGGGGGTTGGTTTGCTTGGCTCATCAGCAGTCTTCAGCCCCTTTCCTCCTGTCAAGCGTTGGCTTGAGCAAGGCCGGGTGGATAGACTTGAGGTTTTGTTCTGGTGGGAGCCAGGTAAGCTCTCACCGGCCACCAGCACTAGTTCTGAGACCTCGGGATGACTCTGGGGCAGAATATTCCCACCCATTCTGTTTTTTTAAATACCTGTAGTTTGTTCTGCTTAGAGTGGGCGGGGGTCCAGGTTAGGGCCGCAGGCAGCATGTCCCAAAAGGGTGAGGTTGTGCTTTCCCAGAGGGGTGGCAGGCCTGCCTGGGGGAGGGGCAGTGGGGCTGGTCTGGACACAGACTGGTATCTTCCAGCCTTGTCATCGGCCCAGAGGAGAGCCTGCCTGGGCCCCACCCGTGTTCTGCTGGCTGTTTGCCTGCCACGCGCCCAGGATCGCTCAGGGCTTTGCTCAGGTATCTCGGGAACAGCTGCGCCGGAAACCGGGGCCCAGCGCTGGGAGGACTGAACCCAGGCTGCCTCAGTGGGATCGGCTCTGTGCAGCTGTTCACTGACAGCCAAGGGGGATAGGAGCCTTCCTGACTAGGGGTGGACAGGGCAGTCTCCGGACCCCCTGCTGGCCCACCTGGTTAGGGGCTGGCCCTTGCAGGGTGGAGGTTTGTGTTTCTTGGTCCTTAGTTGGAGCCAGATCCCAGATCTCAGAGGCCTGAGAAGCAGCTGGGCTTGCGCTGTAGGAGTGTGTCTTGCCCCCCACCCCACTCCACCCCGCGAGGCGCAGCTTCCTCCAGGCCTGCAGGGTTCAGGGACCACTTCACAGCTGAGGACCATTCCCACAGGGGAGGCGCTCGTCCCTGTGACCACACGCTCCTGTTTAGTGGTTCACCAGGGGCTTTAGGAAGGGCCCATATTTGGTTTTATTATTAATTTATATCCTGCTGGGGTAAGGCAGCATACAGCACAGCTGGGGTATTCTGAAAAGGGGCCAGTTTTCCTTTCATTTTAAAAGCAGCAATGCCTGCTACCTTCCATTTGACTTTCTTTGGGTGAATTATGAAAGAAGAGCATTAATGATTTTTGTGATGTGTGTGCCTTCCCTGATTCAGAAGATTGGGTTCATTGGCTCCTTAGGGTCCTTCACTTGCTTGATTTCAGTGACAGCTGGGGACAGAGACATCAGTAAGTACAGAAATGCTGAGCCCAGGTAAACTGCTGGGGTCATCGTTTCTTAAAGAGACTGTGGGTGATGGAAGTTGCAGAGGCAGGCACTTTCTTTGGGTAGGCAGCTGAACTGGGTAGGGAGCAGGGGTATGGTACAGAACTTGGGGGCTAGAAGAGACCTGGGGGTGCAGGGGAGGGCAGAGTTTGAGCCACACCTGTTTTGGATTCAGTCGTCTCCCTCTGCTCGGCCAGTGTCAAGGGGGTAACCTCTGAGCCCTGAGCAGAGAGAAAGCTGGATGCTGGGAGCTCCCTTCCTCTCCTGCACCTTTGACTTTGCCCTGGGCCTTGGGCAGACGCACAGAAGGGACGGCAGAGGGAAGTAAGAGAGTGTCCTCGGCTCTTGGAATTGAACCTTTCACTGTTGCCTCTGCGGGTGTTTGCAGGGAGGAGGAGAAAGGATAGCGGTTTGGAGAGAATCAGATTCTGAAGAGGGCTCCTCCTCATCCTGCTTCGTCCTCCAGCAGTGTCAGGACTGACCTCGGGGGGGGGGGGGGTGGCCCCTGGTCACATCCACACACGACCCTTGTCCGCAAAGGGGAGCGAGTCAGAGAGCCGTCCCCTGGTTCAAGAGAGGAGCCAGGCAGATTTTTTGTCCTTTGCTCAGCCGGCCCCTGGGATATATTGCTCCTTATGTCTGCCTCTGATACACGCTCTGCTCAGGTGTTCAGCGGGTTCAGAGCGCAGGTTCGCTGTGCGTGCCGAGCCCCATCTCTAATGAAAGCAGACTTTGTTCTCTGGAGGCAGCTAATCGTGCCCGTGGGCTGCAGTCAGGGAGAAGGTGTTTAATACAGGGCAGGCGGCAACAGGGGCCTGCGCCGACTGGCAGATTGCAACATGGCAATTACGAGGCTATTGCCCCCTCCCTCCACCCTGCAGATACAGTTGAGTCCTCTGAACTGCTCCTGAGTGAGTGAAGAATGAATACTCTGCAGGAGAGGGAGGAGGAGGCGGGTTAGGTGGGGTGGGGGCTGTGAGGAGAGCTGCTTTCCTTCTCACCTCACCTCCGTAACGTGGGGGGCGGGTGGGGGGGGTGTCTCCCTCAACAGTGCCTGCGGGTGCAGCCCCGAGAGCCCCAGACCAGGTCAGCCAGGGGGATTGACTCAGGTCTCAGCCTTTCTCCCAGAAGGGCTTCGCTCATAGCTCAGCTGGTAGGGAGTCTACCTGCAATGCAGGAGACCCCAGTTTGATTGCTGGGTTGGGAAGATCCCTGGCGAAGGGATAGGCTACCCACTCCAGTATTCCGGCCTAGAGAATGCCATGGACTGTATAGTCCATGGGGGTCACAAAGAGTTGGACCCACCGAGCCACTTTCACTTTTCTCCCAGAGCACAGCTGTTGTTGCACAAACCCAGCCTGAGATGTGGTAGCCCACATCCTGAGTCTTCTGCTTCCAGTTCCTTGAAGCTCAGGTAGTTTGTGGTGAGGGGTGGGAGTGGAATTCTTCCTTGTCAGTTTCTAGACTTTCTAGAAGACCCTTCTCGTGGAGGTGCCCTGGAGCCAGCACAGCATCCAGAGGCTAAGAGACCTCAAGGGCTGTCTGCCTGCTCCTTGTGGCCTGTGGCCCATTTGGACTTGTCCAGCCTTCCCTGGGGGGCTCTTTTTCTTGCTGTGGGATTAGGAGTCGACCTCGGGTTGAAACACTCCAAAGCAGCTTGGAGATCTCTGGGTGAAAGCTGTGTGCTAGGGAGGCGGCCTCCAGGAGCTGGGTCTTCCTGGAGGGGCTGCTCTGATGCTTTGTAACCTGCCTCTCCTCTCCTCCCATGACCCTGCTGCCCGGCTGCTGCTCCCCATGTTCTCCAGTAGGCCTGGCGTCGCGCTCACCCCTGGGGCTGACCTTCCCTGCAATGCCAGCAGCCTGCCAGGCCTGTATGTGCCTGTTCAGTGCTGGAACTGTGGTCCCCTCCAGGCTGGATCTTGGGCCCTTAGCAGACCTCAGGAGTTGGAACCAGGGCCCCAGTATGCACTGGAATTTAGGGATATGGGGCAGGGAGTGGCACAGAGTCTCCCTCCTGGACTTGTGTTGGGATCGCTGCGGCTCCTGGGTGGACTGTCCTCCCTAGCAGGGTGTGGCCTTCTGCTTCCCCAGTCGGGAGCCATGTCCCTCCGTGTGACTCCGATATGTATGAAAAGGGCACCTCTGGGTGGGGGAAAGAACCTCCAAAACCACTGTTGTTCATCTGAGAGTCCTAGTCTGCAGTTTGACCCGTCTCACTACTAGCCATATCCACGCTACCTGTCCCCTCAGCAAGCCAGATTATCTGGGCATGAAAGCCCCAGGAATATGTGCTGTGGGGCCGTGAGGTTGAGACAGGGCAAGATGAGCTCGTAGGACATGTGACAGCTCGAGCTGGGGCAGCGGAGTGAGGCCGCTGCCTCTCCTCACGGGTAGGATGATTAGATACCCAGGCACAGCGGTGTCCTCCGCCCACCACCCACACCAGTGTCCCAGGGGTTGGAGGGCAGTGTGAGCGCTGGTAGGAATAGGGAGGAGGGGGGAAGGCAGAGGCTGGCTCTGGACTTCATGGGCGCACCCGGCTACCAGTATCTCTCACTCCTGCCATCTGACTCTTCCTTTTCTAACATATACACACACACCCCACACCCCAACTTAGACCCTCTGAGTATCAGAACCCAGGTACCTGGGCTGGCTTGGCACTTTCTGGGCCTGTTCCCCCAGCCAGAGGAGCTTCCACCCAGGGCCCCACTAAAGGGGTAGCCCCAGGGAACTGTGGGGGTGACTTGTTTGCTCCTACACATCTCAGGAATGTGCTGTCCCTTCAGGCCTGCCCAGATTCCTGAACAGGGAGTCAGCCCGACACAGCCTGCTGCTTGTGCCCTGTGGGGACACGCTCTGCCTCGCCATCAAAGGGCTGGAGGTTGGCGGCTCGTGCCTGCTGTCACACCCCAGAACCCCACGCCAGAGGCCAGGCTGCCCAGACAGAGCGGGGAGGCCACTCCTCTTCCCGCCCTCCCCACCCCCTCACTGTGCCTCCCGCCTCAGGCCCTGTTGGAATGTGACAGGAGTCGTAGCCAGGGCATGTCCCGACAGCAGGAACACACGCTTCAGCCCGCAAGGCTTCCTTCAGCCCCCAGCTCTGGTTAGGTGGATGGCGGAGGCAGAACTGTTGATGCCCGGAAGGCCACCTGAGGTTGGTGCCTCCACCGGTCCCTGTGGTAGCTGCTGCCCCCATGCTGCAGCCCAGCTCATTACAGGTGGGGGAGAGGTCGGAACCCCAAGAACTTGGAGGGGACCTCACAGGCCACTCATTCCAGCCATCTCTCTGCAGATGAGAGACAAGCTTATCCAGTGAGGCAGGGACTTATCCAGGGCCACATCATGTGTCAGAAGCAGCACCGAGCCCGGAAGCCAGGTGTTTCAGCTCTCCAGACTGGGGCTTCCTGCACAGGCTTTCCCAGCCCCGGGAATATCAACACTGTGTGCCAGTAGTTCCTTGTCGTGGGAGGCTGCCCCGTGCTTTATAGGATGTTGAGCAGCATGCCTGGCCTCTACGCATTAGATGCCTGTACCACCCACCCCTGGTGTGACAAGCAGAAATGCCTTCAGATATTTGCCAGATATCAGGGGCGGGGAAAGGAAGGGGCTGGGGAAGACCCAAATCACCGTGGTTGAGAACCGTCATTGCTCTAATGTGCTGCCTTCTCCAGTTCTCTCGCCGGGACCTTCCCTTCCACCTCACTGCCTGTTCACCACTGTTGCCCACGGAACTGGTGTTTGGGCTCCTCTGGAATCATTGCTAGGAGCTTTTTCTTTTTTTTCCCCAGCATCTTCTTGGGCCTCTCCTAGGCTTTTTCCTGGTGTTTTCTTCTGCAACCCACATCCCCCAAATCTCTGAGTTGTTGTTTCTAGACTCTGAGAGGCCCTGGAGATGAACAGGACAGATATGGGGCAGGATAGGGACAAGACAGGACCAGGCTTCTTCTGGAATCAGGCGTGTGGTAAGCCAAGAGCGTGGTCGCACAGACACACCTGTGTCTCCCTGGGCCCAGGACGCTGTTCATGGGGAGCCCAGTGCTTCTGCTCTGGTCCCGCCTCGATGGCTCTCCTGCGTAGCTCTCCTGTGGGCACTGACAGACAGGCCTTGACACCTGGGTTCTGTTTTCTTCCCGTCTCCGGTTTCAGGAGCTGTTGGCCAGAGGAAGTGGCAGGGCCGTGGGATGCAGAGAGCCGCAGGCTGACTCCCGGACAGCGGAACAGAGAGTGCTGCCGACGGACGGACGGTATGTTTGTGGTGAGGCCTGTGCCCCCCACTGGGCCCCGTCCTGGGGAGGCTGGTGGGTGAGGGGGCAGCAGGTGGCCCCTCTTGGTGGGAGCTGGTGAAGAGAGTGGTGGAGGCCAGAGAGGCTTGACCTTCAGGGCCCCCAAATCTGGAGACGCCCCGCCCTGAGGGGTCCAGGCTGGGCGTACATCTCAAGCCCTTACTTTCTTAGCTAACATTAGTCGAGCATCTGAGTGCCAGCTCCTGTTGTTAGTGCTTTCCATAATCATTACAACAACCCTATGAAATTGGTTGTTGAAACTCAACCCAGTTTGGAGTTGAGGAAACTGGTGTTTGGAGAGTTGCTCTTCCCTCTGCAGTGGCCCTCCCACGCCCACAGGGGCCAGGGGTGGGTCACTCCTCCAGCCCGACCCATGCTCCCTGTGCCCAGGCCCTGGGCCCTGCCTTTCCCCTCATGAGTTCCCACTGGCCCTGGACCCCTCTCCTGCTCACCACTGACCCACAGGCAGTGGCACCCAGAGCTGAGCACTTCAGATAACCCTGGGAGCGGCCCAGGCCTATCTGCCTGCCTGGTGGCCCCTACCTGTCCCCCACTTCCCTCAGTTCAGAGGCTTCTTGCCACGTCTCTAAGCCTCCTCTCTCCTTATTTCCCTCAGCAGGTTGAAGAGCTCTCGCCTCCCAGAATGACCAGTGCTGCCCCTGCTAAGAAGCCCTACCGTAAGGCACCACCCGAGCATCGTGAGCTGCGGCTGGAAGGCCCTGGCTCCCGGCCCGAGCAGGAGGTCAGCAAGAATGGTCCCCCTGCCCCAGCTGGCAGCTGCAGACCCCTGAGGCGGGGCCTGGCTGTCCTGAGGGGGCATCTGGTTCCCCTAGTTGGGGTGCAGGTGTGGTGTTGCTGGTACCCACTTGGGCTCTCAGCTGCCGCCATGCTCGTGGGGGGCCATGCAGACTAATGGGGGATGGCTGTGACACGTCCACACATCCAGGAGCCCCAGAGTCTGTAGCGCAGCCTCAGTGATCTGTGCGGTATTATTCTTGGTGTGAGAGGCTGCCCATCAGACAGAGGTGTCTGGCCTGCCCGGAGCCTGGGACTCTGGCCCTCCGCTGGTGGAGCAGAGCTGTGCAACCTGCGGCCCCTCTGGGCACCTTTAGGGAGCTCCAGCTGCTCACCCTCAGCCTAGCTATTCTCCACTGTCCCCAAAAGGCTGACCTTCTTCCAGCTTTGCTTTGGCTGACATTTATCAAATATGTGCTCCCTGCTAGGAACCGCATTAGATTCCTAGGAGGCCTTCTTCAGGCAACCGCCAAACATTCTCCAGATCGCTGTTCCTCTCTTGTTAAGCTCCTGCAGGAGGAGGAGAGTTTATTCTCCTTGATACTGTGTCTATACCCTGTTGAAATTCATGGAGCATATTTAGAGAACTTGAGAGATGGCCAGCATGTGCCAAGTGCCCAGGGCAGAAGTGCCATCCACGACTTGCCCATTTTCAATTCAGGAAACATTAAAAGGCCAGATACTGTGCAAGGTGCCACCCTCTGGGCACCCCCCCCCCCCCCCCCCCCCCCGCCACCAGTTTTAGACGTGGTCTCTAGGGTTCATCAAGATTAATGTAACCAGTCCAGGTGTCAGTGGCTCCCAGGGCCATAGTCTGGGCCACGCACCTCATTGTCCTGCCTGTGATGAGCGTCCTGAAGCTGTGAGGCCAGTCAGATGCCACTCAACATTTCCCTCCTGCCATAACGTGGGCTGGCTCTGCCTTGTGGTTGGCTGAGTTCTGGCCCTTGGGATCGTGACCTGTGTGGGGGCTTGAGGAGGATGTTGCAGGAGGGAGAAAGCAGGTCGAGATGCTTCACTCCTCTCCGTCTGGGTTACCCCAGAGGCTGTCCTGCACTCGTGCCTCCCAAGCCTCTGGGAGGGCCTGGTGTGGCCCAGGGGGCCCACAGGGCTTCATCAGAGCTCCGGACCCTACTCCATCCCACCGGGCTTTGTCACTTCCCTGGAAAGTCTTCAGCCTAGCCTGCAGGGCCCGCTAGGAGCCCAGAGAACAGCTGAGAGGCTGTCTAGCCTAGGGAGAGGTGGCATGGCCTCTAGGACTCAGAGGGCTTGGAGCTGGTGTGGGGAAGGGCAGGGTTGGAGTCTGGTGGCATGGGCGAGGGTAGTCTTAGCTGGTCCAGAAGTTACTAGACGGCCTCCATCTCTGTGGGGCCCCGCAGCCCACTTGTGCCAGACACGTTTGCTGCAGACATGACCCTCTCTGGGGCTGTTTGGAGGAGGTGGGAGTGAGCGGGAGGCAAGTGGTCCAGAGCCAAGCCTCACGCTTCTGTTCTTTTGTGCACAGGAGCCGCTGACTGATGCGGAGAGGATGAAGTGAGTACCTGGTGCCCAAGAGCCTCCTCGCCTCAGCTCGGTCCCCTCAGCCCCAGGCTGTTGGTACTGTTGGGCTTTTCCTTGGATTAGGTAGAGGTAAAGGTTGGGGATTTTAGGGACTCTGGAAGGCAGCTTGACGTTTGGATATTCCTCCTGGAAAAGCATCTGTCTGATGAGAGCGTTGGGGAGGCGAGTGGCTCTGAGGGGCTGCTCGGGCGAGTCCCCAGCTCCCGCCTCCCTTGCCAGCTGTCTCTCACAGCCCTTTCTGTCAGCTCCGTGAGGCCTCTGCAGAGCAGGGCCCTCCTGGGCTGGGTTTCCACGAGCTGAATAATGGAGCAGCTTGACTGTGCAGTGGAGAAACTGGAGCTAGGGGCTGCCTGGCTTGGGTTGTAACCAGAGACAGATGGCTACTGTGGCCCCTGCAATTCTGTCTTCTCCAGTGAGGGGGGCTGACTGTCCCCCTCCATCCCCTCTGCCTCCCCCACCCTCCAGGCCCAGCCGTGTTCTCAGGGGCAACAGGCCTATGGGATATGCTTCCCTGGACTCAGGCTGAGCCTCAGGGAGTCCCCTGCCCACAGCTGCCTGTCCTTCTGTCACCCCTACTTCCTTCCTGAATCCAGCCTGGGACTCCAGGTGGCCCTTCCACCTCTGATGCCCCTCTGCCCTTGACCCCTCATCCTCCCAGGCTTTTGCAGCAGGAAAACGAAGAGCTTCGTCGGCGCCTGGCCTCGGCCACCAGGCGCACTGAGGCTCTGGAGCGTGAGCTGGAGATCGGGCAGGACTGCCTGGAGTTGGAGTTGGGCCAGAGCCGGGAGGAGCTGGACAAGTTTAAGGACAAGTTCCGCAGGTGTGGGACCGGGGTCTGGGACACGCATGCATGCATCTCCCCATTCACAGGGGGTTGTTAGCCAGGCGTGGCCTCAGAGGTGGTCCGATTCTGATGTGAAAACTGAAGTTCTGGGAGGGGCACCTGCCCAAGATCCCACACCAAGAAGGGACTGAGCAGGGTCTGAAGAACGGCGTCTTGACCCGGGGGTCTGCCTTGTGTTCTCTACAGGCTGCAGAACAGCTACACGGCTTCCCAGAGGACGAATCAGGAGCTGGAGGACAAGCTGCACACGCTGGTAATCTGTCCAGGCGGGCAGCTTGGCTGGCGCTGCACTCACAGCACAGCACGGGGCTGGACTTGGAGGGGGCCCCCGTCCTGCCCTGGGCTCGGGAGGGGGTGGCTGTGGTGGGGAGGGGCCTGCCATGTGCTGTGCGAGTCAGGATCGTCTTAACGTTCACACTGTTTCTCTTCTCTCGTCTTCCCCCCACGCTGCCACCGCCGCTGCTGTACTCTTCTCTCAGGCCTCTCTTAGCCACAGCTGGATTTTTGCAGTTGCGTCTGAGTTTGTGTGTTTTCTCCCTTGCCCTTGCCTCCTGCTCAGCTGAGATCTGGGATGGCTGGGGCCTGGCCCTTGCCCCCTGCCCAGTCCTTTCTTCTTCCTCATGGGAGGCCTGGTCAGCAGTCAGTGCCTCACTCCTGGGGCACAGGTGGGGAGCCTGTTCTTGGCTTGGGCAGACGTACTGATTGATGTCACCACTGAACATTCACAGCCTCTCAGCTGCAGTGGCAGCTAGCTCCGCCACTTGGAGGAAGAGGGCCTGTAGATCCAGTCCCTGAGCTGAAGATCAGAAGACTGTAGCTCCCTCCCTGCTTGATTAGATAATCTCCCAGGTGCCCCCAGCTGCCACCCAGCCCCGCTCCGTGCCCAGCCTCCTCCCCCCACCCAATGGCCTGATCCTGGAAACAGCTCCATGCAGCATAGGCCTGAGCCCCTGGGTTTGCAGTTCTCGCCTCTCAGGGTAGAAGCTCCTTCCCCTGGTATGTAGAGCTCCTTGAGCGCCCTCCAAGGTTGGGCCGCTCTTAGATTGCTCTGGGCCCAGGCAACTGTTGGTCACGCTCAGAAAGCCCCTGCCCCACAGCCAGCCTGCACCGCAGGAGAAGTGTCCGGTCTCCTTCTGTCTGTCCATCATCTGTCTCTACTCCATGTGCCTTGGCTGCCCTAGCACCTGTGGCTTCCTGTGTCTCTGGGCTGGGAGGAGGGGAGGAAGGGCTGGCTGGGGTCTGGGCTGGGTTCACTGTGAGTCTTGTGCCTCAGATCAAGAAGGCTGAGATGGACAGGAAGACGCTGGACTGGGAGATTGTGGAGCTGACCAACAAGCTGCTGGATGCCAAGAACACCATCAACAAGCTGGAGGAGCTCAATGTACGGCATCTTGGGGCCTCCCTGCCTGTGCCACTCTGTCCCCACCCCACTCCCCGAGTGGGGCTGGGCTCTGAACTGCGTCTGTGTCTGCAGGAGCGGTACCGGCTGGACTGCAACCTGGCCGTGCAGCTGCTCAAGTGCAACAAGTCCCACTTCCGTAACCACAAGTTTGCTGATGTGAGTAACATGCCCTCCCAGCCAGTGCCCGCCCACCCTTTCTAGGACCCCTCCAGCTCCAGTTTCTATGCCTCTCTGTCCTGTCCTTGCACCTCTGGCTCCCCTGCTTTCTGCTTTGCCTTCCCCTCGCCTTCCTGTTTCCCCTCAAGCCAGGCAGCTCAGCCTCTGCTTGGTGTCCTGCATGCTCTCAAGGGCCATCACTAGGGGCAGGGTGAGGACTGGCCCTATGGGTATTTCTGGAACAGAGATGGGGAGAGGGTCTCAGTTTCCAGATCTGATGCAGGAAGGAGGGGGATGCCAGAAGTATGGGCCGTAAGATAATTGAGAGAGCCCCTTGCTCCAAGGGGAAGCTCTAGACCCCAGAGCTGCGGCCTAGGGCTGACAGGGTCGACAGAAGGAGTAAGCCTTAGCACCAGTTCTGGGGTCAGATCCTGGCTGTGTTAATCAAAAGCTTCAAGTCATTTAACTGCAAAATGAGCACATACTTTGGTGTGCTGAGAACAGCTGATAGCAAAGTGCCCCGCACACTGTGAGGAGGGAGCCTTGCACATGGCAGCCTTTATTTTTGCCCTGGAGAAGGCGATGGCACCCCACTCCAGTACTCTTGCCTGGAAAATCCCATGGATGGAGGAGCCTGGTAGGCTGTAGTCCATGAAGTCGCTAAGAGTAGGACATGACTGAATGACTTCACTTTCACTTTTTACTTTAATGCTTTGGAGAAGGAAATGGCAACCCACTCCAGTGTTCTTGCCTGGAGAATCCCAGGGATGGAGGAGCCTGGTAGGCTGCAGTCCATGAGGTCGCACAGAGTCAGACACGACTGAAGCGACTTAGCAGCAGCAAGCTATCTTAGGCTGGGATCCTTCATGTCTCTTTCCTTCTCTCGTTCCTGTACCCCAGCTGCCCTGTGAGCTACAGGACATGGTTCGGAAGCACCTGCACAGTGGTCAGGAGGCCGCCAGCCCCGGGCCTGCCCCCGGCCTGGCCCCTGGGGCTGTGGTGCCCACCTCGGTCATTGCCCGCGTGCTGGAGAAGCCGGAGTCTCTCCTGCTCAATTCAGCCCAGTCAGGCAGCGCCGGGCACCCCTTGGCTGAGGATGTCTTTGTGCATGTGGATATGAGTGGGGGTGACCCGGGTGACTCAGCTAGCCCCCTAGCCCCGAGCAGCCCCAGCCCCCAACCCAACGGGGAGTGCCATTCCCTGGGCACTGCTGGGGGCTCCCCAGAGGAGGAGCTGCCCCTGCCGGCCTTTGAGAAGCTGAGCCCCTACCCAACCCCATCTCCGCCACACCCACTGTATCCTGGCCGCAGGGTGATCGAGTTCTCTGAGGATAAGGTGCGGATCCCCCGCAACAGCCCCCTGCCCAACTGCACATATGCCACCCGCCAGGCCATCTCCCTGAGCCTGGTGGAGGAGGGCAGTGAGCGGGCCCGCCCCAGCCCCGTGCCTAGCAGCCCTGCCTCGGCCCAGGCCTCTCCCCAGCACCAGCCCCGCCCCGCCCCGCCGGCGCTCAGTGCCCCGGCCAGCGCTGCCAGCTCCGAGGAGGACCTGCTGGCCAGCTGGCAACGGGCGTTTGTGGACCGCGCTCCGCCCCCGGCTGCTGTGGCCCAGCGCACAGCCTTCGGCCGGGATGCACTCCCTGAGCTGCAGCGCCACTTTGCCCTTGGGCCTGCTGGTGGAGATGAGGTGCAGGCACCGTCGTCCCCACCTGGTGAAAGCGGGCTTCTGCTGCTACCCAAAGCTGACCCTGGCTTTCCCAGGGAGGAGGACGAGGAAGAGCTGAATCTGCCCATCAGCCTGGAGGAGGAGCGCCAGAGCCTGCTGCCCAGCGATGCTGGCACTGAGGAGGGGCCCAGCGCGCCTCGTGGCGAGGGCAGGGTGTGGGCACTGTCCAGCCCCAGCCGCCCCCAGCGCAGCCCCAAGAGGATGGGGGTGCACCACCTGCACCGCAAGGACAGCCTGACCCAGGCCCAGGAGCAGGGCACCCTGCTGCACTAGCGCCCGGCTCGCCTTCCCGCCACCGCCGCACTGGGATCGCAGGGCACCCCTGCCCTTGCACCTCAGGGTCTCCACCCAGCCCAAGCCCTTGGCCTCTGCTCCCTGCGCGAACAGGGCCAGGCCACACCAGGCCTTCCAGCTGCACTGACTGTAACTGGCACCAGCTGGCCTCGTGGTTTTTCCCTCCTGGAATATTTATTCTCCAATGGTAACGTGCAGCTGGGGCTTATGACCTTTCTTCCAGTCAGCCCAAATTGGTCTGTTCTGGGGAGCTGAGGCGATTATTACATCAGTGTTTATCCTCCACCCTCCTTTCATAGCCACCCGTTTTTTTCCCCCCCGCCAGAGTGTAGGGGGTCATTGGGATTATTAACCTCTAAGTTCTAGTTTTTGACCTGTTTCCCTCTCCTTCAATCCTCTGCATGAGCTGTTGCCTTCAAGGGGCCTAGCACAGCAGGCCCTCGGGGGTGTGGGAGAGGACTGACTCAGGGCTCCTCAGATGTTCCTCCTCCCTCTGGAAGGGAGTAGAGGGTGGGATTCAGGGGCCTTAAACTGGGCTCTAGGTGAAGCCTGGCCCCACTCCCAACCTTGGCTCTAGACTGTTACTCCCAGCACTGGGAAATTTTCACATCGGTAACTATTTTAAAAGTAAACTATTTTACTGGAATGGCCTCATTTGTTTTACTGACCTTCCTTCTCCAGTCTTCTACCCATTCTTGAGTATCCCCAGTCCTAGTCATGTCCTAGTCTTTGCTCCTGACTCCCCCTGCCTTCACTCTGCCTGGGGCTTCCTTGGGCACAGAGCATCAGGCAGGGAGAGAGTATCCCTCAATTAACCTTGGCAGGGCTCCTGAGTCTCCTTGGGGTAGGGTCCAGCCAAGTTTTGGGGGCACTTTACCTCACTTATGGCCCTTACAGGTTCTGTGTAAGGTGTCACCCCAAAAACCCAGGTCCTAGAAGTCAGACCTGAGGCAGACCTGCTTGAGACATTTGGGGCCAGTGGATACTGCCTGGAGCTTGGGCCATAGGGTAGCACTGCCACCTAGTGATATCTAGAGGTATTTCCAGTTCCTCCCCTACTGCCATCCCCCAGTGACCAGAGCCACACACCAGGTTATAGAGTTCATAAAATCTCTTCCGAGCCAGCGGTCTGCAGCCAGAGCTGCCAACAAGTCCAGAAGCATTGCCTTAGGTTCCAGTGCCCCCGAGGATTTTGTTGAGTCACAGCCTCCAGAGCCTCCCACCACACTGCCAGGAGCTGCCAGAGCCCCAGGCACCACCACCCCTCATACCCAAGCCCCAGGGTCTGACTCTGACATCTGGGGCAAAGTGCTGGAGACACAAATGTAATGATGTGCAGAAACGGAGAGTCACATCTCAGTCTCAGCCAACAGACTGTCCCCTAGTCCTGATGTCATTAGCACCATCTGAGAGCTGGGATCTGTGGAAGGTGGAGGGGTGTTCAGACCACCATGCATCCCTCCTCTGGGGACCACAAACAAGTGGCCTAAGTTTCCCACACCCTGTCTCCCTGGTCTCAAGCCTCCAATCAACCTCTGGGGGCTCTTACCATTGGGGCCCGTCCAGGAGCTGCTGCCCCTCTGGTGGGCAGCAGGCTCCCGTGCTCGCTGTCGTTCCTGGGTGTCACCAGGCCCTCCTGCCACCTCCTCCTCCTCTTCCCCCTCAGAGAGGAGGTCACAGATCTGCTGCTGCAGCTCCGGGCTAATGCTGTTCTCGGCCAACACCAGACTCCGCAGAGCTGTAGGGTAATTTTCTACCATGTCCAGCAGGGTCTGCAGTGGGGAAGGATATGGAAAAGAGTGAACGCAGTTAACGCGGCTCCTCAGGCTCCAGCTGCCACCCCTTTGGTATGTCCACAGGAGATATGTTGAGGCTAACCTCAACCTCTGGTCCATTCCCCAATGTGAAGACTTCTCACCTGAGCTGACTGGTTGGTGAGCCCTGTGCCCTCCAAGTCTAGGACCTCTAAGGTGCGGCTGGAGGCCACAGCTACAGCCAGCATCCCTGCCACGTGGTCACCTGGGGAGACAGCACACACACACTCACCTGCAGTCATTTGCGGGCCTGCTAACTTTCCTACAGCCTCCCCATCACCCTAAACACCTGAGATACCACCCCAGGCCAGGAAAGGCTGGCAATTGGTAGATGGCCAGGAGGGGAGCATTGTGACTGGCCAGTGAATGGATGAAGCCAGCCAGGCCCCAGGGGTGGTGATGGATGCTCTGATCTAACTGTTGGTCAGCTGGTCCTCCACACCGGTGGCTCCTGTACTTCCACCCACAACCTTCTTTTTCCTTTCCTTCTCCAGTGTAGTGGTTACCATGGCAACTGATGATCCCAGGTTCTTGGAGGTGGGGTGAGGGGTGTGCTGAGAATCAAAAGGGACTTTTGCGAGCCTCACCCAGGGGGTTGTAGTCCAGATTGAGGACGCGGACCTGGGAGCTGTGGGCCACGGCAATGGCGAGGCGGCTCCAGCCCTTAGGGGTGATGCCGGGATTAGCGCTCAGTGTCAGCTCCTTCAGGCCTGGGCAGCATCACAGTGAGAAGCCAGGATGGGGAAGGTCAGGCCCTTCTCCAACCCCTCCCCCACCTTGGGATCTTTGGGGTGTCCCTAGTGACTGAGAGCCACGCCACCCCCTCCACAGAGCCTCAGGGACATTAGAGCCCCATGCCCTTCCTGCCTGCTGTAGCCTGGATTCCTGTGTCTCCATTCCTGCTCAGCTCCAACCCTCCCTCCTTGAAAGGATCTGAAAACCATTCTCACCCACACAGTTAGAGCCCTCTTCTCCTGGCCACGCCCCCTCCCCTCTGCACTTAGTTTTTCGCTTTTCATCAAGGCCATATCAGCCCTTGCCCTCAGCAGGGCCCTTGCTCACCAGACTTGGCCCCGTCAGGCGGGAGGAGGCCACAGATGAGGTTGATGGCTTCATCACCCAGCATGCAGTCCCCCAGGTCCAGTGCCACAAGGGCAGGGTGGAGGGCTAGGGCTGGATTCAACAAGGCCAGCCCTGCGTCCGTCAGAGGGCTCCCATGTAGACTTGAGGGGTAAGAGCAGAGAGCAAAGGTTACTGCCATCATCAGCCCTGTCTGTAAGGGGGAAGGCGCACCCTCCCTGATGGTGAGCCCTAGAGGTGAGGAGGACATTCGGTCACAGCACATGGGAGAGGCCCTGGGAAGCAAGAAAGTTCTAGATTCTGAAAGAATGCAGTTAGAAGAGGAATGTGGCTTCTTTCGGGGGGCAGGGACTAGGCTCCAGATCAGAACACAGAGAAGGGGTGTGTGGGGATGGTATTTTGGACAGAATGTATGGGCAGGGATCTAGTCCTCACGGGAGGATTCCTTCTTTGGGGACCGAGCAGCTGCCCAGGAGAAGCCACTGGGGTGATCGGGTTGGCAGGTACAAGGACCCTGCCAGGAAGGGGGTGGGTATCCTGTCTCACTTGGGGGTGGGGCTGGTGTTCACAGTCTGGAGATAAAGCAGGAGCTTGGAGGGTGTGGTGGAGGTATGGTCAGAGAGAAGAGGTGCGTGAATAAGGGGTGAGAAGGTAGGTCAAGTGCAAAGACAGGTCAAAGGAGGTGTGGGAAGGAACAGGAGGTGGCAAGAGGAGTGAGAGGAAGGGTGTGGTGCCCAGGACCCCCTTTCGAGAGAGCACACTCACAAGAGGGACTGGATGGAGCGGTTGGTCCGCAGCGCCTCCGCCAGCTGCTTGATGCGGTTGGGACTGGACACGACGCCCAGGTTAAGGTTGAGCTGCGCCAGGGACGTGGCCCCGGCCAGGGCCCGGCAGATTCGGCCGAAGTCGCGGTCGCAGAGACGGCAGCCGCGCAGTGAGAGCAGGCGCACGGCGTTGTCGCGCAGGCCGCGGCAGATGTCCCGCACCTCGGCGCCTGACAGAGGCTCCCCCGAAATCTGGATGGAGCTGGGCAGCATCGTACCCACGGCTGGGCCGCCGGGGCCGGGGCCCGGGCCGCGGCCGAGGTTGGCGGGGCCGCGGGCGGGGTCGGGGCTGGGGTCGGGGCCCGGGCTGGGGTCGCGGACGCAGAGGGGGTAACGGGGGCGGCAGAGGCGCAGGAGGCGGCGGCGGCGGCGGCAGCGGGGGTGGCGGTGGCGGCGGCGGCGGCGGTGGCGGCGGCGGCGGAGAGGAGCGCCGGGGCCGGCCGGGATTGCGGAGCCGCCGAAGTCGCCGGCCGGGCTGAGACCGGGCGGCGCTGGAGCTGGGACGGACCGTGGGGTCCGTGTCTGGGTGACGGGCCGGGGGGCGCGATCCGGGGTCGGGCGGGCGCTGCTCCTCGTCCCTCGCGGTTGTGGCGGCGGCTCAGGGACCTCAGCTTAGGACGCGCGGGACCAGTCTCCGCTCGGAGGCCGCATCTGCTCTCTCCCTTCCTCCAGCCCCGCTCCCCCTACCGCCTCGTTGGGAGAGCCCGAGGCGGGCAGGCCGGCGGGCCGGCAGGCGGGCAGCGGGCGGCGGACTGCAGCTCCTGCTGAAGCTGCTGAGCCGGAGCGGGCGGTGGGTTCCCATGGCAACGGCCGCGTCACCACCGCTCGCCCCGCCCCCTGCCCGGCCTAGGCCACGCGGGCCCGCGAGGTTTGCGCACACCCGGCGTTCAGGTGTGGACGCCCTTCCCCTGGGTGTGGGGCCAGACGACAGGTGGAGAGTAGGTAGCCGGGTGGAAGCCTGGGTCGGGAAGGGGATGGGAAGAGGAGAATAGAGGCACGTCACGTGGAGATGGCGTTTGGGACTATTAGTGTACCGGGTCCTTTTGCTCATTTTTTCGTCGTGCCTTCGCCGGGATCCAAGGCACGCCTCTCTTTCCAAGGCGGGATCCCCGCCGCCTACCGGCTCCGCCATCCAGTTTCGAGGTCCCTAGGGCCCTTTAATCTGCGCCTCTCCCCGCCCGTGCAACGAGAGGCGCCGCGTGCGTGGGGATTCCAGCCGCGTGCCCCTTGCCATGATGGCTGCGGCGCAGCTGCGGCCCCCGGGGTCCCCTCTTGGCTGAGACGGCCTGAGTTGACAGGCCCAGTGGAACCCTCAAAGGGTCCTTGGAGCAGGTGAGCCGCGGGTAGATGCAAGGTGCTGGTGCCGCTCCTTTCCCGGGTGATCAGGGCGCTGCTAATGCTCTGATGTTCTCAGTACCCGTGGAGACTGGAGTGGCCAAAATGAAAGGCGTGCCAGGATGGCGGCATGGAGTGGTTTTGCGGCGTGGACGGTGGCTGGAGGTTTCAGTAAGGGCACACTGCTTAACACAGGCAGTGCACTTACAACTTGGTCCACTGGTAACAGTGTATCCTATATGGTCATATAGGGCAAACCCTAGGCATGTGTTTTTTAGTTCCCTTATTAGAAAAGAGAAATGCTGACCCAGATTTACTAGGGTAATGAATTTTTTAAAAATGAATCATACAAAGTAGTGAAGGGAGGCCAACAATCCTGTTCCTTCCATTAACCACCGTAAGTAACTCCATAGGTGGAACAGATTAAACGGCTAGTGGAGGTGGATGTGCTGTGCTCGGGGTGGTTATTGCTTTTAAGAGGAAAGACTGAGAAATGAAGAAAGCTTTGTTGCTCTGGCCCCATATAACCAGGGCAAAGCCAACTTTGACTTCAGATGTGAGCTCCCACAGGAAGATTATCCTTACACCATGACCCAGGTGCCGAAGGATCTTGTTATGACACGGGGTTGCATCTGGAAAGTTGTGTCCAATTGTCACTGCTCCATAGGCATCCCAAGAGTGACACGGAGGCCAGAGTCAAGTTGGGTGCACTGTTCCATCAGATTCATGGTTCTTGAGCTAAGGCCTCCGTGATGCTGCATGGATTTTCATTCCCCCTGCCTTGGGGACAGGCAGTCTTCAACGCAGTCGGTGTAGTCTGGACTGCCCCACTCTAGTATTAATATTTTTGGCTATGCCATTGGCATGTGGGATCTCAGTTCCCTGACCAGGGACTGAACCCAGGGCCCCTGCAGTGGAAGTACAGAGTCTTAACCACTGGTCTGCCAGGGGAAGTCCCTGGCTTGTCTGACTTTCATTCTGCTTGCATAGGGGTATACTTAAGGGAGGAACATGTGACATGACCACCACTGACACAATAGGAAAATGCGCAGGAAGAGGGGTGGCAGGGAGGACCACTGGAATGGGTAGCTGCAGGCCCAGACTTCAATCAATATTTTAATTACCAAGTCTATATTTAGCAAGACAATGTGGGAGAGATAAAGAGGAAGGAAGGGGTAGGTGGTGAGAGGGCCTCCGAGGAGCTGACCCACTTTCTGCACTGGCTGCAGAGCCCTGCAGTCCTGACCAGGAGTTCCCGGCCTTGTGCCCCCAGAAGCCCGACAGGCATCGAGGAGATACTTAAGTGGCTACAGCTCTGTGGCAGCTGTAGACCCCATCAAAGAGACACACGCCATCAGTACTGTCCTTTAATCTTCTTCCGCTTCACCGCTGGGGGAAAGGGGCCGGCCAGGGATTTCAGGTGGGGTCAGTGTGACTGCAGGGTCACGGCGACAGCCCTGGCTGTGGCGTTGAGCACGGTGGTGGGAAGCCTGGCAGCAGGGAGTGCGGCGGGGATGTCTCTGGGGACCCTCTGTATGGGCGGGATGTTGGGGCCCTCCAGCGTGTCCAGGATCCCTGAAAGGAGGAGGATGCAAAGTGAGTGAGGGTTGGCAGGGTCCTGCCCTAGGCAGCTGTCCTTCCCCTCCCTGCAGCCAGGCCCTCCTGCCACTCACCCTCTACCACCTTGTGGTAGGCAAAATGCAGATAGAGTAGGAAGAGCATGTGCAGGGTAGCCAGGGTGCCACAGAGGAGCAGCCGCTGTGTGGGGCCCACGGTCCGTGACACCAACACTGCCACCTTGGGCAACAGGAATAGAGCTCAGAGGCCTGCTCCAAGCGAGTGGTGTGAGGAAGCCACTCTTACCCAGAGCAAAAACTCTCTGTGGGATTGGACTTGAGCTTTCAGCTGTTTTCCCAACTCCCTGGTAGGGCAGCCCACCCCTAGAAACCTTCTGCTCAGCTTACCATGCGCAGGGTGGACAACCCACCCACCAGCAGCCAGAAGAGGTAGAAGAGGGCATGGAGGTGGATGTTATAGGTGATGAACAGGACAATGCAGTGTCCGAAGAGGCCGTAGCCCTAGGAAGGAGGATGGTGGAGAGGAAAGTCGCTCAGACTGAGCTGGCCTCGTGGGGACCTTGAAAAATAAATGGTCCACTGGCCAACTCACCCCATTCCAGACCCTGGGGCCCTAGGACAGGTGCAGACCAGAGCCTGGTTACTCTTAGATCACACTTGCCCACCACTGTGCTGGATTCCTTACCAGCAGTGCCAGCATCTGGAGCATGGTGATCTGTGCGTTGCACAGATAGGCGAGGAAGTAAATGAAGGACGAGACGCCTAGCCAGTAGCCGAAGCAAGTGCCAATGGCTGTGCCCATCAGGGTGCCCTCCCGCTGTGGGGTGAAAGCTCTAATTAGTTCTGTGAGGCCTCTGGTCTCAGTCTCACCCAGGGCCTCCTCCCTCAGGGCCTGCTTCTATCCACCATGTCTCTGTGGGCAGCTTTCAACTCATTTCAGTCACCCCCTACAAAGTCCTCTGTCCTGCTTACGATAATGGTGTCAGATGTCTTCATCCCATGGAGGAGGATGGCCACCAGCGTGAAGACAAGCATGAGAGGTCCGTAGAGCTCACCTGCGATTTTCTGTCAATATACCAACTCATTCAGGCTGGGGGGTACAATGACTCTTCTGTTGATGTCTTCCTGGGCTTTGCCTGGTGGCTCCACCCTCTGCCCCAGTTCCTCCCCCGCTCTTCCAGACATGCTACGCCCCCCTACTCACCTGGGGGAAGCTGACCATCTTGATAGGGATCATGGATTCCAGGAGCCTGGGAGGGGAGAGGAGAGAGGAGAGCAGATGAGAGCAGAGACAGCACCAGGACCTGAGGTTCTGGAAAGCCTGAGTCTTACTCATCTCACTAACTGAAGAGAACATGCTGGCTGGTAAGGAAGAAGAGGTAGTAAAGACAGATGAGCGAGCAAATCACTACCCTGCCCCTGAAAACGCTTTCAGGAAGAACAGCCCTGACGCTGTGCCGACTGACGCAGCAGTGACATGGAGAATCCAGAGAGACCCCTGGGCCTTTGGGAGGGCTTGGCCGTTTACCTATGTGACCTGTTCCCCTTTAAAAGACATGCAAACCTCAGCAAAAATATAAAGATAAACCCCTGGGAAATGTTTAGAAGGAAAGTTGTCACTTGCGAGAACCAGGGTGCCCCCAGCCTCTTTCTACTTATCATCCCTCCAGATACCACACTGAGCATTTTCTTGAGAAATATATTTGAAGTGGTATTAAAATTCCAGGCAAGACAAACAGAAGTACCAAAAACTTCCCCACTTCTTAAGTGAGTAGCTCCTAGTAGTACCTTAGATCTTGACTGGATTTTACTTCTGAGAAAGCTGCCCTGTCCAACCCTCCAGCCAACCCTGGGTCAGGGGTCCCTCCTGGGTGTGTCTCTTCATGGCAAATGAGTGCTTGAGGGCTGCCCTTGAGTTAGGCATCCCATCTTATATCTAAGGCTCCCAGATACAACTACTACAGCGCCAGATGCACAGCCAAAGCTTAGTAAATACTTGCTAAGTGGTAGTGGGTATTTGATAAGCACTAGTTGAATTAAAGGATGAACAAAGAACCAAGCCAAGATTAAATCCAGTTCTTGAAGTCATTCAACAACTATGTACTGATATTCAGATTCAGAGGCTGTTCTGGTCCTGAGAATTAAAAAGTAAACAAAACAGAGCCTGCTTCTGAGAAAGTCTTTGGAAAGAGAGACCCAGGAATAAGGAAGTACAGCACTGCTGACATGTTACTTGTGAGAAGTGCAGAGAGCCCTATTGGAGCACTAGGAAAGGACAAACCAGGTATGGGGAGCAAAGGAAGTGACATTTGAGCCAAGCTTTGAGGGAAGATGAATAGTTTATTAGATGGAGAAGAGGAGGAAAGCAGTGTGTTATCACCACGCCCTGTTCTACGACAAGAGGTATGGTGTGGCTGGGTCATGACGAGGGGAGTCTAAGGGTTTGATGTCTGGTTGTAGTTTGGATGAAGGACTAGGTGTTAGGAGGGCAGTTTCTGTCAGGAGGAGGAGCCTCACCTGCTTCGCACCTGGGCCGGCTCCACATCAAAGTAGGGTCTCAGGATGTCGATGTTGGCATACAAGCTGAAGGCTCTGGAGGCTTGTCTCTTCCCTGCCTGCCACATCTATAGCAAGGAAGATGGATGCGGTGAAAGGGTGCTGTCAAACTCTTGGCTCTATGTTACTTATTTTTTAACCTGATTTCAACATGGTTTGAACTGGACAACCTGGGGTGGACTTCACCAACTCCAGAACCAGAGGTCTCCTCGGTATACTTTTCCACCTGTCAGGGAGCCAATTGTGCTTACCTGATCAGCCACCTGCCGGCTCAGCTGTCCCTTAAAGCCCTTCATCCCCAGGAACTCCCCATCCTCTTCTTCAGCAGCAGCTGCATCAGCATCCACTTCTTCCTCACGCAGGCGCTGATGCAGCTCGCCCATATCCTCGAAGCTGGAGCCTGAGGTATCATCCATGTTCTCCATGTCAATCACTGCTGAGCCCCCACCCTGTGAAGACAACAGATCCTAGAGTGCAGGACCTTTCGGCTTCATCCAGTTGAGTCCTTCTCTGTTCACCACAAGGTTTGGGGCTAGGGGACAGGACGTGAAATCGCCACAGATGATGCCACTCTCTTCTCCTCATTTGGTCTCAGAACCCCTGCTTGTTTGGTTCTCTGTTCTAGTCTGGGGAACCTAGTCCCTGTTTCCATACACGGCTATTTCCTACCTTCCCTACCAAGGCCCCAAAGGGCTGCCAAGTGCCCATTTCCTTCATCTCTCCCAACCCCAAAACAAGGCTATGCGCATAAAGTGTGGTTTTGCCTAGTGAATCCCATCCACCCCCAAGCCCACTCCCGCCTCCCGCCATGCCTGACTCCGACTGACTTTCTTTAACTTGTGGAAAGCAAGAGCAATTGGGCCCAGATATCTAAGGCTCCTGGCTGGAGTACCAGTCTGGAGCTTTAAGATCAGCACTAATCCCACTGCCTTTCTCGTGCACGAAGACTCAAAGAAGATAAAAAGTGTTGCAAATGGACCAGACTTCCAGGCTCTGAGGGAGAGTCCCCACGACACTTCAGGACGGCTGCCGGCCCAGGGGCTGCGGGCAGCCGGAGCCGTGGGGCCATTACCTGGATGTTTTCTTCGAACCCTCCCCATTCCGGGCCGGCCCCGTTTCGGGCGCCGCCAGCCGGCGCCGCCGGAGTTGCCATGTCCCTCGAGGGCTCCCGTCGCTGAAGCCCGCGCTTGTCTCGCGCGCGGAGGAGGAGTGGGAGAGATGTGGGCCTGAGAAAGGGACAGGTCTAGGGACAAGAAAGAAAGGTACGACGGGTCGGAATGCAAAAAAAGAGAAACCCGGATGTTTGGCTCAAACCGACTTCCGGTAGCTGGGGACGTGGACGGAGGCAAGGCACAGTCTCGCGATATTTAAGATTCTAGGAGGTGGTGCGTTGCTACAGAAACGGAGGCGGACGTCTAGTGCGCACGCATTAGTTAGGTACTCTGGTCACGTGGAGGAGTTGAAGATGGCGGCGGCCCAGGCTGTGGAGGAGATGAGGACCCGCGTGGTTCTAGGGGAGTTTGGGGTTCGCAATGTAAGTCTTGTGGCCTTCATCTCGTGAGCAGAGTGAATCAGGGATGAGTTGGCGTCAGAGTGGGGACGGGCTTGGCTTCGCTTCCCCTTCGCAGACATTCTCGTCTCTCTTTTCTCTAGGTTCATACCACTGACTTTCCCGGTAACTATTGCGGCTACGATGATGCCTGGGACCAGGACCGCTTTGAGAAGGTAGGTGGAGCTGGAACTGTGGGATCGGACTTTGTGATATGAGCAACCTGTGCCTTAGAAGCTGTCCTTGTAATTTCCAAGGCGCAGCAGAAAAGGGCAGCTTGCAGCAAGGGGCAGAGGGCGGTAGCTGGAAGCAGGGTCTTAGTTCCCCCCACCGGTAGTCCTAACTACGACCACAGGAGCCAGCAGTTAGGGCTAGAGTCCCTAGTCCTTGTCTGCCTAGTCAAGAGCGAATTCAGGCGAGGAGGCAGAAGGTACAGAGTAAAGTACGAAGTTGATTGAAAAGAGTAGTACATGTAGAAAGGCACACGGGCAGGACCCTCCCATGGGATGCACTCACCTCTTAGCCAAGATGGATCTGGAAGTGAAGGCTTCTGGGAAGAGCAAGACTCGTTATGGCCTGAAAAGTAGCCTTTCTGCACTTGTGATGTATCTTCCTTATCCTAAAAAGGGGGAAGCGGAGATCCCTTAATCCTTACTCAGACGAGGGATTTCGCCTTGCTTTGTCCTCGCTATAATTATTTCTTCAAGATGTTTACAAGAGACAAAGACTGTTGACTCTGTTTCTGTTCTCTCTTGGTTTCTGGAGGGCAAACAGGAGGCTGATAGGAAATTCCTCAGCTGGAGCCCGTCTGTCTCCTACCATACTTGTGATGTGGGACAGGCTAAAGTAAAGGTCCAGGTTCTTATTCTACCTGTCCAAAGTGCAAAAAAATGTCACACAGAGAAACTGAGGTGTAGAGAGAACAAAGAAGCAATTTATTAAGGAGAAGGTAAAGTAGGCACTCACAGAAGAATACGGGTGTCCACACGAGTGAGGAGCCCATCTGAGGGTCTTTCTAGTGTCGCTCCTTTATTTTAATTCCTTGAATGGGTGCAGGTTTCTTTGTTGTTGTTCTTCAGTTGCTCAGTTGGGTCTGATTTTGTGACCCCAGGGAATGCAGCATGCCAAGCTTCCCTGTCATTCAGTATCTCCTGGAGTTTGCTCAAACTCATGTCCATTGAGTCAGTGATACCATCTAACCATCTCATCCTCTGTCACCCTCTTCTCCTCTTGCCCTCAGTCTTTCCCAACATCACTCGTTTGCAGTGAGTCAGCTCTTGGCATTACGTGGCCAAAGTATTGGAGCTTCAGCTTCAGCCTCAGTCCTTCAATGAATGTTCAGGGTTTATTTCTTTTAGGATTGACTGGTTTGATCATTTGATCTCCTTATTGTCTAAGGAACTCTCAAGAGTCTTCTCCAGCACCACAGTTTGAAGGCATCAATTCTTTGGCACTCAACCTTCTCTCACATCCGTGCACGGCTACTGGAAAAACCATAGCTGTGACTATATGGACCTTTGTCAGCAAAGTGATGTCTCTGCTTTTTAATGTGCTGTCTTGCCGGGGTCCAGGCCCAGTGGATCCAGGGAATTCGAAGGTGGGGACGGCGTCGGCGTCTTTGGAAAAATGCATATTTAATTACAGATACAGAGAGAGATTAGAAACGGATAGTGTAGTAGCAGATAGTGTAGTGGAGGCTGAATCCAGATGGGAATTCAGCCAGAGAAACGGGAGCAAGAAAGAAGCGACATGGTGGAATCAGTCTTTCTGGAAACTGATCCGATTTCTTTATTTTGGGGTTTGCTTATATACCTTTTGTTACACATAGGGATGAATACAGAGTCACGCGGGGGTCAGCAGTCCTGACCTTTATCAAAATCAGGTGCTTCACATAAATGTATAACAAAAAAAGGTCTTAGGGATATTACATCATCTTCTGGCCATGAGTGAGACCTGCTGACATTCTATGATCCTTTCTTTCTGATAACCAAAAACCTTATTTCTTCCAAGGGTGTTTTTTCTTAAACCAGGCACCACCCTCCAGATAAAGTTGCATTCCTATAGGGTGAGGGTGTAGTGAGTTACAATCAAGAAAGGAATTTATTTAACCCAGGGTTAACAGGATTAATCTTAAAGGTTAATACTTATTTCTCCTATATGTTAGTTATATTCATTATACGGGCAGGGAATATGGAGATTTAGCAGCAAACATCAGCCCAACAAATGAAAATCCTTTTACCAATGCTCCCCTTAAGATCTATTTAGTCTTAAGATAGTGGTAAAGTTACATTTTTACATAACAAGGACACAGTGATTTATAACAAAGCACAGTGATCTATTACAAAAGAGAAAATCCATTAACTCAAAAAGTCTAGTATTGCTAACATAAAAAACTACTATATTTCCTTTTCTATATTCCAAATACATTGATTAATACATTCCCAGGTGCCTAAGGATATGGAGGCCTGGCAGCAATCATTGACTCAACAATGAGAAAAGCCCTATGCTAATTAAGACTCTCAAAATACTCCAAAACTCTCTGTGCTGTTTATGGTTGAGAGGTAGTAAACAATCATGTGGCAGGAGTATGGATAATCCTGTCACACAAGCTAGTCTGTCAGCAGAGAGGTTTGACCCGAGCCATCCTTGTCCCACCCAGGGCAGGGAATTAGCAGCAATTATTGACAAAACAGATGAAAAACCCTTCACCAATATAATTCCTAACCAACCCACTATACTAATAATTTCTAACTCCCCAAAAGAATTTGCCTTTAGTAAGTCTAAAACATCTCGTGCCTCTCAGATTGGAAGGCTGTAAACAATCACATGTGGCCGGACGAACCTATACAGGTGGGTTAGATAACCTTCAGAGGAGTCCGTAAGCTGAAACACTCTTGTCACGCCCAGGAATTTTTATTGCCTTGGAGCTGCACGTTTACTCCTTCTCTGAGAGAAACGGTTATGGGGGAGAGCCCCCCGTAGAGTCAGAGGCGTAGGTGAGAGCATAAAACAGACTCTGGTTTTGGGGTAGATGCTCGGGAACAGGGGGTTTCCTGAGGCTTGATCGCGCCTTTGCATATGCCAAGCCTCCTTCCTCATGACCTTTGCCATAGGCGGAGTTCCTCACGCTGGCCCCCAACAGTGTCTAGCTTTGTCATAGCTTTTCTTCCAAGGAGCAAGCGTCTTTCAAGGCTGCAGTCACCATCTGACTTTGGAACTCAAGAAAATGAATTCTGTCACTGTTTCCATTTTTTCCCCGTTTGTTTGTTATGAAATGATGGGTTCAGATGCCATGATCTTAGTTTTTTGAATGTTGAGTTTTAAGCCAGCTTTTTCACTCTTCTCTTTCACTTTCATCAAGAGGCTCTTTAGTTCCTCTTTGTTTTCTGCCGTTAGGATCGTGTCACCTACGTATCTGAGGTTATTGATATTTCTCCCGGCAGTCTTGACTGCAGCTTGTGCTTCATCCAGTACTCTGCATATAAGTTAAATAAGCAGGGTGACAATACACAGCCTTGACGTACTCCTTCCCCAATTTTGAACCAGTCCATTGTTCCAGCTCCAGTTCTGTTGCTTCTGGATCTGCATACAGGTTTTTCAGGAGGCAGGCAATGTGGTCTGGTATTCTCATCTCTTTAATTTTCCACAGTTGTGATCCACACAGTCAAAGGCTTTAGCTTAGTCATTGAAGCAGAAGTAAATGTTTTTCTGGACTTCTCTTGCTTTTTCTATGATCCAAAGGATGTTGGCAATTTGATCTCTATTTCCTCTGCCTTTTCTAAATCCAGCTTGAACATCTGGAAGTTCTTGGTTCACATACCGTTGAAGCCTAGCTTGGGGAATTTTGAGCATAATTTTGCTAGCATGTGAAACGACTGCAGTTGTGCAGTAGTTTGGACATTCCTTGGCATTGCCTTTCTTTGGGATTGGAATGAAAACTGACCTTTTCCAGTTTTGTGGTCACTGCTTAGTTTTCCAAATTTGCTGGCATATTGAGTGCTGTACTTTAACAGCATCATGTTTTAGGGTTTTAAATAGTTCAGCTGGAATTCCATCACCTCCACTAGCCTTGTTCATAGTAATGCTTCTTAAGGCCCACTTGACTTCTTTGATTAGGGACGGTCTATTTATTATTGGGAGGATGGGTGGGATCTTGATTGCACTTGGTTATAACAGCTTCTCTTGTGCATCTGTCTCCTAAAGCCACCACACTAAGAGCTTTTCCCCCTTTAATTTTCCCTTAGAGTGAAACACCAGGTGTGGAAGGTTGTATAGAACCTTTATTGCGCATGCTTGGCCAAGCTCTGTTGGGTTACTAGTCAGGGTTTCCTGTACAGGTGTCACAAAGTTTAATCAAGGTTTAATTCCTATTCCTGATGCTGCTTCTCCATGCTTCATCTCATTCATTGCAAAACAAGGAGAGGTGGCTTTGCCTTTTGCCTAATGTCTGTGTATGATGAGGCCAACATAAACAAATGACTCCAGTGTAATGCGGCAAAGGCAGCTGAAAGCAAAAAAGGATGATGGGGGTAGGGTGGAGGTTGGGATTTGGGGGGGGGTATCCCACACAGACACTTAATCCAGAATGGGAATGGGGAGTAGAGGTATGGAAGATTTCCTGAAGGAGGTGACATCTAAGTTCAGCCTTGAAAAAGGAACAGAGGCTGAGGAGTGTCCAAGCAGCTATAGTGGTAGGCAAGATTGAAGTGCATTTTAGGCACCAGAGGTGTTAGGGAGCTCTGGAAGAGTTCTTAAGCAAGTAGGATCATATCTGCAAGCTTAGAGGTAGAGAGAGGATTTGAGGCTTGTCCTGTGGGGTGTGCACAATTTGTGACAGTTGCATAGGGAAGTTGAGGCTGAAGGCAGAAATGAAAATTGTGATGATGAAATAGAGCACAGGGGAGATGAAAGCTAAATTTGGTGGTTGCTTGGATATGGGCTGTTGGGGGGAGTGTAAAATTACTGCTCTGATGGGTGGTGGTCATTTAGCGATGAGAAATCAGTCTAGGGAAGGGGACTGTTGAGGCATTCAGTTTCCTGTGAGTGAAGTCCAGCAAACTGATTATATATATATATATATATATATGTGAGTTGTTCATACAGACTGTTGCTGAAATCATGAGCAGGGTTGAGGTCACCCTGCTGCTGCTGCTAAGTCACTTCAGTCGTGTCTGACTCTGTGTGACCAGATAGATGGCAGCCCACCAGGTTCCTCCGTCCCTGGGATTCTCAAGGCAAGAACACTGGAGTGGGTTGCCATTTCCTTCTCCAGTGCATGAAAGTGAAAAGTGAAAGTGAAGTTGCTCAGTCATGTCTGACCCTTTGAGACCCCGGCTCCTCCGTCCATGGGATTTTCTAGGCAAGAGTACTGGAGTGGGGTCCCATTGCCTTCTCTGTGAGGTCACGCTGGAGAGAGACAAAAACTTGGGAAACAGTAACATTTATATAGTAGGTAGAAGACTGTGGATTTAGAAGGATTGATCAGACCAGGAGGAGATTGATGCTCTGAAATCAAGGCAGCCGAGTTTGGAAACAGGCTTCTCTCAACAATGCCAGGTGTAGCAGAGGTATATAGTAAGATAAAAGTTGAGTAGTGTCAACTGGGTGAGAGTATGTGAGCCTGTTCTTAGTAACATAGCCTCTGTGAATGTGGCTGGAAGCCATATTGCAGAAGGTTTTTTTTACTTTTTGAGGAATTTGTAAGAAAATTTCATTTCTGGTTGTGCTTGGTCTTTGATTAATGTGCCTGGGCTTTCTCTAGTTGCAGTGAGTGGGCTTCTTACTGCAGGGGCTTCTCTTCCTGTAGAGCATGGGCTCTAGAGTGCTGGCTCAGTAGTTGTAGTTCAAGGGCTTAGTTGCTCCATGGTGCATGGGATCTTCCTGGACCAGGGATCGAACCCATGTCCCTCCTGCATTAACCACTGGACCACCAGGGAAGTCCCTGCAGAGGGTTTTAAATGAATGGAAAATAAAAATGAAGGCTTTTCCAAAATCAAATGAAGGATTGGGGGAGAAAGTAAGGTCTAATGAGGGACATCTGGGCAAAGGGAGGTTTTTGAGGCGAATGTCAGGTGGGGAGGTATTGCATGTACAGAAACAGGCTTCATTTAGTGTCTCTCCTATCCCCCAGAATTTCCGTGTGGATGTGGTACACATGGATGAAAACTCACTGGAGTTTGACATGGTGGGAATCGACGCAGCCATTGCCAATGCGTTTCGGCGCATTCTGTTAGCTGAGGTATTGGTGGGCACGGTGGCAAAGGTGGGCTTGTGGGGGGGACCTCACTTGGGGAATTGTCTCAAGTGGTGTTCTTGCAGCGTTGCTGAGCATTCCTCCTGCTCATTCTTTGTAAACTTTTCATTAAGTATCCTAGAATGAGGTCTCTGTCTCCCTGTATCTGGACACAGGGGAGTTGCTGGGGGCACTGCAGGGTCTCTCTCCTTGGGCAGGTGCCGACCATGGCTGTGGAGAAGGTCCTGGTGTACAACAACACGTCCATCGTCCAGGATGAGATCCTCGCCCACCGCCTGGGCCTCATCCCCATTCATGCCGACCCCCGTCTTTTTGAATATCGGAACCAAGGTGAGGGTTTGAGAAAATGACATTTGGGGAAGAGGGGGGCCGTGCTCCTCTGAAAGGGATTCTGGAATCAGACTGCCTGTGTTCGAATCCTCTATTATCTACCTTGGGACCCTGGGCCCATTACCAATCGTGGAGTGCATCCGTACTCTTCTCTGTGAGAACACTTACCCTCACCCTTCCTGTGTTTGCCAAGAGAATGAGAAATGTGCCAGGCAGGTGGCGTGGTGCCCGGTGCTGATGTCTCCGTCAGCGCTGTGAGCGCCCCACCTTCCACCTTTGTGCAGGAGACGAAGGCGGCACAGAGATCGACACCCTGCAGTTCCGGCTGCAGGTCAGGTGCACGCGGAACCCCCATGCTGCTAAAGACTCCTCTGACCCCAATGAGCTCTATGTCAACCACAGAGGTGCGCGCCGGGGGCTGCGGGGGGAGGGGAGCTTGCTCCCTGGTGGGCGCATTTCAGGGACTCGGGTGTGATGTGCTCCCCCCCGCAGTGTACACCAGGCACATGACGTGGGTGCCCCTGGGGAACCAGGCCGACCTCTTCCCGGAGGGCGCCATCCGCCCAGTGCACGACGACATCCTCATTGCGCAGCTGCGGCCTGGCCAGGAGATTGACTTGCTCATGCACTGTGTCAAGGGCATTGGTGAGACCTTTTGACTACACTGTCAGTGAGACATGACAGGAACTTGGCTGAGATGCTCCCAACAGGCAGAAAGCCACTGGCCCTTCACTCAGTAGCTTAGGGAATGTGAAGAAGGGTCTCCTCCCAGGCTCTGAGTGCCCTCTTTCCTCCAGGCAAAGATCATGCCAAGTTTTCACCTGTGGCAACAGCCAGTTACAGGCTCCTGCCAGATATCACCCTGCTGGAGCCTGTGGAAGGGGAGGCGGCGGAAGAGCTGAGCCGCTGCTTCTCACCTGGTGTTATTGAGGTGCAGGAAATCCAAGGTATGGGATTTGGGATGCTGTGTCAGCCCGGCCCTAAAGCGTATTTCCTTTGAAGATAGCAGAGAGAAATTCAAGCTGTGGGCTCATGTATTTATAATATGGTTTGTTTTCATCAGGTAAAAAGGTGGCCAGAGTTGCCAATCCCCGGCTAGATACCTTTAGCAGGGAAGTCTTCCGGAATGAGAAGCTAAAGAAGGTTGTACGGCTTGCGCGTGTTCGAGACCATTATATCTGTGAGTTTCAAGTTGAGGGTGGGGCGGTGGTAGTGTTTTGATGCTGCAGTTTGCTGGAGGTCAGATGTGGAATCTAGCAGTATGTGTAAGGTGCGTTTCTCTCTGGTCCCCAGTTTCTGTTGAGTCCACAGGGGTGTTGCCACCAGATGTGCTGGTGAGTGAAGCCATCAAGGTGCTGATGGGGAAGTGTCAGCGGTTCCTGGATGAACTGGATGCGGTTCAGATGGACTAAGGCCATGCTGGATGGTATGGCCGGGATCGGATATTCCTGAGGCAAGCTGAAGACTTCAGGTTCTGCCCTGCCCCTGCAGTACTGCTACTGGGAGCCCAGAGAGACTAGGGGGCCTGGGTTTTCTGGGGACAATTCCAGCTTTATTTTCAGTCAATACATTTTGTTAAACGTGCCATAAAATGTGACTTTTATGCCTTTGTAAGGCCTTGGTGTAAATAAATTCACATCCAGACAAAAATCCCTTTCTTGGAGACCATTTCTTCAGTTTCCATCCAGAAACATGGAGCCCCACCTCACAAGAGATTTGGCATTATTTAGCAGTTAGGAATTTTGGGCTCAGACATGACTGCAGGTTCTGGGCCAAGTACCTCTGAAGCCCCAGGAGAATGCCAAATAGGGGCACAAACAGACCACAGGAAAACAGCATGTGCTGCTCACCTATTTCCTGGATACGAGGACGTTCCTGAGAGAAGAGGGTGTTCCATGGCAGGCAAGTCACAGTGCCATCAAGACACAGGCAGGAGGAACAGTGCTCTTTGGACAGACCCTCTGGGTTAGGTCCAGCGGCCACCAGTGGCAACACTTGAGAGGATGCAAGGACTACCTGGCCTACGTGTCGTGGAGAGAAATCCCTGGCTGGCATGCTATCTTAGTTCAGAGGGAGGGCCTGGTGGAGCAGGTCTCCTAGGCAGTTCCTCCTGTCCAGCCCCGTTGGCAAGATGCTTGTGAGGCACAGCGACCCTGGAGTGTGTCACTGGTTTGAAAAAGGCAGATGGGGCCCTTTCTGTATGAAACAGATTTTTACTGACATGCAGATGTGCTTCAGTTAAATGTTTCTACAAAAAGGTTATATAAACAATAGAAAACTTCTAGCATGAAGTCACTGGATGTTAAAAATATTACAACACAATAAATACAACTATACCCTCCACAGCCCCACCAGAGAAGAGTAGGCAGCTGATAAATCTGGAGGGAAACATGCGGAGATGGCCTTCACAGTGGACAGGAAGCCCAAAGCACCACCCAGGAAGAGGGGATGGATCCAGCCTGTGCCGCAGAGGGTGCTACCTGGACTCCTAAGTCTTTTCCAGCTTCACCTCTCCCTGCCCCCGCCTGGCCTGGGGCCATACCAGCTAAGAGCTGCAGCTTCAGTCCGTGCGCTCTCGCTGGCTCTCACTGAAAAGCCTGGTCAGTGGATCGGACTGGCGCACATGAACACTGTGGAGATGAACTGAACCCCACACCCACGTCCCCTCTGCCTACAGGGCCATCCAGTGATGTCTAGAATAGACCGGAGACTCACAATATAGGCTCTGATGGGAAGGCATGTTTTTCTCTTCTGCAAATGGCCCATGAGGGAAGTGACCAGGACCCAAAAAAGACCATGAGATTTTTGAAGGCACCCGGACTCAGCTAGTCCTACGAGAGGAGACCAGTGGCTAGCTGCTTGTCACAGATATAGCCTAGTTGGTCTGGATTTATCCTTGAATGCCAGTGACATCACATGACACTAGATAGGGTCCTGTGGCTCTTGTGTCTGAGTGGACCCTGGGGGCTGGGGAAACAACACTGAGGATTCGTGGTGGGACAAAATGTGTGAGCTCTAAGCGATGTTAGAGCACTACAGACCCTGGCCCAGCCCTGGCCCCTGAAGGGACGGATGTTTGATAATGTACCCAGAGCTTAGCAGTGGCTCATACCACGGATCTCCTCAGGCAACCAGATTCTTGCCCAAAGTGGGAACTGGCCAGATTCAGTTCAGCACCTGACCCAGATACGCCCCTGGAGAATGGGGAAGGTTCTTGTCAGCCCAGCAGCAAGGGGGCTCAGTGGAACTCGCAACAACCCAGGAGAAACTCTGGCACAAGTAGTTCAGGGCTGAGCCCTTGCCGCAAGCCTGGCTGGTCACAGCATTGGGTGTAGCGCCCCTAGTTACCACTCTGCACAGGTGTGTATGGCTGCCTGGGCACGGGAGGGCCTGGGGAGAAGGGCCGCTCTGCTTTAGCTTTTCTCTCTGGGAAAAGGCAAAACTCCAAAGAGGATGGGACATACCTGGGAAATCTAGACAGAATGGTGTAAGCCCTGACTCCCTCTCTTGATACTTGAGCACAATGACTTCCAGCCCTAAACAGGGCCCGCTCTCTCCAGCTCCAGCCCTGGATCTCTCTCCAGGCTGACGATGGTGGAAAGTGAGGTGGCAGTGGAGAGGGGCCTAGAGATCAGCTACACAGGGGAAGAAGAGATGACAATAAAGGTCGAGGAAGGATGCGCAACAGCTTGATTTAGGGTTCAAAGATGGTGGCTAGGCCGCCCTCCTCATCCAGCGCATCTGTCTCCGGCATTGGCTTTGGTTTTTTGAAAAGTGAGGGAAGATTCTTAATGTGAACTTCTTTCCGGAATTGCTCGCCCAGGGGTTTCTGTGGAAGACAAAGAGAAAGAACTAATGCTGGGGCTTGAGTAGTGGGTTACTTTAAGGATTATCTTACCGTAATGGGCATGCCCACAGCTGGTTTCTGAGGCGAATGCAGAGGTGGTTGGGAGCACTAAAGAAAACTGAGACCTACCCCAATGCACCCAGCAATGAGGCGCTTGAACTGGTCCTTCCGGCGCTTGTCAGCCACTTTCTGCAGAGAGGGGTTCAACAGCTTGCAGTCAAACTGGTCCAGACAGTCCTTCTGAATTTCCGGAATCTGCTCCATCACAGCTCTTATCTCCAGGTACCTGGGCCGCTGAGAAGTAGGGATAAACCCACTCAATGGCATGGGTCTGGGCCCTGCCACACCCACATCTCAGAGGCAGCACTAGCAACTTGGCAACTGCCTGCATATTAAGGCCCAAGTGACCGGAAGCGGCCTGTGAGGGATCAAGCTGCAGCCATCCTGCCTGAAGGCTTTCTCCACTCACCAGCGCCTCATATATCTGGAAGGCCAAGTGGACCAGGGAAGCCATGCAGCCGTCGTGCTGCCCATGTGTCTGTAAGCCCTTCAGCACGCTGGTGAACAGCCATGTAACAGCATCTGCGAGCAGTGTCCCTGACAGCACCTGGGGAAACAGCTGTGCTCAGGGCGAAGGGGGACTCTGAAGGCCCCAGCACCCGGGTTCGTCCAACTGATTCAATCCCCATGACCCCAACGTTTCATTAGAGGTGAGGAGGAGGGATGAGGAACCATACTTGTTTGAGGAGAGGCCAGCAGAGCTGTGTGGTCGTCCTCTGGCAGGACAGAGTGTCCTTCCAGGCCAGGGAGTTGAAGGCCGTAATTAACAGCGCTGTACAAACATCCTAAGGGAAAAGGATGAAGGAATACAATGAGAACTCAAGCAGTGTTCTCTGTGTTTTATATCAGGAGCTAGTGTTTCAATAGGTAAACAGGAAAATGATAAAAGCAGCTACTGAAGAGATGTGAGTTTATTTCTGCTATGTCTATCAGGCCATCAAAAATAGGAACCAATCAGTAAAGAAAAGAAAACCTGTGCAGGAAGGAGACAGCACCCAGGCTTGGGGAAGCTGAACACAGGGGCCTGGTGGCGATGTGCCTGGGTGTTTATCTGAGCCTTGACCCACGCCAGCATGGCAACACTGGGGCCTTGTGCCTTTCCCATGTGAAGAAATATTACTAAAATACCCTCCTGGTGGTACCAGAAAGTGAGTAAAGTAGATGCGGGCTCCCCAGCAGGGCAAGGAGAGAACCTCAACTGCCCCTCCACCCACCTCATGCTTCATCAGGCATTTCCCCAGGTCTGTAAGCTCCGCCATGGCCGAGGGGGCTACCTCTGTGGCCATCATCTCTTCATCTGTAAGTAGAGAGCAGAATGTGAAGGTTCATCCTTTCAGAACAGAGGCTGTCCTTTCTGACAAAAGCCTGGAATAAAGCGGAGTGAGGATCCTGGGCTGACTGGTGGTTCTAGGTACTGGGACATCCCCTTAGGCTCATGAGAGGGTGTAGAAGCCTTGGCCCATGGCAGATCTAGGGATACACCTAACTGTACATCTGCAAAACAATTTTTTCTGGACAGTTTCTTAAAAAGCCACAAATGCTGAGGCTCTTTTATCACTGAACCAGTATTTGAGCACCCACTGTAGCAGACACTGATTTACTTACTGGGGATATAATAGAAATAGGACAAAATCCCTTCCTTGTTCAGAGTTAAGTTCTAGTGAGGGAGAGAAGTAATTGATATAAGTAAAACATGATGTCAGGTAGTGATCAGTGCTGGTAAGACAGAGCAGAGGAGGAGACCAGAGGCTGGTGCTGCTGTTTTTGATAAGACAGTCATAAAAGACACCCCTCAGAGGTGACATCTGAGCAGAGACCTGAATCAAAGCAACAATATCCTGGGATGGTCCAGCATATAGCTGGGAGAACAATCATTCTGGATAGATTGATCCAGAATCTGGATAGAGGGATCACCAAGTGCAGAGGCTCTTGGAGAATACAGCAAGGGGGCCAGTATGGGGGAAAGCTACATGTATGTGTACAAAGACTCCTCCACACCAGCCTGCTAGGGACATGTTTTCTATGGGAACTGACTTGGTTACAGAAGTAACAGTATTTAGGAGTAGGAGCTTAAAGGCTGACCTCCAAGGGGTGCAACAGCCTCACTTACCATCTCCATCTGCAGGGGGAGCAGTAGTGTGGTCAGCACCTTTCTTTGAAACACAGCACACAGCTAAAGCAAGAAAGCAGGGTTACTGGGCTGATTATCACCAGACAACAGCCATCTCAGGCCAGTGGATCCCAAACTGTCTCTGGGCAGATGAGGACGGGGGAAGGCAGAGGACCATCCAGGCACAAAGTGGGCTTCACCAACAGAAACCGAAGCATTTGACCAGACCATGTTCTGGTCCCTCTTCAAGTTCAATCAACTGGAGGGAAATTACAGAATGACCTAAGAGTAACTGACTGGGAGTGGAGGTCTCATAGGTTTAATTGGTCTACTTTGGATGTCAAACAAATGAACTAATCAAAAAATAAAAAAGAAATATAACCACCTGCATGTCCAAGAATTAAAAGTTTCCCTATTTGACAAAGCTAGGAAGTTACTCCTACCATTAATCCAAATTCCTCCTGCTATTTGAACCATTTCTTCACGTACTGGCCTCAGTATGAACAACAATTCAGTTCACAATTCATAATGTGTCTTTAAGTTGACTTAAGGGCTACCTAGTTTCTATTTAGTTCATTATTTCCTATCAGTCTGTCAGTGTTGCTGCAAACATGTTAGGTGAGTGACCAGCTGTTTTTCCAGAAAAAGGCTTGTCTTCTACCCCTGGTTCCCATGCCACTTACTGATCAGGTCCATGACTTCTCGGGTTAACATCCTCACCAGTTGTTCCTCCAGCATCTCTTGAGACTCTGGGTTTTCATCTGTTGTCTCATCTTCACCACTGCAGGAAATCAGGGACCAAGTCTCATGGGAACGCAAAAGCAGCAGTGACCCTAGCCAGGCCCTCTGTGCCCACTTCCTTCTCCTGACTTCCCTGGTATACATTCCACTCGGACGTTAGGAATGGGCAGCAGTGGACTTCCAGTGGTTAAGAATCCACCTGCCAACCCAGGGGACACGGGCTCGCTCCCTGGTCCGGGAAGAGCCCGCATGCCACAGGGAAACTAAGCCCACGTGTCACAACTGCTGAGCCTACACACCCTCGAGCCCATGCTCCACAAGAGAAGCCACTGCAATGAGAAGCTCAGGCACCGTAACAAAGGGTGACCTCTGCTCTCCACAGCTGCAAAGAGCCTGTATGCAGCAGCAGTGATCACTGAGGGGCATCATTATAACACTTGTGACTATCCAGTTGGCTCAAGGGGATGAGATCAAAATCCTAAGTGGTAAGCATGTCTCAGCATTCACCTAAGGCATCTGAAGGTACCCCCAGTGAAAGCTTGAGTCAAGCCTGCCTGTCACAAGAAAGGCCATCTACCATTTCGGCTGAGCATAACTATAACCCAGTACTCTTCTAGACCTGGGATGGTAGAATTCTTCCTACCCCATGGCTGCCTTCTCTCACCCCAAACCTGGCTGCCAGCTCATCCATCGAGAAGAGATACTCCCTTACCAAAGCAGGCTCCTCTGGTTGATGACTTGCCATTTTTGGGAAAGCCTCTGGGAAAACAAAACAGAAATAAGCGCTATACTGGGGGCAAGGCTGGAAAAGGTAACATCTAAGGGCCACTTTGTGGTTAGAATTAGCTGAGGATGAGTCCAGGTAACAATTGCAGAGCCTTAGGAAATCCCACAAGGGTAAAAAACCAGATATGGTTTCTGTAACCTCTCCCAAGGTGGCTCAGTGGTAAAGAATCCGCCTGACAATGCAGGAAACACGGATTTGATCCCTGCTCTGGGAAGATCCCCTGGAGAAGGAAATGGCAGCCCACTCCAGTGTTCTTGCCTGGAAAATCCCACGGACAGAGGAGCCTGGCGGGCTATAGTCCATGGGGTTGAAGAGTATTAGACATGACTCAGCAATGGAACAGCATCCTCTCCCAAACCCAAGTGAAGGGCAGCATATCAAACATTTCTTTGCTTGGCAAGGATCAAGAGCGTTTTCGAATTCCTAAGTCTCTTCTGGACACACCTAATTCTCTGCCCCGCTGGTCTCCCTGCTTAATTCCAGAGTTGGGGAAACAGAACTCCAGAGGAGCACGCTACTGACTACCTCTCCTCGGCTAACAGGAGGACAGGAGCAGAACCCGAGTCTGCATGTGCTCGGTGGGCAATGGCACCAGTTTGGTTCCTGGGTGAGCTGCTCTATCCAGTGCAGGGTGGGGGTGCGGGGTAGGGTGGGGCGGATGTGCAGCTGTCCTGGCAGGGCAAGGAGACAACACTTCTGGGAGCTCTTGTGAGACTCACAAGAGGCCACCCTCTCTAAGAGGTCTCTGTGCTACCCTTTCCTGACTGATCTCTTACCACGTGGAGGTAGGTGAAAAGAGGTCCAAGGATGGGAGACACCAGGGCTTCATAGTGCTCCGGGGGACAGAAGAGCACCAGAGGCTTCACAAAGACCCATGCCAAGGCAGGTTAAGGAGCCTTAGCATACGAGCGCACACCCTGTTGTTCTAAAGCACTGCTCTCCTGTGAGGCTGGAACTACAATAAGCTCTCCTTCACCACTCTCCTTATACTGTAACTTCAGGGAAGAAAGACACTCCCCAAAACAAACAAACGAAAACAAAGAATCCGACTGAGAATGCAGTATGAGAGTGTGTCTTCAAAGAGAGGCACCCGACAAAGTACAGAGAAGGGATAAGAGCTTCATCTTCCATCTTTCCAAGCAGTGGGAGGGTAAAGATATCTATCCCTAAGGAGAAAGAGCTTTCAAGACCCCCTGAACTGCTCCCAGGTTGTCCCTGCTGTTTACTTCAATCTTCTTGCCCTTTTAATGTGGTTACTGTATACTGAATAGAAATGACGCCATCTGTTTCACGCAGCTCAGCTCTGCCTCCTCTAGTGCCTGTGAACAGTTCCTGTCTTAACCTTCTGGCCCTTTGGGGGTTTTCCAGGGACTTTCGAAAGGATATGAAGCATGGGTCGGAGTCGGTAGTCAGGAATATTGTTCAAGTTGACGAAGGCAGAGCTGAGGAGCTGGGTGGCCAGGTGTTCCACGGTGTAGAAGTCCTGCTGCATGGAAGGGCCTGCCTTCCCGAGGATATGGAAACTGCAAGGGAAAATCATGGACAAAATCAAATCCATGAAAGAAAACAAAACAAACAACAAAAAAATCAAATCCATGATCTGTCACCACCATTCCTGACTTCCCTGGGAATCTCTTGTCTACGAGAAGACTTCTCAGCTAGAAAAGCAATTGATTGTATTTCCTTCTTAAGAGAACTTCAGTTTAATCAGCATCCTTTGAAGATGTGGACTTAATCTTCTATCAGAAGTGAAAATACCAGCCCCCACCACTTTTAGGGAAACTTGTTGACAGCAGAGCCAGTTATTCCCCCGCCCCAGATGCCACAACCAGGACCCCAGGCCACCAAACATGGCCGCCACCTTCTAGTGTCCCATGGAAAGTGGGCTATGAGTAGTAAGGGGTCTGAGAACATGCATCACTGTATCTTCTACTCTGATCTCGTCATTATATGCACTGGAAATAGACAAGGTGGGCATTAAAATATCAAGTCATGGCTAGGATTAAAGGCACATGTGACAATTAAAAAAAAAAAAGGAAATCAGCCTGTTCATTTTGATTTGACACTAGAATCATTTGTCAAATTCTGTCTTCATATTACCTGTATACTAGAATGCTGGATCAGATATAAAACCCAAGGCCATTCCTACACAGGGCATCTCTAGGAGAACATGAAAAGGCAGCATGGCTTCCTTACCAATTTTCATAGAGGGTGCAGAAGAAACGCTGCATTCTTTCCAAGACCGTTTTGTAGACAGGAGAGTCATTCAGTTCCAGGAGAGGCTGAGGTAATCCTACAGACAAAGATGGGTCAGGAACCTGCTGCTCCACTGCTGAGGGCTCTCAACCTACCAGCACCCTCCGCAGGCAGAGGTGGTTTGGGGAGTGAGGGCTGGGGTGGGGTGCTACAAATGCAAAGCAGCTAACCAAGTCTTCTACAGCAGGAGACGCTCATAGCTTCCCTGAAGGGATTGTTACACTGTCTTTGCAGGCAAAGCTGAAAGCTATTTAAGTGTCCAGGTCTGAGGACTCCAACTTTTGCCTGGGTTTCTCCAGATGGAACTTGTACCGAAGCACCAATGACAGCCCCAAATGATCTCTCCAGAAAGCACTTGGAATGTACCCCTTCCCTTTTAAGTCACAGAATCTCTTTTTCAAGCAAAAATTTATGCAAAGAGCCGAGATGTATGGCAGATCAAAATGAAGCCCATTTATCTCAGTATAAGAGCTGCTGTCGAAGATCTGTACTTCTAATCAGAGGCAATTTTGTTTCCAGCCCTGCTTCCGGTTGGCAGCTGCCAGAGGGAATTGTTTACCCATTCTACTATGTTTTGGTTGGTCATACATTTCTACAGCAAGAGTTCCTGGCTTAATTTGAATAACGGAAGGGGGATGGAAGAGGAATAGGCAGTGAAGCAAAACCTACTTTTTATACTAATAGTAAGACATTTCTTGGATGTTCTATCTTTACTGATGTCTGAAACAGGGAACTTAAGTAGTGGTGCCAAAGGAAATGGCCCAGGATCACTTAGGTCAAGACAGATGGGCCCTGGAAAGGGAAACCAACAGTCTTCTTGTCATTAAGTCATGGCTGAGGCATGCACATTAGATTGCTTAATAATGGCCAGGCCCAGGCAGAGGTGACAGCCAGGGCAAGAAACACTCGGGGGGGCTGTGATGGAGAACCAGCCTGAACTTTCAGAGATCAGCACAGTTTAGACAACTCTGTTGTCTCCAGTTCCAACTTCTAACCGGTCACCCTGCTCTCTGCTCCAGCCACATGAGTCGCCTCCTCTTCCCTGGATATACTGAGGTTAAAGCGTCTGCCTCCAATGCGGGAGACCTGGGTTTGATCCCGGGGTTGGGAAGATCCCCTGGAGAAGGAAATGGCAATCCACTCCAGTATTCTTGCCTGGAGAATTCCATGGATGGAGAAGCCTAGTAGGTTACTTCACCTTCACCTTCTGCCTCATGCCTGGGATTCTGGCATCTGCCACTCTTGTCTGCGTAGAATGCTCAGCATCTCCTTTTGCCCCCCAGTCTGGTTGGTTCCTGTGCATCCTAAGTCTCCACCCAGAGGCAATCTTGTGACTCCTCTCCAAGACTAGGTTGGGTCTTCCAATAAACCCTCTCTCCCAGTCACTTTCTTACACAGCGCGTATCATGATTATGACTGTAGAGTTATTTGCTAATGGGAAATATGAGTTAAAGCAACGTTCCGATAAAGGCAAAACTTGAGAAACTTGACTTAGAAACTATTCCTTTAAAAATTTAATAATAAATATAATATTTTACTATAAAGCTATTTAAGCTTAATTGTTTGATTACTTTCCCCCTTCCCCCTGCCCCCCATACAAAAGACAGGAAAGTAAGCTAATATCCTTCAGGTCAAAAAGCCGTGATTTACAATCGAAACGCTCTAACATGTACCACCAGCTGGTAGCTAAAGCAGAAGAGGGGTTAATGTGGGGTGTGTTTGCTTCTGGAGACCTTCTCTGCATGTTAAGATAATGAAGTGAATGCATTTGTTTCCAGAGAGCCTGGAGGAATTCCATTTGTGCATTTCTGAACAAACTAGTGGTCAAGGTACTGCCAGGTGAGGAGAAAGGGACACAAGGCACAATGAAGCTGCATTAGGGATAAGCTGAACTTCAAGAAAAAAAAAAGGTTCGATTTCTTACCTAAAATAGCAGATTTTTCCACTTCAAGCATATCCAGAGCCCTTGTGAAAGGTTCTGCCATTTTGGCTAGCATTTCTGGTGCGTATAATGTATTGTGAGTTCTGAAAAAAATAAGAATGCTGTGTGAACCTTCTTAGCTTGCTGCAGAAGGAAAGAATGGATTTTACCTTACAATTCAATGATGTTGCATTTCCACACAGACATCTTCCTGTCAGCAGTATTCTTGGCAGAAGAATTTAAATGTTTCCCTGGAGAAGGGGTTAGACTTGAAGCTATTAAGTTTATCTGTATGGTATACAACACCTAACAGCAATCAACCACAAGAACTGAATTCTGAGAGTGCTGGACAACATCTCAGTCTAAAGCTGGAAAGCAAAATTCTTTCAAATCTGAGACAGTGCCTGGGCGCTCTGTTTTCTGACTGCCAGTGACTAAGGATGAAATGTCAGAGTTGTGGTGCAGGAACACAGGCAGGAATAGACAGCAGGTAGTAATATACCGCCATCTTTAGGATTTTTTTGTCTCTGATCCAACAGGGTAGACCCAACAATGTTCTGACAGCTGTTTGGCCTCCTAGAGGCACATCTGCAATTCCTAACATGAGCATTTCTTCCTCACCAAAAATGACTCACCTGAGTAGCTACCATCTTTGTTGAAGTACGGCCCTGATCTGTCTTCCTCAGCAACGGCACCCCTGAACATGACAGCCAGAGAGCACAGCTCCCTATTTTTCTTTTAAAGGTTAATTATAAAAATTCCAAATGCACAGGAAATTCTAGAATATAAAATGGACCAGGCAGATTAAATCTTTAAGATGAACACTGAGGGACTTCCCTGGTGGTCCAGTGGTTAGAAATCCATTGTGCATTGCAGGGGACTTGGGTTCGATCCCTGGTTGAGGAACTAATCCCATATGTGATGGAGCAACTAAGCCTGAGCATAACTAGAGTCTGTGTGCTGCAACCAAGATTCTACACGCTGTAATTAGGACCCGACACAGCCAAATAGATAAATAAACAGATAACTTTAATTTTTAAAAAACCTAACCATGTGCATTCATCACTACACTCCTTCAAACTGCGTTTTTGTGATTGGCTTACTCCGCTTAGCATAAAGTCAAGGATTACCCATATTGTAGCATGTTGCAAAAACTCCCTTCTTTTTAAGGCTGAATGATATTCCATTGTATAGATCACATTTTGCTTATCTACTCATCCACTGATGAGCACTCTGGTTGCTTCCAGGTTTTATATGCTATCGCGAGTAATGCTGCTATGAACATGGGTGTATAAATAGTTCTTTAAGACTCACTTTTAATTCTTTTGAGTATACCCCTTGAGCTGGAATTGCTGCTTAATATGGTAATTCTGTTTTCAATTTTTAATTGTTTAATTAAATTTTCTTTTTTGGGGGGCGGGTGCTGCACTGCAGGATCTTAGTTCTCTGATCAGGGATTGAAACTGGCCCCCCTGCAGTGGAAGCAGAGAGTCCTAACCCGCGGACCACCAGGGATTCCCACTATTTTTAATTTTTGAGGAACTGAACTGCCAAGGTGTTTTCCACAGCAGGTGTACTATTTTACATTCCTACCAACAGTGTATAAGAGTCCCGATTTCTCCACATACTTCCTAACACTTATTTTCTGATTTTTGGATAGCTGCCATCCTAATGGATGTGAGGTTTCTTTATTTTAGTTGTTATTTGCATTTCCCTAATGACTAAAGACTTTCAGCATCTTTTCATAGCCATATTGGCCATTCGTTTATCTTCATTAGAGACAAGTCTGTTCAAGCCTTTTGCTCATTTTGATGAGATTATCTGTTTCTGTTATGTCCACCCTTCTCAGTGGGCTTCTCAGGTGGTTCAATGGTAAAGAATAGGCCTGCCAAGCAGGAGATGCAGGTTAAATCTCTGTGTTGGGAAGATCCCCTGGAGGAGCAAACGGCAACCCACTCCAGTATTCTTGCCTGGAAAATCTCATGGACAGGGGAGCCTGGCAGGCTACAGTCCATAGCATCATGAAGAGTCAGTCGGATACAACTTAGTGACTAAAGCACCATCACTATCCTTCTCAGTTACAAACTATTTTAACTTCTCTAGCTCTGCAATAAGTTTTGAAATTGAGACATCTGAGTCTCCCAATTTGGTGCTTCTTTTTCAAAACTGTTTTGGCTTTTGGGGGCTCCTTGCAATTCCATATGAATCTGAGGATCAGCTTCCTGCAAAACAAAACACTGTTGGAAATTTGTTTGTTTGCCGCTCAGCCTGGGGGACCTTATTTCCCTGACCAGAGATCAATCCTGTGCCCCCTGCAGTAGAGGGAATGCAGTCCTGACCACTGGACTGCCAGGGAATTCCCACTGCTGGAATTTCAATAGGGACTGCATTCAACATTCAGACTGCTTTGGGTAATATTCCATCTTAATGAACTTGAGTCTTCCAATCCATGAATACAGGATGCCTTTCCCTTTAGGTCATCTTTAATTCCAGGAATGGTTTTTAGTTTTCAGAATATGTCTTCCATATCCCTTGGTTAAATTTATTCCTAGATACTTTATTCTTCTGAATGCTATTACAAATGTAATTAAGTTCTTAATTTCCTTTGGGGATCATTCATTGCTGGTGTATAAAAACACAACTGATTTTTGTATGTTGATCTTGTATTCTATAACTTGGCTGAATTTATTTATTAGCAGTAGTAGTTTTTGTTTTGTTTTGTTTTTTTGGGGGGGGGATCTTCCATGAAATGGGAGGGTCATCACTTGTGCATATAGATAGTTTTGCTTCTTTTCCAATTTGGACACCTTTATTTCTACTTCTTATCTAATTGTTGTGTATGGGACTTCTAGCACACAATGTTAAACAACAGTGGTGAAAGTGGACATCCTTCTCATGTTCCTGATGACAGAGGAAAAGCTTTATATCTTTCACCACTGAGTATTAATGTAAGCTATGGCTTTTTCGTAAAAATCATTTCCATGTTGAGAAACTTTCCTTCTAGTCCTAGTTTGCTGTTGCAAAACAACATTGTTGAGAGGGTGTTGGATTTATCATCAGAGGGTATTGGATTTTGTCAAATGCCTTTTCTTTGTCAACTAAGATGATCAACTGGGTTGCCTCCTTTTTCTGTTAGTATGGTTTTACTATGCTGATATACATTTTTAAGTTGAACGACTTCTCACTAAGGAGTGGCACCATGGTACTGCACTTCTACCTCACATGCAGTGGAAGAAGGACTCAGTACATACTGCTCTGGTATCTCTGACCCCAGATCAGGTGTTCATAAGCAGGGTGTCCGACAAGCCCTAGTAATATTCAGATTCCTAAAATATCGCCTTTCCTGACACACTTGTAAGTTAGAGCACTATGCATCCACTATTAAGAGGAACTAGTTATTGTTTGGCAAAGAAAAAGATGAGCAAGCGATAAAAATTTTAAGTTGTGCATCATCTGTACCTATCTGAAATATTCTTATTATCATCAGCTAAGAATGCAGCCATCATACACACAGGTATATATTATTCAGCCACAACAGAGGAGAAAATCTTGCTCTCTGTAACATGATGGACCTTGAGGGCATTATGTACATGAAATACATCAGACACTGAAAGACAAATACAGTGTGATCTTACGTATGGAATCAAAAAACCAAACTCAGAGAAACAGAACCAGTTTGATGGGTGCCAGACGGAGACGGGGGTGGGGCTAATGGGTGAAGGTGGTCAGAGGTACAAACTTCCATTAAAAAGATAAGCACGTTCTGGAGAGGTAATATACACAACACAGTGACTATAGCTAACAATACTGTGTTATGTGTTTGAAAGAGAGATCTTACAAAAGAGATCACAGAAGATAAAAAATGTGTAACCACATGAGGTGATGATGATAACTAAATCTACTGTGTTAACATTTCAAAATATATACATATATCAAATAAACAAACAAAAAAGTATAATCACTAGGCTAACCAGGGCTTCCCACATACAAAGATTTCAATAAAACATCACAGATATATGGAAACAATGTAACAAACTTCAAGTTTATCAGAAAAGTTGTTATTCTAATAGATAGTGAATGATAATGAACCTTTTGAGAACCAGAAAATTCTATCCCCCACATCTATCTTCCATCCAACCCACTAAGGACAACACTGTCCGGTGAAAATAAAATGTAAGCCACGTAAGCCATTTAAAATTTTCTAGCCAGCCAAACTTGAAAAGTGAAAAGAAATAGCTTAATTATATTGTTATTTAACCTGACACATAAAAAGATCATTTTAGTGTTAGCAATATAAAAATTAATGAGGTATTTTAAATTCTTTTTGTACTAAATTTCTGAAATGTGGTGTGGATCTCATACCTACAGTTTATCTCAGTTCAGACAAGCCATATTTTAAGCGCTCAGTTGCCAGCTATGTGGCTAATGGCTACCACACTAGACAGTGTAGCTCTAACCCCCTTGATTATCAGTTGATAAGGAATTAACAGGAATTTTCTACTAAGGAGTTAATACAGAAACTGGCAGAAATATAAATTAGTACAACTTTTTAAAACTATTTGATTCACTCTATGAAAGCTGAAAATACTCACACCTTATAAACCAGGAACTCCATTCCTATATGTAGGATTCTATTCCTACCCAACATAAAAAGACATTTGTAAGAAGAACATTAATGGTAATAAATGTTCTTTGTAATAAAAAAAGATTTATTACATTCTTTGTAATAAAAAAAAATACTGGAAACTACCCAAAAGTCCATCAACACTATGTGGATCAATGAATTAGAGGATATTTACACAATGGAATACCATACCAGCCATGGAAATGAACAAGCCGCAACTACGTGCAATAACACGGATGCCCCCACAAACAATACTGAGCAAGAGAAGCCAAGACACAAAAGACTGCATGCTTCTGTCTCCATTTATTAAAGTTCCCAAAACCAGATCAAGTGTTAGTTAGAAGTCGGAACAGTGGTCACCCTGGAGGGGCAGGGAAGGACTGAGAGGCATTGGGTAAGGTTGTTTATTGATGTAGGTGCTGATTACATGGAGGTGTCCACCTTGTAAAATTCATCTGCCTGCACTCACAATTCGTGTCTTTTTCTTATGTGTATCTGTACCCTTAACATTATACTTCAAGATGAAATTTATTACAAAAATAAGGCAAAACTTTTAACAGCTCTAGCGGCACACTCCTCAAGCAATCTAACTACTTCGTAACTACAGTCAACATTTTTCAAAATACCTTTTGATTGACTTTGGGGTTTCCCAGGAGCATTGAACTCTTTGACAACTGTCTTGTCTCCTTGCCCGACCAGGGGTGCACCCTGTTTTCAGGTTAGGTTCCCACCACAGGAACTCTGGCCACAGGCCTAAAAAGTCAGTGAGTCTCCTGCCGCCTGACTTCATCACGTTCTTATTTCTCTAAGCCATAGAAGATGCTTCTGGTCTTAGAAACATACACATAGTAACAAACCTTTCCTTGACTAAATATTCCACCACCCTCTCAACTTGCAAGCCATACTTCTTTGAAATCTCTTTTCTCCTTTTGAAATCAGAGCAAAATATTGTCTATTTCCACAGACATGTCCACAATGACAACTTGTTCAGACACTCCAGCCCTCCAATTTGGTCAACATTAACTTAAAACCTTGGATTCTGTTGACAGCAAAGCATCCCCAAGACATGAGTAATTTGGTTTGCCCAATTGTGACTGTGGTCTTATGCCACAGGGTAAGAGGCCAAAATGCAGCGGAACAGAGCTCTCACCTGAACTCAGAAACACTATAACGTGTAAAAAAGCAATCAAATTTTGCTTTGGTCAGTAAGAACTGCTTCTCTCCAGAAGCTCTCCTGCACTGCAGAATCTATTCCTGGATCATCAAACATATATTGAGTAATCAGTAAGTCTAGATTTACTGTGTTTGGGGTAAAACCCTAATTCTACATTTTAACCAAGCTCTCAGAAGACTGCTGATGCTGCTGGTCTGAGGACTCAGCTTTGAGAAATAAAAACCGAGGACCCTCCCGTGGAAGAGGTGCCATGCCTTCCTTTGGCATGACTGGTCCATTTGAGAGCATAGTCACTACTAATAAATCCAGATGAGCTCATTTGAACATCTAACCCAGAAAAGCACCACCACAGAAAGCAACTGCCCTGCTCCCAGTGAAAAATTCCCTTAGTGGCAACATTTTAGACTAAAGAAAACTTGGTAGGGAATGAAGTTTAAAGAAAGTAAAAGAACTCAGGGGGCGCTCAAAATGAGAAAAGCCATTTTGAGATTAGCCCCCATGGATGCGTTCACTTGGATGCAGGACTTAGACAAGGGAGAGCCAATGTTATTTTTAAAAAGAAGAGCCCTTCTAGAAAAGAACCAAGACTTAATCTCTCATTTACCACCAAATGTCTGAAGAAGTATAAACAAATTAAGCTTTGGAGATTTGTCAGGTAAAGTCTTAAATACAACAGAAAAAAACCCTTGGTCTGACTCACCTTATAAGGGCAAGCAAATTGTCAAGAAGTTTCAGGATCTGTTCTGTGCAGGGGTTACGGAATATTGGGTTCCCAGTGGGCGTATAAGCCACCACAAATCCCCCAGCTTTGGCCTCTTCTAGGTCAGTGGGCCAGCAAGTTCGTTTCATAACACCCAGGATGCTATAAACACAAAAGCTCATCTATAGAAAAACAGAACATGAGAAGTAAACATAAAAGGGGAAGAAAAGGCCACAGGGCTATTAGATCTTGGCAAGATTATGGTGAAAGTGATACAAAAGTTGGAGAGAAGGGAAAGATGCTCCCCACCCCCCCAACCATTCTTGTTTCTTTAAGGTCAAGTCCAAAAGGGACCCATTCAATGCCATCTTCAAGACCAGTGGTAGGTTCCAGAAGCGTCCCTTTCACGAGGATGTCCTAGAGGCTGTGGTGACCCTCCTGAGGATCCAAAGGTGGCCTGGACATGCTTCAGACGAGACTGGGCACATTCAGGGTGGAATGGCGGTAGACTGGACATGCTTCAAAACTGTGTTTACCCTAACAACATTTCATATTGGTTTTGAGTTGGTCTTGCACCCTCCAGTTTAGGCCTTCATAGGTTTGCCTTAATTCTCACTCATAGTACTTTCTACCAATTGACAACTTGCCAGGTTAACTAATAAGACTTTTTGCCATAATGGAGTTAGGAACAATGCTCATTTGAATAGCAAAGAACTGGAAAATCTCAGGTTTGCAAGTCAGGCCACCATTCAGGACTTTATGCTATGTTGTGTTTTTGTGTTCAGTCATGTCCAATTATTTGCAACCCCATGGACTATAGCCCACCAGGCTTCTCTGTCCACAGAACTTTGCGGGCAAGAATACTGGAATGGGTTTCCATTTCCTTCTCCAAGGGATCTTCCCGACCCAAGGACAGAACTTGTGTCTCCTGCATTGGCAGGCAGATTCTGTACCACTGTATCACCTGGGAAGCCCAGGACTTTACATGCCAGAGAGCAAAGGCACAGAGAATCCACCCTGCTGACCAAGTTCTGACCTGCTTCCTCATTACACCTTTAGTCCTCTGAGCTACTTAGAGCCTTAAAATCAAAATAACGGCTTCATAAAAAGGCCACCAGCTGTGCTGTGAGAACTAACTCAAGAATTCAAGACCAAAGAAAAGAAAGGACATTCAGGGAAGCAGAGGCTCCCAGATTTTTCAGTCATATACAAAAAATCTCCACAAACCTGGATGAATGACAATACCCTACTTCTATCCAAGGCTAACACACCTTCCCACTCCCAGGAGAAGCTTACTTACTCGTGCTCGGTTTAAGCCACAGGGATCCTCCAGGCCCGGGTCACAGTTTTTCCGATCGGCCCCCACATAGGCAATAAAAGCATCAACATCTGAGAGCGCTCTACAGGAGGGGAAAGACAAGTTACACCATGATTTTAACCAAGGACAGTTACTTCCTCAAGAGATAAGAAGCTATATTACTTGAATCCCACAGAGCAGTTGTTACAGTGAGAGGAGTCTAATCATATTCAGCTGTCCTGTGAGGATTCATTAAACTTCTCTTCCCCCTTCTAAATGTGACTGGTGACACTTGAGGAATCACAGAGGATGCAAACTTGAAAATGCTACGTGGGTACAGAGGGGTATCTATGTTGCTCCTACCTGCACAGCCCCCACCAGCTGTTCCCACTTCTTTATATGTGCTGGGGCTGTAGCCTGACACCGCAGCAGACCTCCCTCTGGGGCCTTCTGCCCCACCCTATCCATCTTTATTCATTTCCTCTCTGTTCCTCTATCTCTGCAGAGCAAGGTGGTATTTTCAGCACTTCACTCCAAGACTGCGTTTAGACACCTTCAGGTATCACCAAGAGCAATGAGAATAAACAAGCCACCCACACACATCGAAGCGCACTGCTGCCATGACACCTCCATATCCTATGCCCCGACCCCAGGCACAGCTCTTGGAAGAGCTTGGGTGCTCAAATGCAGTGAAGGTCAAGAGCAAAGGTTCTCTTCTACCTGTGCATGTTTTCAGAAAGCCAGATGCTGGCTACAGGTGCCATCAGCTCCTCGAGGAACACCTTCTGACGCTCGTAGTTCTTGAACTGGTTGCTGATGAGAACCAGGGCTTCCATGAGGGCACACTTCTCCATCTGTGTCAGCAGCAGCTCGTTGGAGAGGAGCTGCTTCACATGGGTATACAGCATGTCAAAACTGGGCTGTGTATCAAAGAGAAAAACCCAGAGGTGGTGAAGGTCTGATTTTCAGGGAGTGTGGGTCACTCAAGGAAGGTAAAATGAGGACGAAGACATTCCCAGAACAGTCAGGCCAATAAGACTGTCACCTGATAATTACAACACTCTTCTTTTGCCTGAACAGGCAAGGAAATTTAGGCTTCAGTATTTGGGAACTGTGCTTTCCTCGTCTATAACTAGGAAAATCATCTGTCTCTCTCTCTCTCTCTTTTTTTTTTCCATATTAACTTTTATAGTATCTTCATGGACAAAGAAAAGGAAAGTATACCCATTTGAATGCAGAGTTCCAAAGAATAGCAAGGAGAGATAAGAGAGCGTTCCTCAGCGATTAATGCAAAGAAATAGAGGAAAGCAATAGAATGGGAAAGACTAGAGATCTCTTCAAGAAAATTAGAGATACCAAGGGAACATTTCATGCAAAGATAGGCTCGATAAAGGACAGAAATGGTATGGACCTAATAGAAGCAGAAGATATTAAGAAGAAGTGGCAAGAATACACAGAAGAACTGTACAAAAAAGATCTTCACGACCCAGATAATCATGATGGTGTGATCACTCACCTAGAGCCAGACATCCTGGAATGCGAAGTCAAGTGGGCCTTAGGAAGCATCACTATGAACAAAGCTAGTGGAGATAGTGGAATTCCAGTTGAGCTATTTCAAATCCTAAAAGATGATGCTGTGAAAGTGCTGCACTCAATATGTCAGCAAATTTGGAAAACTCAGCACTGGCCATAGGACTGGAAAGGTCAGTTTTCATTCCAGTTCCAAAGAAAGGCAATGCCAAAGAATGCTCAAACTACTGCACAACTGCACTCATCTCACACGCTAGTAAAATAATGCTCAAAATTCTCCAAGCTGGGCTTTAGCAATACATGAACCGTGAACTTCCAGATGTTCAAGCTGGTTTATCATCAAAAAAACAAGAGAGTTCCAGAAAAACATCTATTTCTGCTTTCTTGACTATGCCAAAGCCTTTGACTGTGTGGATCACAACAAACTGGAAAATTCTGAAAGAGATGGGAATACTAGACCACCTGACCTGCCTCTTGAGAAATCCGTATGCAGGTCAGGAAGCAACAGTTAGAACTGTTCCAAATAGGAAAAGGTGTACATCAAGGCTGTATACTGTCACCCCGCTATTTAACTTAGACGCAGAGTACATCATGAGAAACGCTGGGCTGGAAGAAGCACAAGCTAGAATCAAGATTGCTGGGAGAAATATCAATAACCTCAGATATGCAGATGACACCACCCTTATGGCAGAAAGTGAAGAGGAACTAAAAAGCCTCTTGATGAAAGTGAAAGAGGAGAGTGAAAAAGTTGGCTTAAAGCTCAACATTCAGAAAATGAAGATCATGGCATCCAGTCCCATCACTTCATGGCAAATAGATGGGGAAACAGTGAGAGACTTTATATTTTTGGGCTTCAAAATCACTGCAGATGCTGATTGCAGCCATGAAATTAAAACATGCTTACTCCTTGGAAGGACTGTTATCACCAAGCTAGACAGCATATTAAAAAGCAGAGACATTACTTTGTCAACAAGGTCCATCTGGTCAAGGCTATGGTTTTTCCAGTGGTCATGTATGGATGTGAGAGTTGGACTATAAAGAAAGCTGAGTGCCGAAGAAATCGATGCTTTTGAACTGGTGGTGTTGGAGAATACTTTTGAGAGTCCCCTGGACTGCAAGGAGATCCAACCAGTAATTCCTAAAGGAGATCAGTCCCGGGTGTTCATCGAAAGGACTGATGTTGAAGCTGAAACGCCAATACTCTGGCCACCTGATGCGAAGAGCTGACTCACTAGAAAAGACCCTGATGGTGGGAAAGACTGAGGACAGGAGGAGAAGGGGACGACAGAGGATGAGATGGCTGGATGGCATCACCGACTCAATGGACATGAGTCTGACTGAACTCCGGGAGTTGGTGATGGACAGGGAGGCCTGGCGTGCTGCGGTTCATGGGGTTGCAAGGAGTAGGACACAACTGAGTGACCGAACTATGGACAAAGATCAGTCTGTTTTATATAGCATCTGCCTACAATGCGGGAGACCCAGGTTCGATCCCTGGGTTGGGAAGATCACTAGAGAAGGAAATGGCAACCCACTCCAGTATTCTTGCCTGGGAAATCCCATGGACAGAGGAGCCTGGCAGGCTACAGTCCACTGTCCATGGATCGCAAGGAGTCGGACACGACTGAGCGACTTCACTTCTTCATATACTTTATAAGTACAAAAAGCAAATAAAAAGGTGGGGGGAGAGGGAAAGAAAGAGACAGACAGACATAACTACTGTGTATTCAGAGAAGAAATTTTTGGTTAATTGTTATCTGAAGTAGTGCTAAACTTCTTAGAGAAACCCTCCAAAAAAGGTTAGGGTTTGCACCTGGCTTCTTTCAAGACCTGTGTATTACTTGGCATGGTGTTAAGAACATCACATAGTATCGTAAAGAGGTGTAGAATGACAGGGACACTGCCATATGGAAGAGACCTATTCCTTTGAGATAATATGTTTGCATATTTAACTCCACTAAGAAGGAGAGGGGGCCTCCCAGGTGGTGCAGTGGTAAAGAATCTGCCTACCTTTAGCAGAAACTAACTCCATAATGAATGGAATTCAATTCCACACATGGTTTGTTCAAGCACACTTAATAAGTAGCCTGTTTTTTTAAATGTCTTTTTAAAATGTAAATATTTGGATGAAGCTTCTGTTTGTTTTGATATATTAATTTGCTGCACCAACCATGGTTTCAGAATTCACCTTCTGAACACCTTGGTTCCAGAGTCTGTAAAATGAACTGAAAGTCTTGTGTATCAAGCCTGTCACTGGGACTTGTGATAGTAACGTGTTGATAAAGCATGGATCTCGCCAAAAAAAAAAAAAGAATCTGCCTACCATGCAATAGACACGGGTTCAATCCCCGGGTCAGGAAGATGCCCTGGATAAGGAAATAGCAATCCACTCCAGTACTGTTGCCTGGGAAATCCCACGGACAGAGGAGTATAGCCGGCGGGCTATAGTCAGTGACTATACGTCAACTATACTACAACTCAGTGACTAAACATCACCACCACTGCAAGCATGAGAGGAAGAAGACACCAACTCCAGAACACGTATACTAATACTTTTTCTTAGCAAAGCTCAAGTTCCTAGTTTTCCCCTTATGTGAGGTATAATTAGGGGTGGATTTACAGGGAAACGTAGGCAAACTGGGCATGTCTCAGTGGCTCCTTGATCAGAGTCAGGGCTTACCAGCACGAGCTGGGGGTAGTCACGACACATCTTGATGATGGAGGAACACGCGTGTCTCCTCACATTCCTCACCGCCCGGGTCCTAGGAGCCTGGGAGGAGATGTTCAATCACCTTAGAGCCACTGTAAGTATACTTTACAGACGCTGCAGACAATCATGTGCGTACCTCCTTCAGAGGCAAACACAACTCTCACAGCTGCAGGAGCAGGATGAAACAGCACTCTACTTAGCACGAAGGAGCCCATGCATTTGCTGCCTGCCCGAGAGTGTCTCTAGTGCCCGACACCACATTATATGACCATCTATCTCCTGCCTTTATGAACCCCTTTTGCTTACAGAAAAAAGCTAGACTAAGTGCTGGGTATTTACATTTTTGTTCTTAAGAAGTTATAATTTGTAGGTTGAATGAATGGTCTTACCTTACTTTCTTCAACAATTTCAAAAGTGACTGATGAAAACAGCTAAGGGAAAGAAACAAAGTCATTCATCAGTACCAAATGCATAAAGTATTTTAAAGTAATAGTTATAAAAATTTCAACAAAATCCCCAAAGTGCAAACAATATGGTAGCAAAAGGGTTTTCAATTGGCTTTACAACGTTTCAGGTGTTCCCTTCCTCAGATAACTGGAAGAGGCTTGATAGTCATTAATTTTACCATCGAATATTTTACAAATAAAAAGTTCACAGAACCCCTGAACAATCCAGGCCATCACCCAAACACTCAGCCAGGGTAACATCGCTCCACTTTTTATTAAAAGTTGAGTGGTCTACTCTCCCTGATCCATTTCACAACTTCCCACTTAATCCAGTGTGGTGGAACTGCTGTCCTAGTCACTGTAATGGAGTAACACTCCAACAAAGGTCTGATCGAGGAACTCAATGGACATTTTCCAATTCTTAAGAGAATTTCCACAGCAACAAATGAGTCTGTTTTGAAGTCTAAAGTTCTCCTGGACTCGGTAACACACTTTCTCTGTGGTCATCCCTTTCTTCTTCTTTGAGGGCTCCTCCCTCACTGATGGTGATCACCAGGATTCTCTGCTTTAGCCCATGTCCAACTCCACATACATCTCCTTTGCTAAGGCTTAATCTCCACTGTGGAGGAGGGCATGGCAACCCACTCCAATATTCTTGCCTAGAGAATCCCCATGGACAGAGGAGCCTGGTGGGCTGCAGTCCATGGGGTTGCAAAGAGTCAGACACAACTGAGGGACTAAGCACACACACACTGTCTATACTGCTGGCATTTCTATCACGGCTATGCCTGAATTTTATCTCATTAATTTTCTGAGTCTAGACCTAATCTCTAATAGCCAATTCAGTGTGACACAGCTCCACCTTGAAACTGTATGTATACTTCAAACCTAGTCTTGCAAAACAGAGCTCACCCCTTCTTTTCCTCACTCCTACCCTCTTCCTGGTCCAGTACTCTCACTCAGGTGGGACTCCAACTCTCAGTAATCACCTAAACTGGACCCTGGAAACTTTGCTCTTACAAATCTCCTCCCAGCCTGCCAGCACACGCTGACACCTCCTCCTTCAGGTGCTCTTCCGTTCCCCCGTGTGCACGTCTACTAACTGCAATGCCACGGAGGAACCACACCTGTCTATGTGCATTTCCTCTCCAAACAGAGAGGTGCTTCTGGACAAGGCTTTCCTCCTAGCAGGGATCCTGCTCCACCGTAAGTACAGAGTAAGTACTTGACAATTGGAAAAACAACTGTTTATTAGCTTATCTCATATATTTATACAGTTACAAAAAATAATTAGCTTAGAAATGCCAAAATAAAGTTTACAAAGGAGGGGGAGTTTACCTTAGAGAAGACCTGGGGCAGGAACTCTGGTCTGTAGGTGACAAATGGAAACAGTGCCGAGACGTTAGTGAGGACGCAGGACAGGATGAGGGGGTCCTTGGTGTCAAAGTTCAGAGCCATCTGCAATAGCTCTACTCCATCAGTAACAGGAATTTCCTGGATGCAGACATTAGAGGAGGTTGCAAGAACTGAAACTGCTTCTGTTAAATTTCCTTCACACTCTATAATTATGGCCGCCCAATATGGTTTTATATACTGCTTCTTAACCCTTAAAACACTCTAAGCGTTACACCACGTTATTAAAATTTTCATAAGTGATGCCGCCATTATTAGGGCTGCAGCGCCACCTACTACTGGAAACTGAACAAACTCAGAATGCCGTCATTTCTAACTGAAGTGATGTGAAAGCAGGTGAAGTCAATGATCCTAACATCCGATTTGTTAACATGCCACTTATGTGAAAAAGCAGTAAATCTCACTTATCATCAAGGGACTCAGATTTTTTCGACAACTAACCTAGAATGCACTAAGATGATTACCCCTCAAACAAGTGATCCAATTATTTTAATCTAATTAACATAGTTAATACAGTATATGCTGTTATCCAGATAATTACATAATTACCTTTAACATTATAAGATATGGGTGATAGGTGACATGAAGTATAGAAAAGCAGGATCTACTTAATCAGATTACTTAGCAAAGAGGGACGCAGATCAGCCATCATGAATATTCTGGCCGATCTGCCATAAACTGAAAAGGTAACTACCATAAATCTTAATGGTAATTATCTCTCCAGATTTTCCGATTCAAGGTGTCTATCATTGTCCTCCCTGTAATTGTTATCCTGCTTGTGGTTCACTGTACTATCAGGCTCATCTTATTACGTAAAAATGAATACTAAACCCTGCAGGGCTTAAGAGTCAGAGAGACCCACCTGGGTCCCAACTCTGCTATTTATTAACTATTTGACCTTGAATATGTTATTCACCTCTAAATCTCAGTTTCCTCTTCTGTGAGATGCACTTTCACATATTTCCCTATCTCCCTACCAGCTTTAAAAAGATCAAAATTTTACGCAACCAGCATGGGAAACAAGCACTTACTTCTTTGTCTAGCGTTCGAAACATCTGGTTGATCACACTTTCCAAAAAAAAGGTCATGGCTTCCCACTGCACAAATGATGGTGAGAATATGGAGCAGAGGCTGCTTTCTCCAGTTCCAGCTGTGGGAGAACAGGATTTTAAAGACACACACACACAAGCACTATAGGATCACAGAAGACATTGAGCCAGTGGGGCCTCAGAAACCACTAGGTAATTTCACAGTTGAAGGAACAGGATAATCTAACCCAGCTCAGCCAGGGAAGAGAAAACGATGAAAAGCAGAAAGGGGTCCTTATCCTGCCTCCACCTCTAAAAATGAGCTATCTGGATTTAAGTCTGTGAGCCTTGTCTGCAAAACCAGTTTGACTACTGAATGAGAATATACACATAATGATCAAAACCAGTGCCTGGCCAATTAGACAATTGAGAAATATTAATTTCTCCTTCCTTCCCCTTTATAACCTGTCCATGGGAATCTAAATAAAGATATCTAAGATCATAAAGAATCCCTCCAACAGGGAACTGATAATAAAGATACAAAACTCTGCTTCACATCCAGCAGTCTCATGACAACTACAAGGGCTGTGTGCAGATAATGGTGCTACCCTCCAAACTCACAAGTATCATTGAAGCACACCGCTCAAACAGCAAGGCACAGGCCAAAGGAATCGCAAATTACTTTTCTTGCTACTGTGTAGTGCTCACGTTTACTAGCTTCATCTTGGTACACAACCTATTCAGGCCTCCATGAATACTGAAGCTACTAATAGATACCAGGGACCTTCAGAATAAATTGTGAATACACAAAACTGAATGTCCCATGAATGTCAAGTAACTAGTGTACTTGCTAACTGATCACAGTATGGAGCTTTTCCAAAGCAGTGACTTTAACCCTTCCCTTAAATTAAAAATAAATAAATAAATAAATAAAAATCCTAGGGAAAAAAAAAAATCCTCTCACCCGCCGCATGCATTCATAAGATGACAGATAGAAGATACAGAAAAGTTATCTGGCCTATGCTTTTGGGTAGAGGGGGCTTATTTTGTTTTTACATAAGGTAACATTTCCTAAAGACTTGGAGGAGAGTTGAGCAATATAGGAAACCCCTGCACTGCTCCTGCTGAATGTAACAAGCCATTCGTATCCAGTTTAAGAGAAATGCTATGCAAGAACTTGGTTGAAAAGCTTTAAAAAGTTAGGTTGAGACATGTTGTTAAGACGGTGCCTGAAGTAGTAAAATAAACAATAAACAACTGGCTGACTCTGTTAGAAAAGAAAAATGCAGGCCAAACTGATAGGGTCATGGTTTTGCCCTAATTAAAACAGAATTAAAATCTGGCATTACATCTGTCTTCTCTGCCTGTGTTTTCCAATGAAAAAGCTCACTCTCTAGGATGGAAGTGGGCAGTGAGCAAAGCTATTTCTGAACACTACTATCATAATGTATTGATATGGATGGGGCTCAGAGGTTTATTTCTATGCAGTTTTGATAAAATACTTCACTAATGTTTGGGGGGAAAAAACAAAAAAAAGTCTTACAGTTCATGGAGCCAGGGTCAATAGAAGTTGAGAGCTGATACTTCAGCCACTCCCCAGCCATCTGGAAGCTAGTCTTGGGATCCAAACGACATGCTAACCTTATTACCTCTCCTTGTTGGGCCCGAGAGGCTGCCAAGAGAAAGACATGAAGCAAGGATCAGCGTATCGTAGATACTTAGTTTATTCATTTATCCACCAGAAGAGAAAAATAATCAAAAAGATTCTGTTTTGAAGGAAGAATCTAACAAATGTTCACTAAAGCTTTGTTAACAAATCTAGAAATTTTCCAAAATAAATTCTGAGAAGCTGTCACACCAGCTAAATTCTCTAAGAGGCAAACCAAACAGAAATTCCCCTTTCTGTTGGAATTAAAAGATCAAGTTGGTACAGATGTAAAATGGTATGGCTGCTAAAGAAAATGGTCTGGCAATTCCTCAAAACATTAAACATGGAATTACCATATGATCTAGTAATTCCCTTCCTAGGCATATACCCTAGAAAAACAAAAATATACATTAACTTAAAAACTTGTACACAAATGTGACAACATGATTCTTAAAGCCAAGAAGTGAAAACAACTCAAGTATCTATCAATCTATCAACAGATCAATAAAATGTGGTATATATAATGAAATATTATTGGCAATAAAAGAAACGATAAACATTACATGATCAAAGTACTGATAAACATTACAACATAGATTGTTAAAATATTACATTAAGAGAAAGACAGCAGTTATGATTCCATTTGTATCAGATGTTCAGAATAGGTTAAATAAAGAAAAGTAAATGGGTGGTTTTCCAGAAGGATATGAGGGTTGGGAGATGACTGCTAATGGTTATGGGGTTTCGTGAGATCAAAAAATGTCTTAGCATGGACTGTGGTTGTAAAACTCTGAAAATACACAAAAAAACCTCTACTGCATTGTATACTATAAACGGGTGAACTGTATGATGAATGAATTATCTCAGAAAAGTTGTTACTGAAAAAAGATGGGGAGAGGAAGTGTAGAACCAAGCTATAGAAAACCTAGAACAGAATTAGGAATTGCGAGCTTCCCTTCTCTCTTTTAGAAAAAAAGACCTACAAAGTAACATGGTACTTAATTCTAACATATTTAAGAAATCAAAGTGCCTTACATATGGTTGCCACCGCTAAACATTAACGTCCAAAGAAAGTGTGCATGTGCGTGTGTGCATGTGTGGGTTTTAAGAGAACACCAAGCCTGGAATGAGTGCAACCCCAGCGCCCTCTGCAATGTGTAACTGGAGATTAAACAGACTGCTTCCCACACTTGGGGAGGGGGGACTTCCCAGGTGGTTAAGCGGTAAAGAATCCACCTGCCAAGCAGGAGACATGGGTTTAATCCCTGGGTTGGGAAGATCCCATGCAGAAGGAAATGGCAACCCACTACAGTATTCTTGCCTGGGAAATCCCATGGACAGGGAAGCCTGGTGGGCTACAGTCCACGTGGTCGCAAAAGAGTCAGACACGTGACCTGGTGACTAAAGAACAATGACAACATCCAGACTTGGGGCTCTATAATATAGAACCCCAGCCCATGCACCATGACTCAACACTAGATGCCATGCTGAGACTGCTGGGGAAAATTTCAGGACAGTTCACTCACAGTTGAAGAAAGCATTGAAGTCCTCATCGCTATCAAAATCAAATCGAGAGTATTCACAGCTAGGGCTGTCAGTTTTAGAAGGAAAGCCCATCTGGAAACAGAAAGATAATTGGGGGAGGGAATGAAAATGAACCCACTGAAAGAGTTTTCAATTTTAGGAGCTCAGAGACCTTTTATTTGAGAAGAGCTAAGGGTTTACATGAGTTAAGGCTTTTACAATAAATAACTGCTTCTGGTCTACACCAAGTCCACAATTTGTTCTCAGTTGGAACAGTCCTGGGAGTTGCAAAAAGAGAACACTTTTATTTGATACTCTCTTTCAAGTTTCTTATGGAAAATTAAATTCTAAAATCAGTTTAAGGTCTTTGAGTATAAAAATGTCTCAAAATAAAGTGTTAATACAGCAAACAATAAGTAGAATTGAGACTATTTGTCTTCTTAAATGTTGAACCCTGGGAATAAGCATGGGACTTTGTGTTTCATTCAAAAAGTACCAAAGACCACAATGGCAGAGATCTAGAAGACAGTGTGCTACCTGAACCCCTGAGGAAATAAGAGAATCCTTGAATAGGTCCCATCCTCTGATGTTATAAATCAAGAATAAGTAGCTGTCAGTCGCCAAGAGCCTCGAGGAGACCTCTGAGTGTTCATAAGCAACTCTCGACTGAGGCAGTGGGCAGTCTGCTTCCGCCCTCCCTTTGTTCTCATCCATGTTCCTGACTCTCATTTGGCCTTCAGAAAGCCAGATATTAAGTTCCTTTCGGCATCCCCCTGACTCCACCCTCCGTCCTGCTTTTAGCTTCTGAAAAGCAGTGATCACATTTTACAGTCACAGTCGCTGCTCTCATCCTATCACTTCTTTTTCCAGCACTTGGCTCAACACTTGGCGCATAAATGCTCGCAAATACCAAAGAGTAGACACAGGGATGAGTAGACACAGTAACGAGTTTTCTTTTTTAAGGAATCAAAGACTAATATGCCTAAGGAAAGGATCTCAGTGACTAACACAGGGCTGTCAATGGTGCCAGCTAAGTATTAGGATGTGTATTCACCTACATTCCACTTTAGGGTCCCACTGCATACCTTGACCAAGTTAGTCATAGAAGCACGCAGGTATTTTGGTATTATTGCTAATAGTAAAGGGTCTCGGGATAGGATCTCATGTCGAAAGAGGGCTCCCCAAGTCATCTGAGTTGAAGAGCGCAAAAACTAAAGGCAAAAAAGAAAAACACTAGGTTTAAGGATTTAAGTTTTATATAACCAAGACTATTACTTAGCTCAGCAATTATCCACTATATTTTTCCATGGAAATAAAGCTCTGTAATACTTTGACTGAAACTGCCCATACTGGAGTACATCAGCAATGACTGGTCACTACGTACCATACGGTAAAAGACAGACAGACTGTGGGTCACGTGCAATACCCAGAGAATGAGCTGAACTCTACACCACTTTTTCTTTCATGCAAGAAAGCATACAGACATCTCAGGATGATACTACAAGGAAAATCTTGGATTGGATGAAATTAGTTTTATAATAACACAATTAATCGGACTTTTTAATTTAAAGTATGTTTAGTAGCAAATTACCCAAGAAACACTTCACATCTGATTGAGCATTATTAGAATGGTATTACCTGAGGGGGTAATTGCTGATCTAGACTGCAAAAGCTAACTTGGGAAGAAGATGCAGCAATTCTCTTAATTAAATCCCACTAGAGTAATTCCCCAGGATCTTAAGAATCACATTTTATATGTGAGCTGCTAATTATTTCAGGTGATAGCACTTGATTTTAATTTACTAACCAAAATTTTGATTAGTTATTGCCATGAAGTTTACCTGACTTGGATGAGTTGTGAAAGCAAGAAAAGATTCCAGGTATTTTCCAAAGTTTGCTGGTATTTCTACATCAGAATCCACACCCTGTAGGACAAAAAGGCCGTTATATTAATAATGCTGATGGGGAGGTCAAGGTGGAGAGTGGAGTTAAGACAACTTATATCCTCAAAACTTTCAGTTTTGAAAGGACTTTATTATACTTCCTTGTGGCCTAAGGAAGAGATCATTTCAAGGGCAAAAACCCAGAAAAGCTGCTTTACCTCAATCATCATTAAAATCTATTCTGTGATCAAACAGTAAAACAAAAGAGCCTTCATGGACTTTCTGGTGGTTCAGAATCCACCTGCCAGTGCAGGGGACACAAGTTCGATCCCTGGTCCAAGAAGATTCTACATGCCTCAGGGCATCTAACCCGTGCACCACAACTACTGAGCCCACTGGCCTAGAGCCTGTGCTCTGTAACAAGAGAAACCACCACAATGAAGAATAGCCCCATGCACCACAACTAGAAAGACCCTGGCACAGCAATGAAGACCCAGCACAGCCACAAGTAAATGAATAAAAAAATTTTTTTTAAAAAAGAATATTCATTTCAGAAATCACCTATTTCTTCAGACCTGGTCTAGTCACATTTCTGTGACTCAACCTATTAAATAATCCCTCGATGGTACACATCTTATACCTGAAGTTCTATCCCCTCAAGCCATTCAAGCCACCAAAATAGGCACTGATATCAGGTATAAAAGTTTGTACCAACATTCGATCTTTTAACGTGTAAGAGAGTTATTTTCAAGTCAATCAGACTAAAGATTTTTTTAAATGATTCAATAATATATCCTTTAATTTGGGAAAAGGGTTCTTTATTTGAATCCATGTTTCATGATCTAACAGGACTTTATAGGGTAAGGCAACAGGTAGACTGAAGTTTTACAAGTACCAAAATGAAGAGAAGCAACACTGATTTTATGGAATAACAGACATGAACATTTACTATAGATATTAATAACTGACATTAAATAAATCTATAGCATTCAAATTCAATTAAAATAATTTAACCTACAGAATTATAAGAAATAATCTGTAGGGTAATGTTCCCTCAGGCTAAAGTCAAGGGCACGTGTTACCCCTTACACAAATACAACTTTCTAAATCCTCTCCTCAGATGGCCCTGAAACTCCAGCAAGTGCTCACCAACAATGCACACAGCTGATTGCCCAGGGCACGCAGCACCTGACAGAGTCTCTTCAGGAAGACATAGTGTTTTTCGACCAAGCCTCCTCCGTCAGCGGTCCTGTGAGAGGAGAAAACAGTGAGGTTAACAGCACTTCAAGAGCACCACAGATATTCCCCTGGAATGGACTGTATGTGGTCTGTGCTCCAATATTCAAATTTAAGGTGATTGTTACTGTTGAAAAGAAAAAAAAAAAAAAAATCAACCCTCAGACCGCCAACCAAACACTGAAAGATTGATGAGGAAGAGGGTTCAATGCAATCTCATCCTTTAAGAGGCACCCTAATTTGGGGTATTATATGGTACTGGGGTATTTTGGAATAGTAATGTAAACTCTAAGCATGACTCCGCAAAACAATGCATATGAGAAGACAGTGACACCCAGGAAGGACTTGGACCCCTAGGGAAGCATGTAGTGATTCCTTAGACCACGGACAGAATCAAAAGGACTATAATCGAGAGAATGAGGGACTTCCCTGGTGCTACAGTAGATGGGAATCCACCTGCCAATGCAGGGGATAAAGGTCCAATCCCTGGTCTGGGAAGATCCCATATGCTACAACACCACAAGAGAAACCACTGCAATGAGAAGCCTGTGCATTGCAGTGAAGAGCAGCCCCGGCTTGCCACAACTAGAGAAAGCCCACACACAGTGATGGAGGTCCAAGTACAGCCCAGAATAAATAAATAATAAATAGTGATTACAGAGACAGAATGAAAAGGTAAGTGATAGGCTGGGCAAAAATATTTACAAAAGACACATTTGATAAAGACTATTATACAATATACACAAGAACTCTTAAAAACCAATAAAAAAACTGATTAAAAAAATGGGCCAATAGATACCTGATCAAAGAAGATACTCAGATTGGAAATAAACATATGAAAAGAAGCTCCTCATCAAATTGCTATCAGGGAATTGCAAATACAAAAATGAGATAGCACTACACACCTATCAGAATGGCCCAAATTTGTAACTCTGAGAACACCAAATTCTGGGGAAGATAAAGAGCAACAGGAACTCTCATTCATTGCTGGTGGGAATGCACAATAGTTCAGCCACTTTGGAAGACAGTTTGACAGTTTCTTATAAAACTAAACATACTCTTACCATATGATTCAGCAATCACACTCCTTGGTAACTACCCGAAGGAGCTGAAAACATCTCTATACAAAAATCTACATATAGATATTCACAGAAGCCTTATTCATAACTGCAAAAACTTGGAAGCAACCAAGATGCTCTTTATTAGGAGAATAGATAAACTTTGGTACATCCACACAATAGAATATTATTCAGTGGTAAAAAGGAATAAGCTGACAAGTCATCAAAGACATGGAGGAACTCTAAATACATGTTCCTGAGTGAAAAAAACAACTTGAAAAGGCAACACACAAGACTTCTGACAGTCTCTTGGACTGCAAGGAGATCAAATTAGTCAATCCTAAAGGAAATCAACCCCAAATATTCACTGGACGGCCTGATGCTGAAACTCCAACACTTTGGCCACCTGATGCAAAGAGCCGACTCATTAGAAAAGACCCTGATGCTGGGAAAGACTGAAGGCAGGAGGAAAAGGGGATGACAGAGGGTGAGATGATTGGATGGCATCACCAACTCGGTGGATATGAGTTTGAGCAAGATCTAGGAGTTGGTGAAGGACAGGGAAGCCTGGTGTGCTGCAACCCATGGGGTCACAAAGAGTCGGATACGACTCAGCGCCTGAACAACAACAAAACAACATCCTAGAAAAGGCAAAATTATGGAGAAAGTAAAAAGATCAGTGGTTGCCAGGGATCTGGGTGGGAGAGGAAAGAACAGGCAGAGCACAGAAGATTTTAAGGGCAGTGAAGAAACTCTGTAGGATACTATAATGATAAAGCTGAAACCTACAGCATGTACCCATAAAAGGTAGAACATAATATGTGTAACATAATGTATAACACATTGTGTGTCATTGTAAGTTCCTCATCTGTTGTAACATCCGTCAGATCACAGAAAAAATAAGAGAGTTCCAGAAAACATCTACTTCTGCTTTATTGACTATGCCAGAGACTTTGTGTGGATCACAACAAACTAGAAAATTCTGAAAGAGATGGGAATACCAGACCACCTTACCTGCCTCCTGATAAACCTGTATGTAGGTCAAGAAGCAACAGTTAGAACCGGACACGGAACAAACAGACTGGTTCCAAACTGGGAAAGGAGTACATCAAGGCTGTATGTTGTCACCCTGCTTATATGCAGAGTACATCAAGTGAAATGTTGGGCTGGATGAAGCACAAGCTGGAGTCAAGACTGACGGGAAAAATATCAATAACCTCAGAAATGCAGATGACACCATCCTTCTGGCAGAAAGCAAAGAGGAACTAAAGAGCCTCTTGATGAAGGTGAAAGAGGAGAGTGAAAAAGCTAGCTTAAAACTCAACATTCAGAAAATGAAGATCATGGCATCCAGTCCCATCATTCATGGTAAATAGATGGGGAAACAATGGAAACAGTGAGAGACTTTACTTGCTTGGGCTCACTGCAGATGGTGACTGCAGCCATGAAATTAAAAGACGCTTGCTCCTCAGAAGAAAAGCTCTGACAAACCTAGACAGCATATTAAAAAGCAGAGACACTACTTTGCTGACAAAGGTCTATGTAGTTCAAGCTATGGTTTTTCTAGTAGTCATGTATAAGCTGAGCACCAAAGAATGCTTTCGAACTGTGCTGTTGGAGAAGACTCTTGAGAGTCTCCTGGACTGCAAGGAGATCCAACCAGTCAATCCTAAAGGAAACCAGTCCTGAATATTCATTAGAAGGACTGATGTTGAAGCTGAAACTCCAATACTCTGGCCACCTGATGCAAAGAAATGACTGATTTGAAAAGACCCTGCTGCTAGTAAAGATTGAGGGCAGGAGGAGAAAGGGAAGACAGAGGGTGAGATAGTTGGATGGCATCATGACTCAATGGACATGAGTTTGAGCAAGCTCCAGGAGTTGGTGATGGACAGGGAAGCCTGGTGTGCTGCAGTCCACGGGGTCGCAAAGAGTCAGACACGACCGAAAGACTGAACTGAACTGAAGTTCATCAACTCTAACAAATCTATCACTGCTGTGGGGGGAGGTCTATAATGGAGAGGCTATGCATGTGTAGGGGCAGGGAGCATATGGGAAATCTCTGTACCTTCCCCTGAATTTTTCTGTGAACCTTAAACTGCTCAAAAAACATAAAATCTTTTTTTAAAAGACTGTATTAAAAACATTAACTTGGTGTATCATTTCTCCAAGTCATTTAGTTCAGATGAATAATCACTTAGGTGCTATTTTAGAGTGCAAATATCTCTTTAAATTAAAAAGAGAGTTTTTATTTAGTGGCAAAACCTGACCTAAAATGATGTAGCACAATTCACACTAACAAGAATTAATCAGGACTGATGTGGACAGCAGCCATGGAGGCAGTACACTATAACGGAAAAAGCGTGGGCCTCAGGCTAAGAAAGACCTAGGCAGGTGCTGCTGCTACTGCTGCTAAGTCACTCCAGTCGTGTCCAACTCTGTGCGACCCCATAGACGGCAGTCCACCAGGCTCCCCCATCCCTGGGATTCTCCAGGCAAGAACGCTGGAGTGGGTTGCCATTTCCTTCTCCAATGCATGAAAGTGAAAGTGAAGTTGCTCAGTCGTGTCTCACCCTCAGCGACCCCATGGACTGAAGTCTACCAGGCTCCTCCGTCCATGGGATTTTCCAGGCAAAAGCACTGGAGTGGGGTGCCATCGCCTTATCCAAGGTAGGTGCTAGTGATGCTGAAAGGCAGTGTGGCACCATAGTTTCTGGTGCTGGCTCTCAAGTCTGACCGCCTGGTCCGAATTACAGCTTTACTAACCAATGCCAGTGGCACTAATGGAGATGGGATACCTCAGTGGGAATGTCATAATCTTTAGGGAACTAAGAAATGGGACTTGGAAACAGTAACTAAAGTGGCTACCCAAAAGACACATTATTCATTTAATTAACAAGCCTCCTGAAAAACAGACCTGTGGTATCCATAGGAAAGAAAGCCATCAGAAAATCTGTGTTAGAATGGACAGTGAGATAGTTCAAGTAATATATATGTGTCTCACATCTTTTCATTTGTCCTTGGCACCAAAAGTGAAGAGTATGGAAGCAAAGTGGGTGTTGTGACACTTTCAACTACTTATAATACACAGTTCTATCTGACTCCTGGGTAAGAAACACATATCAGGAAATGCTTTAATATTTTCCAGAGGAATTAGAAGAAAATAAGCACAAGCCACCATTTCAGGACCTAGAATGTGTTTACAGGTTGGTGGAATGTGAGTGGGTGCTAAATCAACAGCCACAACTTACTTCCAGCAGAAAGTCTTCAAAAAGGCAAAACGGTCCCTTTAAGAGTGCCTGATTTTTCTTCTAAAAATACAGGGAATTCCTGGTGGTCCCGTGATTAAGAATCTGCCTTCCAATGCAGGGGACACAGATTCCTTTCCTGGTTGGGGAACTAAGATCCCACATGCAACTAAGCCCGCGTACCTCGACTAGAGAGCCCACATACATTGCAGCCAGAGAAGCCTGCACGCTGCAGTGCAGATGCAGCAAACCCAACACACACACACACACACACACACACACAGAGACACAGACACACACACACACACACACACCCACAGCAAAATGAACCATAAGAGCTTCACACTGTCCTTAGAATAAAGCTCAAACTTAAAACAAAAACCAAAAAAACAGTTAACTGACTGCCAACAGTCAGATAGGAACTTTGGATATATCCAAATAAGATACAAAAATGACAAAGAAATTAGAAATCACATAGAAAAGTAGACACTCACTGTGCAGCGGAGAGTATATAATGCATGGCAACATCTCCAAATAAGACCATCAAGGGCTTCCGGTCTTCCAACTTGCCCTAGACCCAATTTTAGGGAAACACAGGTAATACAAACTATGTTACTAAAGACTTCTAAGTACTAACAACTTCTACGCCTCTATAATCAAATATACTGACTTCCTAATTTTCACATAGCCCTGGGGCTAACTGAACACTGGAAAAAGGTCAACTCTTTAAATTGAAATCTGGATAAGACATATTTTAAAATGTGTTGGTACTCCAATTAAATAAATGAATAAAAATTAAATACACTGGGTAATAATGATGATATGAAAGCAAATTACATCTAAAAACATTCTTCATGGAGAAAAGTCATGATCTCATCTGTTAGCCAAATCAGCTACAAAGTCAGTTCAGTCACCTTCTACAATTCTTTGACATAATACTATGTGAGTTTTAACATGACATTTATATAGTTTTTTAAATGTGAAGCACCAAAATCCACAAATGTTTCAAGACCCACCTAGCCCTATACATCTCTGTATATCTTGCCAGTGGATTCCTGGAATACCAGCAAACTGTTGTCCAAAAGGTTGGAGTCAAGTAAAACAAACAAAACAAAACAGAACACCTAAACCTTTAAATGTCTCTCACCACAACACAGAATGGAACACACACAGGCATCCCTCAGAGGCTGCGGATCCAAGTCAGCCTGAAGTGGTAACTTACTTTCCTGCTGACCGCGATGAGAAGACACTCAGCTGCTCCCAGCTGAAGTTCCTGTTCGTTCAGGAGCAGGCACAGCACCTCCAGGAGTTTGCAGTTCTCAGCAGTAATGTGACTCATGGGCACCCAGTCAATGTAGCCTGCCAGAGTGTTCAGTGCCGCGACTCCTACTCGACAGTTTGCTTGGGCCTGCATGAAAAGAAATAACTTTTAACCGTTAAGTCCTCACTAACAGGTAAGAAAGCTGTGGTTATACCCGACCTCCTTTTGTTTTCTAATTCTAAAAAGAAAACAATGGAAAAGAAATTGCTCATGCAAGTTATTGATAGGCAACTCAAAGGTTTTTTCTGATACACAATCATTTCTCAACAACGGCGCCTCATGTCCGTTAATACGACCACATTGGCATGTGTGGTCATTTTACGTCCTTCAAGAAATCTCAGATGTTATAATTTTAACTCCCTTTCACCATAGCTCAGTGATCAAATAAACCAAGGCTGAGGGAATTCCTTGGTGGTCCAGTGGTTAAAACTCTGTGGGTTCAATGCTGAGGGCATGGGCGTGATCCCTGGTAGGGGAACTGAAGCTCCTACAAGCAGCACAGCATGGCCAAAAACAAACAAAATGAAACAAGGCTGAGGTCACCCTCCACCAGGTGTATGCATCCCCGTACCCAAAAGTCTCAAAAAAAGCCTCCTTCCAGCTCCACAGAGAGCTCTTACCTTTGACTCCTGAGAATTATCTGTCTTCTGAAAGAAAAGAAGTATAAGGATCGAATGTTTTTAATGAACAAAAGGCTGTGTAATAACCTTCCACCCCCATAATCTAGGCCCTCAAAGATTGTCAAATAGACTTAACTTTTAATTTTGGAACAGAAGACAACTTTACTAAGAACACATTAACTGATATTCTCCAGAGGAGGACAGGCTATTTTAGTTTTAGTAATACAACAGAAGGTTAATATTTAAAGAGCTTACACAAATTTATTAGAACATTAAGATCCAAAAAGACAGTTTCAAAGCGCAGTTTACAAAGAAATAAAACTAACAAATGAACAATGGAAGCAGGCTCAACACTGCTATTGATGAAAAGAAACAGTTAAAATTTAGGTATTAGCAATTTTTCCATATTAAAATAGAGACAAATTATAACTGGCAAAGGTATACTGAAATGATGTAATGTTAGTGGAAAAAACAAGAAGCAAAATTAAAATGAATACAATTTATGACCATGTATATATGGACATAACTGTAGGAAAACCACATGCACAAAGAATATTAAATGCTAAACACACCAAAATAATGTCTGTTCAGTAAATTAAACAATTTATAATTTTATAAGCAGGAGTAGCAACTCCTGAAGTACTTGAAAACTTACCACCATTAGCATCATAAAAGATTTGTTTTGTTAATTTTTTTTTTCAACTTTCAAAAGGTATTTTTTCTAACAAAGAACAAGTATTAAGCCTTCACCAGCGGTGATCAAGGAGGGGTGTTAACGGGACAGAGATGAGTAGAACCCTTCCACCAGTATCTACTGATGCTGCCCAAGAAGGAAAAGGGATCCAGGCAACAACAGCCCAGTCCAGCCTTGACCCTCTACTCCAACAAGCCTGCATTCCCATTCAGATCCTATTCTTCTGCCCCTGGAACGAGTGCAGGAGCCAGGGGCTAGACGGGGAGCCTACACATCCCATCCTAGTTTACCATTCAGCCTACTGCCCAGAGAAGGGAAAAGGATGGAAGCAGAGAAGGAACTACGAGCAAACTAAGAAGTTGCAGGTACAAGAAATGTCCCTTGGTATGCTCTGGTCCTGGGAGCCTGGTTTAACAGATGGAGAAAACAGAAACTGAGGCTAAAGAAAAACATCAGTGGATGTTTTTCTAACTTGTGTCACCCTGCTCTAGCATATTGGCTAGATGTCTAGGGTATCAAAGCATTCATAATTTGTTCATTTCTCTTAGGGATTAAATCTCCTAGGGGAAAATAAAAATACCTCTTTCACCCTCAATACACATAGGTTTTTTCAATTAAAATACTTTAAATATTTTCTTTTGAAAAATCCTGGGGAGGTATTTTGGGGGAAAGAGTTCATTCTAGTAAAAAGGATGGGGCTTGAATTCCTCACAATCATTAATCAGGGGATCTTCAATAAATACTCTCTGAAAATTGGTTTCTTCAGCCATAATATGGAGACAATAGTTTTTGACTCAGGGTTGTTTTGAGGATTAAAATAACGTGTAAAGCATGAAAAAGTATACAGCATAATATTAGATACTCATTGTGTCTCCCTACCCTGACAGCTAACAATACTTTGTCTTATCATTTGTGTTAGTATTCTAGAGCTCTAAAAATAAACTTAAGGAAGCCACTGAGGGCAGAAAAAATAATGAACCTTAATGAATGCTATTTGTGTGAAATAAACATGTATGACGAGTCTAGATTAGGGTTCTGAAACCTCAATCCTATTGACATTTTGGGTCAGATAATTCTTTATTGTGGAAAACTTTTCTGGGCACTACAGGATGTTCAGCAGCATGCCTGGCCTCTACTCACTAGACGTCAGTAGCAGCCCTTAGGTGTGACAACCTGGAAGGCAAAATTGCCCTCCCACTGAGAACCACTGTACTAAATTTTTTAAAAATTAGCTTCATTTTTACACTATCTCAGGAATTTTCTTACTAAAAAGGGAATTATTTTTTCTAGCATGTTCAGAACTCACTGAATTGAACCTCCTAGAAAATTAATTCCAGTTTTTCCTGTCATCTTTCTGTTCTGCTTATAAAATAGCCTTTTCTTTTACTGACCTGAACACCCTAGTTCCTTGCCGCAGGATTAACTTCAAAACACACACAAACCCACTCGTATCAGAAAACAGAACTTGACGAAAGGTGGGGGGTATAATCAGTATCCCTTACCACTTGTTGGTACTTGTTTACATTTTCTTGAAGTGTGTTAAGGAGAAAACTGAAGATTCTTTCCATGTTCTGGGTTAATGTTTGCTGGATATCCCTTCGTCTTTGAGGGGGTAGTGTCTGAAAGGTCACTACATCCTCTGCCAGCCGCAAAAGAATGAACATCACTAATTCAGTCTGTGTTTCCTACACCAATAGAAAGAAGGTAGTTAAATATGCTTTTTTAAAAAATTGGGGTATGTATAGTTGATTTACAATATTGTGAAAACATGTTTTGCATTATAAATATGACCAAGGGCTTTTTTCTGCTGACAGGACAGTCAAACCAGAAAAACTAGGAAGAGCAAACAAAAACAAAACTCTGAACTGATACAGCTGTACTGCATACCCCTTGTTTGGAAAGAGAGTCCAATTCTACTAGCATGTCAGGCCAGTGCTGTGGCCACTCCCGCTTGATCATTTCTACTACAATTCGAGACAGAACATCTTTAATATGGTTCTCCTCTTCCAAAATGTTCAGAGTTCCCTGCAAAAGAATAAGTGACATCAAGAGGTTTGCAAGACTGAATTCAAAGGAAAAAACTGGGCTATAAGAGTGTAGAAAACTTAGGAGCAGGCCTACTTTCAAACTAAACCAACCAACCTGTTCTCCATGTCTGAGTCACCTGTCCTGCATTCTCACTAATCATTCTTCCCTCTTAAAGCTTAACAGAGGGTTGCATCAGCTAATAAAATGGCTGTCACACAGAGCAAGGAAGACATCACTGTTCTTCTTTACAAACTGAAGAGACTTTCATATTGTTTCATTTTGTATGAGGGCCAGAGTAGAAGAGTATGGAAATAAGGAATACATTGAAAGGCTAATAAAGTGAGAGATTCAGGAGCAACTGAATATTTTCCTAACAGTTCTAGGTTTAGAAGACACAGAAGACCATTATTGGGACTCTCTTCTCAAGTCTGGTATCAAGTTTAATGGATTAAGATTTCTATCACATCTCCCCAGAACTAACAAAATATAAATCCTAACTAGCTAAGTTAATAATTTTGAAGGGAATTTTTTTTTTTTCTATCAAAGACACTAGACTTTGGGGATGAAAAGGGCATGAATTCCCCTTTTCGTGTCCTTTGTAAAAAAGAACATAAAGGCTGTGGATTCTAAATGTGTTTATAAAGTTATAGTCAAACTCCCAAAACAAACTCACTTAGCCTATTTTTTTTATTGCTAGTAACATAATTCAGTTTGAAATAAAAGGAAACAAACAGCAAAGTGCAATCTAATCTAGAACTGATTAATCTAAGACTCTTATTCATTTGTTAAAAATGTTTACTTATCTCTACTTTGTCTTCATAATTTTAAAAATAAAAGTCAACACATAGAGAATTAATTAAACCAAGTAAATGGGATGAACTGTGATTTCCAATGATGGTGGTTGTTTTTAATTTGAAGGTAACATTTAATATTATATAAAGTTGTTTGACCTATGTAGAACCAGTGAATTTTTACACAAATGCTACACTGGAAAAGTCACACTTTGTCTAAAACTACCTCGTAAATGCAAGTCTTCCAATCAACCATTCCTTACATTTGCGATTAGCTCCATGACACTGTTCTTCAGATAGACCTTCTCCAATCGAGACATGTTGTTCCAACGAAACCTGGACACCAAAATGCATAAAGTCAACAGAACAACATTAGAAGCCTTCTCTTCAGAAGAGATTAGCTTTGATTCCTATGTTAAAATTACGCTGGTGATTTTATTCACAAATTATACTCTGGATTTTGTATCCTTCAAAAAATGGACAGAAATAGTCCACATTTAATCAAAATGCTAAAAGCAAAAAGAATTTAATACAGTGACCCATTAATTAGAACCCAGGTAGGATCTGTGCACAGATGAGCTTTCCCCCTTGGTTTTATTGACAGACCATAAGCAAATACATATCTGGGACAACTACAACAATGTAGTTGGCTTTCAGAAACTAGAATCTGATCATACTAATTCCCTTTCTAGACTTGCTTTGTTCGGTCACTAAGTTGTGTCTGACTCTTTGCGACTCTGTGGACTGCAGCACACCAGGTTTCCCTGTCCTTCATCTCCCGGAGTTTGCTCAAATTCATGCCCATTGAGTCAGTGATGCTATCTAGCCATCTTAGGCTTAGAAGGTAATAATAGCACAATTCCAGAAAAACTGTGACTAAATCTTAAAAGCTGATGGATTCTTCAAATAGACAGTAGGGGTAGGAGACTCAAGTTAGAACAGGTTTTTAGTTATTCTCATATAATCCTGGTTAGAATCCGGCCATGCACACTCAAAACTTAAGGAAAAAGAAATTAACGGCAGTGTCTTTCTAGTGTCTAATCAGGTATTTACCTGTACACTGCATTATTCTAAAAAGACTCTGAGGTTGGTGGGCATATATTAGGAGCTCAATAAATACTAGCTAAGTGATGTGAGCTAATATTTGCAGAGTACTTAGTATGTACCATGCACTTTACACGGATGAAGAAACTAGGGAAAGGTTAAGTTCTGAATGAGAGCTCCCATGAGGCTGTGATGACCTCTAGGAAGCATTCCTTTCTCCCTGGGGATTGCTCTTTTCTACTCACCTAAAGACTATCTTTAAGAGTTATATAAGAAAAAAAGATTTGCTCTCTCACGTACTTGACAACGTGTTCCAGGATCTGAAGGCCAAAATGTCTGACGATGGCAATTTGTGTTTTCTCAGCCAACCGCAAACCACAGGGAACACAGACAGGGCACTTTTCTTTAAACTCCTCACAAAACTGAAGAAGAGAAAAGTTAGTGTTTCCCTTAGGAGCCAAGAGAAAGTGGGACTAGAAAAAAAACAAATCTCCAATCTGAGCTATTGTTTTAAGTGATAAAAGTTAGATAAATATTATATAAAGGATTATTTTCACTTTGATAGTTCCAGATTTCCCATGCAATGGCCAATTAGTGTTGGAAAAAATAAACAATGTGACCTATATGAGTAAAAAAACTGTTAGAGATAAATCTGTGAAGCACACAGGGGTGAAACGACAATTACTAGGATTAAAAATCTTTGGTTGGGGGAGGAATAAACCAAATGTGGAAAAGTCTTTACAACTGCTGAGTTTAGGTGATAGGCATACACAAGAGCATTATAGCATTCTACTTATGCTATTTCATAGTAAAACAACAAACAGAACCCAAATATTTGATTCCAAATCCTATGACATACATCTATACATTGTAAAACTTCCTCCAAGTGATGCTCACTCTACTTCATGAAGTTACATCTCTTAAAACACACACAGTACTGTTCCAGTGGTCATTTCTCATTGCCCACATACACTGTTCGATGGGGGAATAAACTCAAATCGTATTAGCAGCCCCATTTGTTTTGTATTTGCTTTCCCAATTTACACAAGAATCAGTCTCAGTAGTAGAGAATCTGGCACTCAAGAAAACTACTTTCAGGAAACCAAAAAGCCCTTGCTAAAATGCAAAATAAGTGGTAGAAGTTCACCTTTGCGCAAAATAGTCTAAGAATATCACACAGTAAAAAACATGGGGGTGGGGGAGTTGAGAATTAAGCCAGAAATATCCAAGACACAAAAGTGGGTTAGGGAGAAGTGTAGGGATGTGAGTAAAAGGGCACTAGAGAGGCTGGAGCTCGGTTAGGGCGAGTCAGGAGAGTGTGTCAGCAGGAAAACGTTTAGTGAGGGAGACTATAAAGAATGTGGCCGATGTTGGGGACGGGTTGGACACGTGCTCCACGGGAAGATGGGATGCAGGAATGCGGGGGTTAGGGGAATAAAGTGGGTTCAGCCAGCTGTGGAGGGGATCGTGGTGCGGAGAAGAGTGAACAGAAGCGGGGAGAGGGGGAGGAGAGGGCAGTGGGGAGTGTCGGTGAGAAGAGACGGCTCCAGTGAGGCAGGGACCAGAGCGTCCCGGGAAAAGGGTAGGCGCGGCGAGCAAAGAAGGCGGGGAGTGGGAAGAGGCGCGGAGAGCTGCAAGGAGGAGGGCCCCCCGGGGTTGGGACCGAGGTCCAGGGGCCGCGTGGGCGGGAGACTGCCAGCGTCGTGGGCTGCGCCGGGAAGGCTGAGGCTGGGGGAGGGTCTCGGGGCAGGCCCGGGTCGCCAGAACTCAGATACCTTGAGGGCTTCCAGCCGGTAACGCTGGGTGGAGCTGGGGTCCATCATGATCGTCACCGCTTTCACCAGCTGCTCGCACAGCGTGTTCACTCGATCCATCGCCATGAGTAGTGCCACGCACCACGAGCGCGCAGCACCGCAGTCCTGGGAGCACGAGGCACGGACGGCTCCGTTGGCGGGACCACACGCTGGTACCGGGCCGCGGCGGGCCGAGGCGGGGCAGTGAGGAGCAGGAGGAGGAGCGTGAGCCGCCGAAGATCCAGCCGGGAAAGAGCCGGCGCTACGCACGCGCCCGACGTGCCAGTGCGCATGCGCCCGCGGAAGTGGCGGCTCCCTTATGACGGTTGCTCCTTGGTGGGCGGAGCGAGAGACTTTGGAGCCGCGGTACGCAGGCGCGTCAACGGTCCCCGGCGGTGCGCGCGCTGTGTGATTGTTGGGAAGGCGGTGTGCCGGTCGCGCTGGCTAAGGTAGGACCCGCCCGACTGTGCTAGCGGCTACCTAGGCGAGGGCCGTCTGCGACCCTCGGTTCTTTTCTCCGTCGTTCCAGGGAACAAATCTGTCTCGAAACCGACTGATCCGTTCCCAGAAAGGGGACAAATATTCAAGACCGCTTTAACGTCCTTCCAGTAGACACCTAGCCCAGTCTCGACGGCGTCCGCGGGTGGCGGTTTTGCCAAGTGTCGTCACATTGGTAAGAGAATTTAGAACCGTTCTGTATCTCTTAGACTATTCATGTTGCCTTGGCTATTGGTTATATAATATAGCAGTGATTGAGGACAACATTGGCCCGAAATAACAATAAAGTAGAAAGCATTGCTTACAGAAAAGGCCCTCGTATTGCCTTTTAAGAGAATTTTTCTCGTGGGGGAAAAATGGTAGCTTTTAAACTTCCCTCTTCACTTGTACTGGTTTTCCTTGGCTGTGTTATCACCTGATAGGCACTAAATGTGTTTTGTACAGATCTTGGTAAATTGAGATCGTTAAAGATGAGGAATTGCAAATATCGAAGGTTTGTACAGTTTTGGTCATTTGAGGTGTTTGGTCATTTGAGGTGTAGCCTAATCCTTATTCCCAAAGGAAAGTTTTAACATAGAGCGTGTTTCACTTTTTATCTTTAAAAAGCTGTTGCTTTCTCCAGCAAAATACGTAAACTGAAAACTAAAACAGTTAAAATCTAAATATCCGTTTTTGGTGGTTGAGTATTTAGGAAATGTTTGCTGTACTTAAATCACTGCTCCGTGTTCCTACTCCACTTCTGGTATTTGTATCTAATATGGTACTTAGGGGTGTGTGTGACAATGCATTTACTATTTTTAATCCAGTGTAAGTCTGTGTGTGCATATGTGTGTGTGTGTGAGAGAGAGAGGCATTGCATTTACTGTTTTTAATCTGATGTAATTCTGTGTGTGTATGAGACAATGCATTTACTATTTTTTAATCCAATATTAATCTATTCGAAGACTACACAGAAGCCACTTCAGGGCAAAGTGATTTCTGGTATGTTACAGTTTAAAGTATTACATTCTGCCTGTTTTCAGTGAGTGGAATTTGTAAGGAATTAATGCCTTGACTCGGAGAAGGCAATGGCACCCCACTCCAGTACTCTTGCCTGGAAAATCCCCTGGAAGGAGGAGCCTGGTAGGCTGCAGTTGAGCCTGGTAGGCTGCGGTCCACGGGGTCGCTAAGAGTCAGACAAGACTGAGTGACTTCAATTTCACTTTTCACTTTCATGCATTGGAGAAGGAAATGGCAACCCACTCCAGTGGGTTGCCTGGAGAATCCCAGGGACGGTGGAGCCGGGTGGGCTGCCGTCTATGGGGTCGCACAGAGTCGGACATGACTGAAGCGACTTAACAGCAACAACAGCAATGCCTTGACTACTCTGATTTTTTGAAGTCATCATTTTCCCCCCTAATCTTTCAGCTTTGTAGTAGCATGACACTTTTTTCAAGGTGAACGTTAATTTTTGACACTTAAAAAAAAAGTACAGTTGAGTGCTTACTCAACTGTAAAACCTGTGTTCTCTCATATTTAAATCATGAATTACTGGTATCTCCACAAATACCTTGTTTACGTTAGGTCAGTGGTTTCCAATCTCTGCTGCGCATTAGAGAAGACTTATAAAAATTGCGATGCCCAGATCACACCCATACTGATTAAGTTAAATGTCTGGTAGTAGAAGCCAGAAATCAATAGTGTTTAAAGGTTCCTAGGTTATTCGAATCTGTAGTAACGTTTGGGAGCCACTGCTTTCGTTTATAAAGCCTTCTTTCAGATTTCTAACAATGTTAAATGAAAACATTTACCTCTATCAATAGCTTATAAGGTTTGTTCTTTCAATCTAGCATCCATACGTTTACGTATGTCTGTCTACCAATAGTGTGTAGTATTTTCTTTTTTTTGTTGTTTACTTTTTGTCTTCAAAAGTTGAACATGAATAGATAGAAAATCAGCATTAGAACACTACAAAGTAATTGTTACAGGCCAGATCCACTGATGGGTGCTCAGAAGTTCAAAATTTGAAGAGAAACGGGCTATGTGCATAGTCTCAAAGTATCTCTTCTACGAAAGGAAAAAATAGTAATCTTACAGTGAGAAACCTAGCAAACACTGTCACTATTCAATGATACGTTTACCATCACTAGTATTAAGACATAGTGACATCATGTACCTCCAAACATGATACATGACTCGAGAAAAGCAGAACACTTCCACAATGTTCTTGCCTGGAATGCATAACCTCAAACTTATCAAGAGAAAACATCAGGGCTTCCCTGATGGCTCAGTTGTAAGGAAGCCACCTGGCAATGCAGGAGACACAGGTTTGATCCCTGACCCAGGAAGATCCCACAAGCCTCAGAGCAATTAGGCTGGTGCCCTAGAGCCCGGGAGTCGCAGCTTCTAAAGTCCGTGTGCCTAGAGGCTGTTCTCCTCAACAAGAGAACCACTGCAGTGCAAAGTTTGCTCATTGCAACTAGACAGTAGCCCCCACTCACAACAACTAGAGAAAAGTGTAAGCAACAGAGACCCAGCACAGCCAAAAATAAATAAAATTAATTTTTTAAAGAATTTATTTTTTAAAAGGGCGGGGGGAACATCAGACAAACCTAAACTGAGAGATGTTCTCAAAGCAACTGAGTAGTTCCCTGTGAAACTGTCAAGGTCATGAGAAACATGGAGTGGCATTGATTGGAGAAGACTAAGGAGATGTGATGACTAAGACTGGATCTTAAGCTGGATTCTGGAACCAAAAATGGACATTAATGGGAGTAACTGGTAAAATTCAAGTAAAGTTTGTAGTGTGACTATTACGCTCATGTTCATTTTTTAGCTTTGATAATTGTGCTGTGTAAAATGTAGCACTAGGGGAAACTGGGTATGGGGGTACCCTACTATGTTTGTGACTTTTCTGTAACCCTAGAAGTTTTTCAAAGAAAGTTTTGAAATTCACATGAATGCTTTGATACTATATATTATTTTGTGCTTCTCTTTACCCTGAACTTATATTTGAAATTTGTCTGTCCATTAGATTCTAACTGTTGGCTTTATCCCACCATTGATGTACATTGTAATTTGCATTTGTACATGTAATTTGCATTTCCCTATGCCTAATGACATTGAGCCCATTTTCATATGCCTGTTGACTATCTGAGTATCTTTTGTAAAGTGTTCAGTTCTTTGGGGGAAATGGGTATTTTTTAAAGCTTTTAATATTATTATCCTTCTAAAGTTGTATCAATTTGTTATTCTCCTGCCAGCAGTATATGAAAATGCCTGTTTCATTCTTGTTAGTTTCCATGCTCCCATGCTTATGGTAATTCGACAATGAAAGAATGGAAATACAGTTTTCTTTGGTGATTTAGATTCAATATCCTTTCTAACTGTTTATAATATATTGTCTTACAGAAAAATGACTAATGGAAGAGACCGGGTAGTTGCTCTAGTGGACATGGACTGTTTTTTCGTTCAAGTGGAACAGCGGCAAAATCCTCATTTGAGGAATAAACCTTGTGCAGTTGTACAGTACACATCATGGAAGGGTGGTGGGTATGTATCATAGTTATTCTTATAACTCTAAACTGCTGTTTTAATCTCTGAGAATACATGGCACTATGCTAGGTCGTATTTTTGAGAGTTCTGAACTGCTGTGTTTGAGAATGAATAGTAGTATCAGTGGGACGTCCCTGGCAGTCCAGAGGTTAAGACTTCACTCCAGGGGGTATGAGTTCCATCCCTGGTCAGGGAACTAAGATCCCATATGCTGTTGTGTGGCTAAAAAGTTTTTAAAAAATAGTAGTAGCATCAGTGGCCAAAAAGTTTCTACTATTGTGTTTATAACCTAGTTGTCATGTGAAATTTTATGATTATGTGAAATTTTTATGATCATGTAATATTTTTGCTCCATGGCCAAAAAATTAAGGAAAAAAAATAGTAGCATCTGTGATCAAAAATGTTTATAACCTATTCATCATGCTGAATTTTAATTACTTTTGCTTATGATCATATAATTTTTTGCACCCCTTTTTTTCCTAACCTTAGAATAGTTGCAGTAAGTTATGAAGCTCGTGCATTTGGGGTCACTAGAAACATGTGGGCAGATGATGCTAAGAAGTTATGTCCAGATCTTCTACTGGCACAAGTTCGTGAGCTCCATGGAAAAGCTAACCTCGCCAAGTAAGAAGAGAAGATGGTTTAAGGGGAGTAGAGGAGTTGGAATCATTTCATGAGGCTAGGAACTGATGTTTTCTAATTTGTTTTGTGTAAATGACATCTGAAAAGGTTCCCTTCAGTCAGCCAACTTTTCAGTGTGAAATGAAAACAGATTTTAATATTATATTTTAGGAACAGTTGAGAATCATTACCTATAATAATATCTACCCTTAATACCTTTTCAGTTCCTTAAATGTTTAAAAATTGGTTATTGTAATTAAAACTTAATACCAGTTCCCATGTTCTCAGGCCAAAAGTCTGAAGTGTTTGAAGTTATTAAATTGATTGTGAAACTTAAAAAGAGTTTTCCCAGAGAAAGTTGAGTCAGATTCACATTCTAGTGCAATATCTAGAATTATTTGCCAGAATTGAACAGATTCAAAGGTGCTGACCTTCTCTGTTTTGAACTGAGCTCTCTCCCCCCAGATTTTAGAAAGTTAGCCTCAGAATAGAAGACATTAGTATAGGCATAGCCAAATTAGAGGTAGGTACAAGTGCCTGCCATTATAATAATCCTAATAGCTAATAAACATATTGAACATATGTCATATGCCAGGCACTGTGTGAAATTTTTCATTGGCAGTGTCTCTTAAATCTCACATCGTTATAAGGTAAATTCTAGTATTATCCACCCCACCCCCTCCCCACTCATTCCTACACACACCCACACACACACATATGAGGGGTAAGTTTAGAGAGGTTAAATAATTTAAGTTCACACAGCTAAGAAGCAGAAGACTGAGGATTCAACTCTTTTTCAGATCCCCACATTCTCACAGTACACGATACTGTGTGTGGTGGTGTGTGTAGGGATCATGCTTTGACTTAGGACTTGTGATATTCCTGAATTCACCTATCAGAAGTCTAAAAGTGGAGTGTCATAGCCAACCTCACATTGGAATTATTGCCAGAAAAGAAGACAGATTTAACTGAAGATTAATACTGTTACTCTAAAGTAGAATTAATTTAGCTAATGGACATATGTTACATTGCATTGAATAGAATTTTATGCTGGCTGGGAAAGACAGTGTCATGTCCCAGAAATATAGTTGACTTCAGAGTGTGATTTTGAAAAGCCACATGCCACCAACTTTATATTGGATCATTTATTTTACCCTTAAAATCTTAATCAAGTAACAAAGGCAGTTTTAAAAAATTTAAGAATATGTTTGTAGACCAAAAAGTTATTAAGACCTGGATAATTTAAAATTATTTTAATAGTTAACTTGAGATGCCACATTATAAAAATAAAAATATGATTTGCAGAAACATATATATATGTATATATACACACTAAGTTTTTCAAGTATTTGTAAAAACACCTTGGAGTAATTTACTCAAGTCTATGAAGGAACACCAGCTACTGCGAAAGAGCATCCTTTCCTTGGTCTGTATGTATATGAGTATATTATGCTATCATGCTCTTAGGTACCGGGAAGCCAGTATGGAAGTGATGGAGGTAATGTCTCGTTTTGCTGTAATGGAACGTGGCAGCATTGATGAGGCTTATTTAGACCTGACCAGTGCTGTGCAAGAGAGACTACAAAAGCTCCAAAATCAGCGTATCTCAGCAGACTTGTTGCCAACCACCTGCATTGAAGGGTTTCCCCAAGGGCCTACAACAGAAGGGACTGTTGAGAAAGGTACTTCCATAGCATCAGTATTGCTTCTGCTTCCTGCCTTTGGAACCTGCTTTGCTTGGTCACACTGCTCCTTCTTGGATTCAGTGAAACGAAACTTAACCTACAACGTGAATGAATCTCAAGGACTCACATGGAAGGATATACAAATTCTCTTATCTTCCCAGGTATATGGATATTGAGAAGCTGTGAAATCTGTAAAATCAAGTTTCTCCTTAAGCATAACTAGGACAGGTTAAAGTTATCAGTAGAAGGCTGACTGAACACTATTTGTAGGTTAATGTATAACTTGGTTCATAAGAAGGGTGAGCTTTTTTAAGGGGACCTCAAAAACAGGGAGTTGAGCTACTCACAGGATGATGTCATCAGTGAGCTGCTCAAGGCCTCTCATTTTATTTGACTTATTTTACTCCTTTTCCCTTCATAGTGATTCCCCTCCCTTCCTACCCCACAAACCCTCTGGCACTCACTGACATAGATCTTCTTAAATATATATATGTCTTTACAAATTGTACAGTGTTGCTTTGTACTTGTGCTTTTAATTATTTTTTTTTAGTTATTTTATTTGATAATTATCATTTTTTCATTTATTTTTTGAAGTGTAGTCAATTTACTATTATATTACTTTCAGGTGTACAACATAGTGATTCAGTATTTTTATAAATTATATTCTATTTAAAGTTATTATAAAATAGTGACTATATTTCCCTTTGCTGTATCCATTTATTTATTTTATACACAACAGTTTGTAACTCTGAAACCCCTGTGCCTAACTTGCCCCTTCTTCCCTTTCCTCAGGGTAACAACTAGTTTGCTCTCTATATCTGTGAGTCTGTTTCAGTTTTGTTGTATTCATTTGTTTATATTTTAGATTCCACATATAAGTGATAACATACAGTATTTGTCTTTCTCTGACTTAATGTGTGCTTTTAAAACTTGTGCTTTTTATATAATGTGTCCTTTTAAAACTTGTGCTAGAGTTTTAAAAGCACACATTATATAAGTGAAAAGATGTTCAACATCAATAATTAGTAGAGAAATGCAAATCAGAAATACAATGAGGTATCACCTCACACCAGTCAGAAGGGCCATCATCCAAAAAATTTCCAAATAAAAATGCTGGAGAGGATGTGGAGAAAAGGGAACCCTTGTACACTGTTGGTGGGAATGTAAATTGGTACAGCCACTATGGAAAAAAAGTTTTGGAGGTTCCTTAAAAAACTAAAAACAGAACTACCATATAACCCATCAATCCTACTTCTGGGGTATATACCCAGAGAAAACCATAATTCAAAAAGATACATGTACCCTAGTGTTCACTGCAGCACTATTTACAATAGCCAGGACATGAAAGCAACCTAAATGCCCATCAGTAGAGGAATGGATAAAGAAGATGTGGTACATATGTGCAATGGAGTATTCCTCAGGCATAAAAAAGAACAAAATAATGCCATTTGTAGCAGCATGGATGGACTTAGAGATGGTCATACTGAGTGAAGTCAGACAAACACATGCTATGTGAAATTTTTAAAAATTTGATTTTGTGTGTGTGTGAAATTAAAAAAAAAGGTACAAATGAACTTATCTACAAAACAGAAGTAGAGTTGATGTAGAAAACAAACTTGTGGTTACGAGGGGATAAGGAAGGGAGGAATAAATTGGGAGATTGTAACTGACATAATACACTACTATATATAAAATAGATGACAAGAACGTGCTGTGTAGCACAGGGAACTCTACTTAGTATTCTGTTATGGCCTCTGTGGAAGAAAAATATAAAAAAGTGGATATAGGTATTGATACATGTATAACTGATTCACTTTGCTATATACCTGAAACTAATACAACTTTGTACATCACCTATACTCCAATAAATTTTTTTTAAAAAGATGCAGTTAAAAAAAAATTTAAAAAAAAATAAAAAAGATGCAGTCGAGTATAAACTGCATTAATTTGCCGTGAAACAATGTTAAAAGAAAAACTTGTGCTTCTTAATTACAAGATCATGTTATGGCATTATAGATCTCATTCTTTTTAATTTTCTTTCATTGGTGGTTTTATAGATCTATCCATGTAGCTGTATTTATGTGTAATTGATTGCTATTTAAAAAATCATTTATTTTGGGGGAGGCGCTGGGTCTTCATTGCTGCACGAGCTTTTCTCTGTTGCAGCGAGCCGGGGCTGCTCTCTAGTTGTGGTGCACGAACTTCTCAGTGAAGAGGCTTCTCCTGTTGTGGAGAATGGGCTCCAGGGTGCACAGGCCTCAGTAGTTGGGGCATGTGTGTTCAGTAGTTGCGGCTTCCTGGTTCTAGAGCACAGGCTCAGTAGTTGTGGTGCATGGGCTTAGTTGCTCTGCAGCATGTGGGATCTTCCTGGACCAGGGATCGAACCCATGTCCCCTGCATTGGCAGGCAGATTCTTTACCACTGAGCCACCAGGGAAGCCCAATTGGTTGCTTTTAATTGCAGTGCAATCTATGGTATGGATCTACTATGTTTACAGATCCTTCTGTTTATATGATGAATGTCCTTATTAATCCTCTTTTGGACCTATGCAGAGGTTTCTCTGAGTATTTTCAGGAGTGGACTGCTAGATCATAGGGTATACACATATACTTGGTTTCCCTAAATATTGCCAAATTGGTTTCCAGAACTGCTGTAACAATTTGCCTGACCCCTGACAGTACACAAGAGTTCCCATTTCCTCCCTATCCTCACCAGCAATTGGTATTATCTAATATTTTAAAATGTAATGGCTATAAAGGTGTACTTTATATTTGGGGGCTTGTTTTAGCTTATATTTCTCTATTTACTAATTGAAGTTGAGCTTTTTTTTCATATACTTGTTAGCCAGTTGAGTTTCTACTTTTATGAGTTTGCTTATTTATAATCACCCAATTTTCCATTGGATTTCCTGCCCTTTTTTGTCGGGGGAGAAGTCTCCTGTATCCTAATTGTTGGTTCCTTGTCTGTTTTTGACACTTCAAACATCTTTTCCCAGGTCTGTCATCCATTAACTTTATTTATACTGTACTTTGTTGAACGAATTCTTTTAGTCCTCCCATTTTTCACCTTATGGTTTGTGCATTTTATTTTATTTTTTTTTTTAACTTTATTTATTTGGCTGTATTGGGTCCTAGTTGCAGCATGCAAACTCTTGGTTGCAGTATGTGGGATCTAGTTCCCCGACCAAGGCTCAAACCTGGGCCCTCTGCATTAGGAGCTCAGAATCTTAACCATTGGACCACCAGGGAAGTCCCTGGTTTGTGCATTTTAAATCTCATTTTAGACATTCATTTCTACCAGATGTTCCTAAAGACATTTTTGTACATTTTCTTCAATTTGCCTTATAGCTTATTTTTAGGTATTTCAACTATATGGAGTTTACCGTTTTATTTGATTTAAAGTAGGGAGCCACCTTAATTATTAATCTTTTAGTGAGTCAGTTTTCCCCAACAGTTATTTATTAATAATCCATTTTTCTCAACTTCTTATATATCAGTTATTTCTATAATAGCCCATTAGGGTCTCCTTTTGTTTCAGAAACACATTGTTTTTATTAGTTTGTGGTATGTTATAATATTTGATAAGGACTCCCCTCTACTTTTGTTTTTCAAAATTGTCTTGGCTATTTATGGACCTTTATTGTTTGGTATATATTTTAGAATGCATTAGTTGAATTCCTCAGAAAATTCTGGAAGTTACATTGAATTCACATTTTTATTTATTAAAAAAAAATATTTATTTAGTTAGGTGCACTGGGTCTTAGTTGTGACATGTGGGATCTAGCTCCCTGACTAGGGATCAAACCTGGGTCCCCTGAATTGGGAGCTCAGAGTCTTAGCCACTGGACTACCTGGGAAGCCCCTTAATTCACATTTTTAGAAAAGATAGTGTTAAACTATCCCATCTATAAACATTTCACCAGCTTTTTAGGTCTTCACTTAATGTACCTTTTAGTGATTTTTATTTATTTTTTTAAATGCATTTTGCTGAAATGTAGTTTTTAAAAATTTCTGACCGTGCTGGGTTTTTGTTACTGTGTGGGCTCTTTAGTTGCGGCCAGTGGGGGCTACTCTACAGTTGTGGTATACAGGCTTCTTATTACGGTAGCTTCTCTTGTTACAGAGCACAGGATCTAAGGCGCATGGGCCTCAGTAGTTGTGGTTCCTGGACTCTAGAGCACAGGCTCAGTAGCTGAGGCACATGGTCCTAGCTGCTTCTGACCAACCAGGGATTGAACCTGTGTCTCCCACATTGGCAGGCAGGTTCTTCACCACTGAGCTACCAGGGAAGCCCTGTTCAAGTATAGTTGATTTACAATGTGTTAATTTCTGCCATACAGCAAAGTGATTCTTTAAGACACACATATATATAATTCTTTTTCATATTTTTTCCATCATAGTTTGTCACAGGATATTGATATAGTTCTCTGTGCTATACAGAAGGACTGTGTTGTTTTATCCATTCTATGTAATAGTTTGTATCTGCTAATTGCAAACTCCCAATCCATCCCTCCCTGCTGCCCTTGGCAACCACAGGTCTGTTCTCTGTTTTGTAAGTCTGTTTCTGTTTTATAGATAGTTCATTTGTGTCCTACTTTAGACTCCACATACCTTTTAGTAATTTTTAAATTATAATTTTTATGATATGATTATTTCTGCTTCTTCTGAAATCTGGAATCCAGTAGGTTTCCCTTTTTCTTTCTCATCTAAACTTTGATATAATATACATAAAGTATGTAAATTAAGTGTACACTTGACTGATTTTCACAAAGTAAACCCACTTGTATAAACAGAACCCAGATCAAAAAACATCAGAACTCTAGAAGCCACATTTGCTTGCCCTCCCAGTTGTTCTCTGTCCCTCTTCCCTCTCTCCTATATAACAACTGTCCTGATTTCTATTTAACTTATTTTTGAAGTTTCTAAAATTGAAATTATGCAGTATATACTTGAGTCTGGCTTTATTCATTCAATATTGTCTTTGTGAGATTCATCAATTCTGTTGTATATAGTTGGGTTTGTGTAGTATTACATTGTATGAATATACCACAATTTACCCATGGATATTTTGTGGGTTTTTTTTTCCAGTTTTGGACCACTAATAACAGAGTTGCTATGAACATTTTTGTAAATATCTTTTGGTGAACAAGTGTATACATTCTGTTGAGCATGTGACTGACGTGCTCAGTTGTAGGGTTTGCCTGTATTCAGCTTTAGTTTGTCTGTACTCAGTGTTAGTAGATACCCCCAAAAGTTTTCCAGAATGGTTGTACTGATTTATAATTCCACTAGCAGTATATGAGAGTTCTAGTTGTGCCACATCTTTGTCAACCCTTGCTTTTTTCTCTTTTGTGTTTTAACCATTTTGATGATTGTGATATCATATATGGTGATATCATGTTATGGTTTTAGTTTGCGTGTTCCTGGTGTTAATGAGATTGAACATCTTTTTGTAAGTGATGACCATTCTTTCATGAAGTGTCGATTTAAGCACTTGCCCATTTTTCTTGGTTGTCTTATCTCATTCATCTATAGGACTTCTTTATGTATTCTGGATATGAATCATTATCAAATATATATATTGCAACATCTTATGGTTTGTGACTTTTCTCTTTTTAAAAATTTTTTGCCCATGCCAAGTGACATGCAGGATCTTAGTTCCCTGCCCAGGGATCGATTCTGTGCCCCCTGTAGTGAAAGCCCAGAATCTTAACCACTGGACTGCCAGAGAAGTCTCGAGACTTTTCTTCTTTTTTTGAGGAAGGCCTGTATTGCTATGAACTTCCTTCTTGGGACTCCTTTTGCTGTATCTCAGATTTTGTGTGGTTGTGTTTTGTTTTTATAATACTTAAAATAATTTGTTTAAGTTTTTTTTAAGACTGTATGCCCTTTTAAACCTGTTGAAAGCTATGGACCCTTGCTTGTCTCAGAAAAATAGATACCTACATATAAGACAATTTTGCATGCAGTTTTCAGGAGATTTGCAGACCCTCTCAAAACCTACATAGTTCAGAATAAAAACTATTACACATTACATTGGTTTTGTGGAAGGCAACTCATTGTTGAAGAGCTCTCTGGTGAAGATGATGGTGCATACCTCTGTTGGTGGTCAAATGTTACTTCAACTCAAATGGTTGTTCTATACCTATCTTTATTATATTTTTCTATAAAATGCCAGTGTTTTAAAGAAGTCTTATTTCTGTGTGAGGAAATAAAAGGTATTTATATATGAAGGAACAAGTTGCTTTATTGTGTCCAGTTTAAATTTTAAGCTTCCAGATGCAGTGATAACATATTATTTAGAGTGTTCAGAATAATACAATGTCTAGGAAATGATTTATGGTGATATTTCATATCATATTCCTGAGTCTTCGCATGATGTGTGTAGCCAGAAAAAAAATCTGTTAACAGAAATGAGCTGATCTAAGTGTATATATTCTCCCAGAAATTATTTTTCATGAATATGACATATATTTCAAAGCTAGGAAAAGAATCCAGATATCTGGGATGTTTTGATACTAAAGTTCCCATTCAGCTTTACCATCCTGCCTCTTAATGGGTCCTATTTACCCATTTGCAACTTTGGGTTTTCTGTTTCTGAAATAGTTATGTGTGTGTGAAGTTTAAGTAGTATGATTACTTAATACTCAAAAACTGCCAGAGTGAAAACTTTCCCTTTGGGGCCTCTTTGTAACTGGTTTGTGTTAGCTAAAGAACTGCTTTGTTTTCTCCTTTGCTTCCTCTTAATTCATTTCTAAGCAAATATTGAACATGTGAATGTGTATAACAAGAAACAGTTGTGTAGCTGTATTAATATAAAAAAATTATAAATAAATCAACTGTCAGGGACTTCCCTGGCAGTCCAGTGGTTAAGACTCCATGCTTACATTGCAGGGGCTATGGGTTCTATCCCCTGGCCCATGTGCTACCCAGCTCAGCCAAAAAGAAACAAAAAGAAGATAAAAATAAATTAATATTTAAAAACTTAAAAAAAATCAGCTGCCAAAGTTGAGAGCTGTAGGAGTTGGGATAGACTCCTTGCAGGCTTTGAAGAAGGAAGCTGCCATGTTGCAAGAGGGCCTTTGGAGAAGCCCCCATGTCTATGTCTATGCTCTGAGAGCTGCCCTCTGTTGACAGCAAGCAAGAAAGGAGGACCTCAGTCCTACAGCCACAAGATGATAAATTCTGTGAACAACCAGAGGGAGCTTGAAAGTGAAAGTACTAGTTGCTCAGTCACGTCCAACTCTTTGCGACTCCATGAACTGTAGCCCTCCAGGCTCCTCTGTCCACGGAATTCTCCAGGCCAGAATACTGGAGTGGGTAGCCATTCCCTTCTCCAGGATATCTACCCAACCCAGGGATCAAACCGGTCTGCACTGCAGGCAGATTCTTTACCATCTAAGCCACCAGAGCTTGGAAGGTACTACTGAGCTCATGGCACAGAAGGAGGTATACCAGTTATCAGTATAAGGACTTCTCTTTTGTATTAATAGTTATGGATCCTAGAGTTGTGGACCATAGCTAGAGTTTATCAGTTTAATCCTGAAGTTTTGGCACAAATTACCAGTGCTCACTCTTATGACAGTTCTAGTCAACATTTTATTAGAGGTTCAAGATGATGCAGTCAGTACAGTAGAAGAAATAAAAGATGTGAAGGAAGAATGAAATAGGAGATATGGCCATTTTTATAGAAAATCCTAAGGAATCTACCCTCCCCCCACTCCCACTAAAAGAACCTAGAATAATTGAATTTAGCAGGGTTGCAGGGGACAACGTCAATGTGCAAGAATTTGTAATACTTCTATATATTAAAATCTAAAATGGGAAGTTGAAATTTAAAAAGCAATGGCATTTTTGCAATAGCATTAAAACCATGAAATTATTAGAAATATATCTAACAATATATGTGGAAAAAACAGTTTTAAGATATATACAGGTCAAGCCCCAAGCTGATCTACAGATTCATTGCATTTTCACCAAAATCCCAGCAGGATTTTATAGAAATTGACAAATTGATTCTAAAATTTATATGGAAATACAAAGGACGTGGAACAGTCAAACAATTTTAGAAAAAAACTAATTTGTAAAACTTAACACTACCTGATTTTAAGAGCTAACTATAAATTTATGGGTACTTCCTAGTGATCCAGTGTTTAAGACTTTGTGCTTCCACAGCAGGGGGTATGGGTTTGATCCCTGGTGTGGCCAAAAACAAAAGTCAAAGTGGCACAGGCAAGAATGGAAGAAATATGAATAAAATAGAGTGAGTTGCAATGGATATGTGGAATATGCTGAAGTGGCCTTGGTAACTAGATAACTGCAATTGTGTTAGCTGCTCAGTCTTGTCTGAGTGTTTGCGACCCCATGGACTGCAGTCCACCAGGCTCCTCTGTCCATGGTATTCTCCAGGCAAGAATACTGGAATGGGTTGCCATTTCCTTCTCCATAGATAACTACAATGAAGGGGAGTAAAAGAAAAGAAGTCAATATTAGATTTTAAACCTTTAAGAGAAACAGGAAGTTGTTTGGGAAAGAGAACCTTTGGGGAGGAAGATATAAAGATTGACATTTTGTTTGATACTTTAATGAAAAATTCAAAAATTTAATGAAAAATTTTCTGTAGGGAGGTAGAAATAAGGGATTAAAGTTTAAGAATTTGGGGCAGGAGCTTAAGATCTGCATGTATTCAGCATTAGCAAACTGAAACGTAAGCCAGTACCAGTTCACCGAGAGAAACGGTATCTACACAGAGAAGAATGTTGCTCAGTATCCACAGTTAGGGCATTAGAGGAGGAAGACAGGTTAGCAAAGGAGAGAAACAGCATTTGGAAAATACTTCCTTCTACGTGCTCATCATCATCCTCCTCTCATATATACGAACCTTTACTCTATCTCTTCAAGATACTCTGTATTTTCTTGCCTTGTTCATAGCTCATTTGTGTGTGTGTGTGCTCAGTCGTGTCCGACTCTTTGCAACCCTTTGGACTGCAGCCTGCCAGGCCTCTCTGTCCATGGGATTTTTCAGGCAAGAATATTGGAGTGAATTGCCATTTTCTGCTCCAGAGGATCTTCCTAACTCAGGGACCAAACCCACATTTCCCACATCACCTGTGTCTCCTGACTGCAGGCAGATTCTTTAACACTGAGCCATTAGGGAAGCCCTCACTTCAGCCTCTTTAAACCAGCATGTATATTTCTTCTTAACTTTCTTGTTAGATAATGATTTTAAAATGCTTTTCCAAAACTGACTAGTCCTAAATTGGGTAATAAGATATTTTCAAGGCTGTAAGTACAAAGCTACATCTAATTTAAATACTTTGTCAAGAGAATAAATCTAGTGGCGCTGATTAGATTTAAGCTATTCAACTGGAACCAGCCTCTAAAAATACAGAAGTGCTAACTTAAGTTTATACTGAAGCGTGAGATAATTCTGAATAATTTCTAATTGAGTAACTTAATAGAATTCTTGGTGGCATGCAAGGGAAGTTGGAGGAAGAAAGTTCAAAACTGGAGAGAGAAAACAGAAGTACTTTAAAATCATTGCTCATAAAAGATAATACAAAATATTTGTTGGTTATTGTAGCTTATAAGGTTCAGCCTAGGCTGGAAATTAAGGCTGCTGGACTTGGTATGAGAAATTGATCTCTGTTGTGATACTGAGTAGTCTTCTAAAAACATATCTAAAGTACCTGAAATCTAAGCATTTCTGCATTAGATAACACAATTAAATAAAACCCTGATTTAAAAAAAATGTCTACCTGGGACCTCTCAACTTTTTCAGAGGAAAGGCGAAAACAAGGCTTATTGCAATGGCTTGATACTCTTCAGACTGAAAGCACCAGCTCTCCAGACCTACAGCTCACTATGGGAGCAGTGATTGTGGAAGAAATGCGAGCAGCCATTGAGAGGCAGACCGGTTTTCAGTGTTCTGCTGGGATTTCACACAATAAGGTAAAGGCTAATAGTAGATTTCAAAGAGAAACAGATATATCTATAGTTAAACACAGGGATAGAAACAAACACAAACTTTAAAAAACAACAACAATAAAACAGACGAGATAGGTATGAGTGGGGCGTTTAAGATTTTTTTTATGTGGATTGTTTAATAGTCTTTATTGAATTTCTTATAATATTGTTTCTGTTTTATGTTTTTCTTTGACTTTGAGGTATGTAGGATCTTAGCTCCCTGACCAGGGGTCAAACCCACATCCCCTGTGTTGGAAGGAGAAGTCTTAACCACTGGACCTCCAGGGGAAGTCCCTGCATGGGGCATTTAAACCATTACACATCTTTGAAATGGGTTCCTCTTTAAACTTCACATTGAAACAAAAACCTAAGCAATTCTTTCAACGTGAGAATTGACATTGCACATGTACTTTACTAGGAAACAGGCTGAAAATTTTTGCTAGAAATGGTTATATAGTTGTAGCCACACTATTTCCTTAATGATTGAACTATCCAAAGAAAGGCGGAAGCGGGAATTCCTTGGCGATCCAGTGGTTAGAACTCGGCACTTTCACTGCCCAGGGCCTGGGTTCAATCCCTGGTTGGGGGAACTAAGATCCTACAAGCCAGGCAGTGTAGCCAAAAAAAAAAAAAAAAAGAGGCTAGTCTTTTTATTTTATATATGAACCTATTCCTTTTCACTTGCTGAATATTCTAGTATTATCTCACTTCTGTGGTGTGACCTAGGTATTCTCTGCTTTTTTCTATTTTTTCTAATTAAAGTACAGTTTGGCTCTGGGATCTTCATCCCCTTTGGTCTAGGCTTAGTCATAGGGTGGTAGCTGATTTTCCCTGGTTACTACCTTCTCTCCCTTCCTTAAGAAGAGAAAGGTTTGGCACTGTGCAGCTTGTGGGATCTTAGTTCCCTGACCAGGAACTGAACCCAGGCCCTCAGCAGTGAAAGCACTGAGTCTTAACCACTGGACTACCAGGGAATTTCCAAAAAGAGGAAAGTTGCCAAATTACCCAGTAGAGTTTTGGGAAGTTTTTTCCTGGTTAGGTGGAGGGAGAGGAAACAAAAATCTCAGTGTAGTAATTTAAACTAAATATGACCTAGTAGAAGTTTCAGAGAATCTCTCCCATGAATGTGAAGTGATTTTATATTTTTTCCTACCAATTATAATTTGTGAATTGATACCACTGAAGTACCTTGTTCTTTGAAAAGACTTTTCATGGGTGTTTTTCATTTTGAAGTCTTATTTAGTATAAGATGTTTGCTACTGGATGATGATTTTGAGCCCAGTCTTTGTCACAGATACTAAATGATGGTAATCTGTATTAAACTGGGACTTAAAATGGACTGACCATTAATCAAGAAATGTCTGTAAGTGGGGTAGGGCAAAATGAGTTTGTTTTAGCATTTTCATATGGACACACTAAGAAATGCCTCTTAAGTCTCTTCTGTAGCTTCTTTGTTCTTTACCCTCTTGAAGTAGGAGAACCTTAAGGAACAGATGAGGGTGGAAAAAACTACTAAAGGAAAACAGAATGGAAGATGTGGGAAGAACAATGAGGATAATGATAGTGGGTCATGTTTCCACTGTGGATGTTGTTGGACACCCAGGTTTGGAGATGTCTTGAGTTTCTGGTTCTGTTTTTGTTTTTAATGTGGAAACCACTAGTTACAGCCCTTAAGCTGTGCCTTGTGTGTGAATGTGGGTATGTGTATATATTAATGTTCACCATGTGTGGGTGTTGACAGTAATGAGGTTTTTATGCTTCCCATGCTCCAGGTTCTGGCAAAACTGGCCTGTGGATTAAACAAGCCCAACCGGCAGACCCTGGTCTCACATGGGTCAGTCCCACAGCTCTTCAACCAAGTGCCTATTAACAAAGTGTGAGTACTCAGGGAGCACCTCACCTTCCACTCCTCTATGTGAAGGCCCTCTCTAGTTGTAGCTTCTTCTGTTCCTTAAGAATTGGAGCCAAGGAAAACAGGTACCATGGAGACAGGAGGGAGAAAACATAGAAAATTCTGCAAACACACTGAGATTTCTTTTCTTAATGAACCTCCAATTCCAGATTATCTGTGGAAGATACTTAATCCTGAATTTTAAAAAAATGAACTGATTTTTAGCCATATGTTTAACTTTCTTCTAGGTTTTTTATTAAAACCTATTACTAAATAACAAATAGGAACTTTAATTCTTTCCTTTTTTCTAATACCGTAGCAAGCCATTCAGGGCTACTGAATTGTTCCCAAATAAAATTAATAACTAGGCTGTGCATACCAATTGTGTGTCCTTGACCAACGGCTTATAATATTGTTGAAGGGACAAGATATAACTGTTCAAAGCAATAATGAAAGTTCCGTAATCAAGACTGTATGGAACTGCTAAATGACTTGTACAGTAAGTCACCAAAGTTCATAAAAGTCATCTGAGAAGGACTTATAAAAAGGGCATGGGATTTTGTTTTCAGATTTGGCACAATTTGGAGTCAGATGAGAATATAAGAGAAATACCAATTTGGAGAATATTTGAACTCAAAAAGGGAGAAAGTATAAGGTATTTCCAGTGAACGGGACATGACCTAGGACCATATTGAGGAAAATAAGTAATGGAAAAAGGACTGAACAGATAGGTTAAGGACAGATTATTAGACATCTCAAAGGCTAAGCTGAAGAATTACTATATTCTTAAATACAAAAAGTTTTACTATTGAAGGGGTTTGTTTTGAGAGGTGGAATTTGAATCCATAAATGGGACAGTAGATCCTATGTAATTAAAAATTTTATACAGTTGATTTGATAACCACTTAATGAATTTACCTTTGTGTTTATGCTATGGTTACTCCTAGTCCTAGGCCTTAACTCTCAGAGTATTGAATTCCCAGTCATCTAGTCTTATTCTAGAAAAGCAATAATTTACAGGACCACTGTGTGTTATCCTTTTCCCTGAATCTTCTGGAGAGCTGCTTACACAGACAAAATGTTTGTATCTACTTGCTAACTAGATATTGATGATGTTACTTACAAATGTATTGTCTTTTGTTGTTGTTAGCCGTAATCTTGGAGGAAAACTAGGGGCCTCTGTCATTGAAATCCTGGGGGTAGAATACATGGGAGAGCTGACGCAGTTCTCTGAATCCCAGCTCCAGAGTCATTTTGGGGAGAGGAATGGGTAAGTGATTCCTGATACTGTTCTGTCATAACTTTTATGGATATGTTAAATTCAAATGTAGACAAAAGCATCAGGTAAAATCTAGACCTCTTAGGTTAATATTCACTCCTTGAGGTAACTGCATTGATCCTTTTGCTCTAAAATATTAGATCACTATAGCCTATCAGTCTAGTTTTTTTTTCCCCCCCCATGTACCTAACTAATTAGGTTGGTAGAAAGGAACTCTTCTTTGAAGCTTGGTTATATACGTGTACAAAGATGCTGTTATTCCTTTAAGATCCTTGTATTTAGGCTTAGTAAGTACCAAAAAAGCTTGGGGATGTAATCCTGTAGCTTGGTTGGTACTTTTCCAAAAATATAAATGATGACTTGACCTTAGAAAGCATAATCAGTATTCTTCTCCTGAGCAGTTTATTGTACTGGAATTCTTAGGGAAGGGCAAGATTCTGTGATGTACTTAATTTTGAATAGATTTTTCCTTTTTCATGAAAAGGATAAAAGGTTTAATATAGGTATTTTGTTTTAACAAGGATAGTCATTTGCTTTTGGTTTTATTAGATCTTGGCTATATGCCATGTGCCGGGGGATTGAACATGATCCAGTTAAACCCAGGCCAATAACCAAAACCATTGGCTGCAGCAAGAACTTCCCAGGAAAAACAGCTCTGTCTTCTCGGTTTCAGGTAGGCAGACATTCTTGACAGAACACTGTCTCTTTTAAGGGAACTGGTGGGTAGGTTTTGGTAGCTGTGGAAACTTAGATGGAACCTTTATGCTGTAAAATACACAGGAAACCGAAGGGGTTTTGTGTTGAAAATTGATGGATTTCACTTGGGATTTTTATTATCTTTTTTTCTTTCTTCATCCAAAAAGAAACAGAATGGAACTGACTGAAGTTTGAAATGGAATTACTCATTTTTTGGTAGATGAAAACTTAGGAAGCCAGGACATTGTGCCTCAAGTTTGTGTCTCTTTTCTCAGAGCTGGAACGTGCCTAAAGTTTACCTGATAGCATGCCAGCAAGAAAAGAAAGTGAAAACTCTTAGATTAGGGCAGGTCAGAGTTCTGAAGATTTCTGTCATCTGGTGATCCTTATGGGGGAGACTGTTGCACACTTCCGTTTTGGGGAGAACTGAACAAAACGACCATTTGTGTGTGCTAAGTCCCTTAAGTCATGTCTGCGACCCTATGGACTGTAGCCAGTCAGGCTCCTCTGTCCAAGGGATTCTCCAGGCAATAATACTGGAGAGGGTTGCCATGCCTCCCAGTATCTTCCCAACCCAGGGATCAAACCCATGTCTCTTATGTCTCCTGCATTGGCAGGTGGGTTCTTTACCACTAGCGCTACCTGAGAGTTCTATAATAAACCTAGAGTCTTTAAATGAAAGATTAAAATCTCAATACTTTTTCTAGGTGCAATGGTGGCTTTTGCAATTAGCCCAGGAACTAGAGGAGAGACTCACCAAGGACCGAAATGCTGTAAGATTTTCTTTATTGCTTGGGTGAGCTTTGGAATATAAGTATCAGTATGGAGTAGAAAGAAGATACAAAAAGATAGCAGCTACAAAATGTTAAGAAATCTTTTATCTTTTCCCATAAAACTGCCGTAAAACTCAGTATGATTTTCAAAAACCTAGATCTGTGAACTACTGACTACTAGATCTGTGAAGACCTGACTACTCCTGTCTCCCTCATTACCATTTGCCTTTACATTTTTGTATATTATCTAAATCCTACTCCAACTCTGAATACACAGTGGATCTTCATCAGAGTACAGAACTGTTAAGCAGGACATTTAGGGATTGGACTGTAAATTATTCAGCTTTAACACAGTCCATGTGACAAAGAAGTATTCAGTTTTAGAGACAGAGTCTTAAGGCAAAGATTAAATATATGATTAGTTTATCTTCTCTTTTTAAAAAAAACAACAACTATTGACACACATATATATTTACATACCATAAAATTCACCCATTTACAGTATAAAGTTCAGTAATTTTCGTATATTTCAGACTTCAACTATTCCATAATAAATTTAAGGACATTTCCATAACCCAAAAAGAAATCCTGTACCTACTAATAGTTATTCTGCAAGCCCTAGGCAACTCTAGTCTGCTTTTTGTCTGTATAGATTTACTATTCTGGAAATTTCATATCTGTGCAGTAATCTTATATGTGGCCTTTTGTGACTGGCTTGAAATTTTTAACATGTTTTCAAGGTTTATTCATATTGTAGCATCTATCAGTCCTTTATTCCTTTTTATGACAATAATATTCTACCTAATGGATATATCACATTTTATTTTATCAGTTCATCAGTGAATGGATATTTGAGTTGTTTCCCCTTTTTGGCTATTATAAGTAATGTTGCTGTGAACATTCATGTACAGATTTCTCTGTAGACATGTGTTCACTTCCCTTGTATATATACCTAGAATACTGAGTCACATGCTAACTCTATGTTAGCACATCAGGCTGTCGCAGCACTATTTTATACTCCCAGCAATGTAAGAGGCTTGTAATTTCTCTATGTCTTTGTTGTTTAGTCACTAGGTATAAAGTGGTTTTCAGGTGCATGTTGACTATTTTCTGATTTTATTTGGAGAAATACCTGTTGAGATCCTTTGCCATTTTTGAAATGAATTGTCTCTTTATGTTGAGTTTTAAAAGTTCTTTATGTGTTCTGGATACAAATCCCTTGTCAAATATATAATATACAAATATTTTCTCCCTGTGGATTTTCATTTTCCTGATGGTATTGCTTGATGTGTCCTCTCCTGTTGAAACATCAACTGAATACTGTCAGGAATCATCTGTAATTAACTGTCTGCCCCTTTTTAGCGGAATTGGTAGTAAATGTTTGCTCTTTGGTTGTTTTTGTTTAGTCACTAAGTCATATCTGACTTTGCAACACATGGGCTGTAGCATGCCAGGCTCCTCTGTCCTCCACTATCTCCCAGAGTTTACTCAAATTCATCTCCATTGAATCAGTGATGCTATCTAACCATTTCTTCCTCTGCCACTCTCCTCTCCTTTTGCCTTCAAGCTTTCCCAGCATTAGGGTCTTTTTCCAGTGAGTCACCTCTTTGTGTCAGGTGGCCAAAGTATTGGAGCTTCAGCTTTAGCATCAGTACTTCCAATGAATATTCAGGATTGGTTTCCTTAGGATTGACTGGTTTGATCTCCTTGCTATCCAAGGAACTCTCAAGAGTCTTCTCCAGCACCACAGTTCAAAAGTATCAATTCTTCAGTGCTTAGCCTTCTTTATGGTCCAACTCTCACATCCATACATGACCACTGGAAAAACCATATCCTTGACTATACAGATCTTTGTTGGCAAAGTCATGTCTCTGCTTTTTAATATGCTGTCTAGGTTTGTCATAGCTTTCCTTCCAGGAAGCAAGCATCTTTGAATTTCATGGCAGCAATCACCGTCTGCAGTGATTTTGGAGCCCAAGAAAATAAAATCTATCACTTCTTCCACTTTTTACTCATCTATTTACCATGAAGTGATGGGACTGGATGCCATGATTTTAGTTTTTTGAATGCTGAGTTTTAAGCCAACTTTTTGCACTCTCCTCTTTCACCCTCATCAAGAGGCTCTTTAGTTCCTCTTCACTTTCTGCCATTAGAGTGGTATCATCTGCATATGTTGTTATTTCTCCCGGCAATCTTGATTCCAGCTTGTGCTTCATCCATCCTGGCATTTCGCATGATGTACTTTGCATAGAAGCAAGGTGACAATATACAGCCTTGATGTACTCCTTTCCCAATTTTGAACCAGTCCATTGTTCCATGTCTGGTTTTAACTGTTGCTTCTTGACCTGCATACAGATTTCACTGGAGGCAGGTAAGGTGGTCTGGTATTCCCATCTCTGGAAGAATTTTCCAGTTTGTTATGATCTACACAGTCTAAGCTTTAGTCAGTGAAGCAGAAGTAGGTGTTTTTTTGGAATTCCCTTGCTTTCTCTGTGATCTAACAAAGGTTGTCAGTTTGGTCTTTGTTCTTCAGTAGGTAACATAAAGAGGTTGTGCTGTGGGCTTATTTGATGTTGCCCACTAGGTGTCGCTCCGTTCTCATCTCTCTATCCTCTGACAGTCTGACCTCATGTCCTGTCATTTCCCCCTCACCTAGTCCACTAACAGCCTCCACTCTGCTGGCCTCTTCCCCATTTATTTAACACACCAAGTAAATTTCACCTTCACTTCCTCCCCAGTTCCTCTATCGTATCAGCAGCCTCCGTCACTCTCTGCCTTACTCTGCTTTTTTCCATTGCACTTTGTAGTCATTTCTATTACAAGCCTACTTGTTTATTATATGTAGCTCCTACTACAAGATAAGATCTTCCAGAGCCTGGACTTTATTTTGTTCTCTCCTTTATCTCTTGATAGTGCCTGATACAGTTATAGGTAACTGGTTTTAGTCAACAAGAACTTCTTTGTAGTTGTGAATTTGTATTAGTTGTGAATTTGTATTCTCTCGGGATACATACAAACCTGAATAAGCTGTATTTACAAAATGCACAAAAATACAAAATGTATTTTTACCTAAAAATTAGTTGCTACTTTTGGTTTATTTGTCTTAAGTATATTTCTTCTCACTAGAATCTTTTGATTTTGAGGGGTCCCTGTGTATACTTGTCACCTTATTGCCTCTTGGCCTTATTTTCTTAGTTTGCTTTGCATCAACAGGATTCATATACTTAGATTTCACCGAAAAGTGAGTCAGTGATCTTGCTTTCTAAAGGCAGCTCACTACCTGTGTATCTTCTATAGATGGGCTGTAAGGAGATGCTAGTAGAAACTTCTCTTCTTGAGCATGAGAGCATCAGAGAGGTTAAGAAGAGATCCACTACTCAATCCTGACCCCCTTTCAGTGACTTACATGAACTCTTCCTTCAGTCACAGAATATAGTACTGTAGACCTTTGTAAAATCCATGCAGGCATGGATACCACAGAAGAACATTTAGGAGAAACCATTTTCATTTATTCTGTCAAAATATCCTAGATATTCTAATACTCCATCACCCAAATTATGTCTTCTCCAGTTACTTATATGCAGAAACAGCACAAATATTTTAAAAATGAAACCCTATTTCCAAACCATTATGCCACCCTGATTCTTTTCTCTCACACAGTTCAGTATTAGAATCCAGCTGCTCAAGGTAACTTGAGTTCTGTCTCAATCCTCTTATACCCACAGAACGACAGGGTGGCCACTCAGCTGGTTGTGAGCATGCGCATACAAGGAGACAGACGTCTCAGCAGCTTGCGACGCTGCTGTGCCCTCACCCACTATGATGCTCACAAGATGAGCCATGATGCATTTGCTACCATCAGGAACTGTAACACTTCAGGAACCCAGACTGAATGGTGAGTTTCCTTCTAGCTCATCTTCATTTGAGACTCATACCCTGTCTTTATTTAAAATTAGTATATAAGCTTTCCAGTTAGGGTAGGTTCTTTGTAGCATGACCTGTTACAGAGAGGGGTGGTCATGCATTAAGGGAGAGAACCCAAGAGAAATACCAGAAACATGGCTCAGCCTCTTTGTCTACATTGGGTGCCATCCAGTGCCCAGGGGTAGGTTTCAGAGGCAGACTGAACCAACACTACCCTCTCTGACTCTAAGTTGTTATAGTCAGGGGAACGACCAGGTGTACTTGGGAATGCAGAACTCCAAGTTTCAGAGAACTTCTCTCTCAACTGTCTGATAATAATAAATTTCACTTCAGCTGGCCATTAAAAATAATCAGCTCTATATGGGAGTGTGTTCATTTACTGTTCAGATAGTAATGATTTTTTAGTATTGGAATTCTATCATTATTTAACATAGCCTCTTAAGTTGTAAAAGTATTCCAAATTCACAAGGTAAATATATTAATAATATGTGAGAAAGATAAACCGGTTGTTTAATATAGATCTACATTAGAGATTATAAAAAGAAAAGTTTAGTTAGCCATCTTAAGTTATTGCTTATCTGAATATATTACTTTCTAAAGTTAGAGTCTTTGTAATACTTAGAAGACTTACTTACTTGAAGAATACTTACTTACTTGGTGTACTTGTTATTTACAAAGACTAAAAAGAAGTAAATTATTCTAAGTAAAGAATGAAGACTATTTATTTTCAAATATTGAGTGATTTTACTGAACCAAATGATAATTGTGATACTATGTTCACATTAAACCTTATAAACTGGCAGATTATAACAAATTTCACCAAGAGTATAAAATATTATATTGGCAGGGAAGCATAATAGTATCTGATTATAAGACTGTCCCAAAGCATGAAAGAGAGTAGTGAGATACTGTCATAATAATCTTAAAATAGCATTTACCCTTTACCTCATCGAGGGACTAAATCTGTATATAAAAGCACATTTTCATCTTCTGAAATCCAACTTATGTGAAAATGTATTTGTGTAATGAGACATAAAGAGGAACTTTATGACAAATTTCTTGAAATATTTCTGAGACTAGGCTAGGTAATCAAAAGCAGTTGTGAAATTTCATTCTCTAGATAAATTCCAGAGTTGAAAATGAGAGTTCAGGTTCTGTTTAAAAACTGCATAGAGCATTTTCTTTTTTCATCTTTCCAGTCTATTTAAAAACTTTCTTGTAGCTTTAGATAGTGTCTTGCCTCAACTGTGAATTTCAGCAGCTGTGCAGCAGTATCATGCAAATAGTAAACCCACTTGTCAGGGGAGCCAACTTACACATCCTACTTGCTGGGTGTTCACCAAAGGTTCTCAGGGTGTGGTCCTAGACCTCCGCATCAGCATCACCTGAGAACTTGTTAGAATGGCAGATTCTCCACCCATCCCAGGTCCGCTGAATCTGTATTAACCCAATATACCCCAAAGTTTGAGATAGTGATAATATCCTTCTGTGGCAGAACCAGAGTCCCAGTCATTTAGAAACTTAATCTGTGACCTGCTGCTAATCTATTCTTTTACTTTCTATACAGGTCCCCTCCCCTTATAATGCTTTTCCTCTGTGCTACCAAATTCTGTTCCTCTACCCCTTCACCTGGCCCAGACATCACCACCTTCTTGAGCAGTGACCCAAGTTCTCTGCCAAAAGTGCCAATCATCAGCTCAGAAACCAAGACCCAGGGAAGTGGCCCAGCGGTGACAACCCCTAAGAAAGCAACTACTTCTCTGGAATCATTCTTCCAGAAAGCTGCAGAAAAGCAGAAAGTCAAAGAAGCTTCACTTTCTTCTCCTACTGCCGCTACACAGGTCCCCATGAGCCCACCATCCAAGCCCTCATTAGCTTTTCAAAGCAGTCATACTACAGGAACCGAGCCCTTCTTTAAGCAGAAAAGTCTGCTTCTAAAGCAGAAGCAGCTCACTGATCCTTCAGTTTCCTTCCCTCCACAGAAGCCCAGTCCTAAAGAGTTACCAACAGAGAATCCAGATTGTGCCCCTGACTGTGAAAAGATGTTGAACCTAGGATCCCCCAAAACAACTCCCACAGAGATGGATTTGGCCCAGAATAGCCTCAACAGCCTTGCTTCTTTAACTTCCACATCTGCTCTGGAGGTGGCTCAAAAGGCAACTATGACCTCCAGTCTTCTGGCTGCTGAGGACCAAGTGCCCTGCGAGAAGTGTGGCTCTCTGGTACCTGTGTGGGACATGCCAGAACACTCAGACTATCACTTTGCATTGGAGTTACAGAACTCCTTTTTGCAGCCCCACTCCTCAAACCTGCAGGTTGTTCCTCCCAGTTCTCCTCAAAGCAAAAGAAATCCCAAGAGCCCTCTGGCTTCAAATAATAAACGGCCCAGGCCTGAGGGCATGCAGACACTGGAATCATTTTTTAAGCCATTAACACACTAGTGCTGCCCTCAGGCTTGCTGCAGGGTGGTAATATTTTATCTGTAACCTGGGAGGTGGGAATAAGTTCACTTCTCAAGGAGACTTATAACTTCATGAAATTTTTAATAAAAATAATCCAGATCTTGAGTTAAGGCTCCCATCTCTTTACAGGGATGGATTCAAATCCTATTGCTGAAAGGATGTAAAAACTCATCTTTCAGATAACTTTTTTTAATTGTTAGTCTTTAGGGAAGCAGTGTCAGTTTAGAATGCCTGGCCTTGGAGGTTCCAAACCTGGCTTTGCCTCTTGGAAAATGTCCTCAAGCAAGTCTTGTCCAGAACCTTGTTACTCGCAACACAAGGGAACGTGTTAAACAATCTCAGCCTTATCCCTACCCCTGCTGAATCTGTGTGTTAATGAACTTGAGAAATGAATTTGATCTAGAAAATAATAACTGTCCTCTGGGCAATGTCATTTCCGTAAACCCTAAGTACACATTTAAGAGGGAAGTGGTTGGGCCTTCAGGCTCACTGCCCTGTTCAGCTCTTTCCTATTGAAGTGTGAATATTTATTTAGCTTGGGGTTTTAAATGAATTATTGTAGCTTTTTGCACTTGTCTGTTTATATTACTGTATACTTACTCTGCTTATGTGTGTGGCTATCGGCTGCGGCTTTTCTGATGTGGGACATGTTGATTACACAGAGAAGCCAACTGAAGGTGAACTGAGTGATGGGGGCATAAGGCACATGTACTCAAACCAGTACTTTCAGACTTATTTTAGCTTATTTATAAGTTGGGGACCTACAGTTTGAAGGGGGAACATTTGAAAACCACTGTGTCTAGCAAATTAGTTCTTCCTCCAAAAATACTTTGCACTTTTGTGTTAAGTATCTAATAAAAGACAGTACTTACCGTGTACATGGCTCTTCCTTACTAGATCTGTAGATTTCTTAAAGGCAAGACTTCTTCACAGAGACTTCCCTGGTGGTCCAGTGGCTAAGACTCCCATGCTCCCAATGCAGGGGGCGCAGGGTTCAATCCCTGGTCAGGGAACTAGATCCCACATGCTGCAACTAAAGATCCCATATGCTGCAATGAAGACCCAGTGCAACCAAATAAATATTTAAAATGGGGGGGGGGGAAGAATTCTTCACAGTGCTTTGCACATATTAGGTCCTTGATATTCACTGGATGAATATAGAGAGTGAAAATTTTAGGGTTAGGGGAACTAACACTAAAAATGTACAGACTACTTATACACTTTTTCATCCTTCTCAGTGCTGTATCAATGCAGAGTGCCTCACTAGTTTGTGGAGATGTCTCAGTATCATTTTCTAAAACTTCCTTTCTTAATCTAGGGAGAAATTTGAAAAGAAATCTCCTTTGGGTGCTGTACAAATTAAGTTGAACAAATTGGTAACACTTCAGTAGACAGGAAGAAGTCATACAGAAAAGCACTGTGGTAGAAACTTTGGTTCCAATGGCTTCTAGAGGCCAGGAGCGGTCCTGGGGGGAGGGGAGAGAGAGCACTAGTGAAGAACCAACAAGGCCACACCGGAAGCACACCTTGGTTTCCTGGGGATGCCAGTCCTGCACTGGCATACTGGCGAGGAGCCCGTGGAGGGGACAGCAGACAGATGTGCAAGGGCCAGTGTTGGGCAAGAGCTGTAGTACTTCATGCTGACTGCAGCCTTGCCTCATAGCAGTTTATGAGCAGCTGTACAGAAGGAAGTAAAGGGTTCTTGGTTCCCAACACCAGTAGGAAGTTCTTCAGCCACAGGCTTCTTAGTAGCTAGTTAAACCAGCGATATTTAAAAAGCAGCCAAGGGACTGTGCTTCCCCTGCAGGGGGTGCAGATTTGATCCCTGATGTCAGGGAACAGATGCTTCATGCTGTGCGGTGTGACTGAAAAGGGCAGCTAAGCCTGAATGGTAGGGAGGCTCACTTTAATACTCTGAAGGCAGAATACCCCTGGGACCATAGGCCACATTTATTATTAAATTTCTTTTGGAAGGTCAGTACTGCAAATGTAGTCCCCGTTTTTTTGCATTGGACTTTAACCTTGAGCCATATTTCTGCACCTATAGAATGTGGTAGTCAGGTACTCTGAACACAAACAGTAAGAAGACAGGTTTCAGTGGGTAGCCTTCAGCTCCAAAAAGTCAGTTTAGACTATATTATGAACCTCACTTCACTTTGCATTGCTAGGAAAAGAGTGAGGATCAGATTGCCATGTCTCTTAGGTTCTACCCATCAATACATAGCTGGCATGCTTATCTCCCTCTGACAGGGCAGTCATCAGCCTCCTCATGTAACCCTGTGACCATGAGCAAGTGTCCAACTCCTCAAGTACAGGGTGGGTACCTGTCTTAGCTGGAAAGGTGACAGTTTCACTTTCTATTCTGCTCAAAGAACTATGTAAACCAAGCCAGAATACTTGAGTCACAGCACTGGAACACTGACGGCAAGTCGGGGGGAGGAAAGGACGCAGGGTGAACAAGGGTTCAGATGGGTTCTTTCCGCCCATCAGGGCTTAGCACCATAAGGGATTTGCTTTTCTCTGATCCTCGAGAGGAATTCAGCTCTGGAAGATGAGCCTGGGGCTTAGACATAAGCACGGTGTGTTCAATAAAACATTTTTATTCTGTACAATATATATATGTGTATTTAAATATATATGTGTGTGTGTGTGTGTGTGTATATATATATATATGCGCAGAGAAACCTCAACCAAATCCCTGAGTCCATGGGAACCCAGGACACTAACAAAGGGAAAGGAGGGAATCCATGCCCTAAAGAGTAGGAAATATGGCAACATCTTTCCCTTTCCTCCAGGTTCCCTGCAACAGAGGGAAAGGGATGCTCACTGCAAACTACTGAAACAAGAGAGGACTTACATGGGGCCAGAAGGGAGGTGAGGGTGTGGGACAGGGAGCTGTGGTCGGGGAAAGTAAAACATCCTGGTTGATCCAGCGTTAAAAATCAACAGATCACTGCAGAGGCGGGGACAAGACTTATTGACATGCAGCTGACCTTCGGTTGGCCAAGTCTTAGCTTGGCAGCCCCACACCTGGGCCAGCACAACAAATAGCACCTGTGGGGCCTTTGAGAGGAGAAACTGGGGACGTGGCCCTTGAGTGAAGAAGGGAAGGGGGAGAAAGCTGAGGAGCTGGCCTTGTGTCTTGGCACAGGGTGGGAGCTCTGCCTTCACTGTCCCTGTGCCTTTTCTTCAGACCCTGGGCCACCGGATGGCCCGGAGCAGAGGTCTTTTGTCCACAGTCAAGTAGAGGTGGGCAACTTACATGGCCTTGAGAAGAGGTATAGAAAAAGGAGAGCTTTCGAGGACCACCCCAAGCTGTTCTGACAATTCCTGATGTGCAGGGACCACACTGGTGGACCATGCCCAGTCCTGACAGTGGGGCCGCTGTGGCGGTGGTCAGCTCCCTCCAGTAGACAGGCCACAGGGTTGCCAGGCTTGATGAGCCAACCAGGTGAACGCTAGGCTGCTGAGCACTGCCCTGAATTCTGTCTTCTCCCTCACGAATGACTGCCCCTCCCTGGTCATACCTAGATTGGCATGTCTCCAGAAAATGTGGCAGGGAGCAGGCAGTGGAGAGCGCCCCCTCTCGCTAGCCTACTAACACACAGAGCCGCCAACGTGGGGGGCAGCGTGGCCGGAAGTCACCTTTTGTATTGTAGGGACAGCAGAAGAGCTGTGCCCGCTTGGAGTTCAGAAGCCCATGTTGGCCTGGGCCTCTCCTGCTGCAATGGCTTGCACATCGGTGACATGGCCGATGCCCTTGGTGACACCCTCCCGGAACAGCAGCTTGGCGCCCACCTTCAGGTACTCTGGGTGTTTCAGGAAGCGGAAACGTACCACTGCCTTCTCCCCTGTCCGGAGCTTGTCCTGCAGCAGATACACGGTCACTGGCCCTGGACCATGCCTCTTGTCTCTACTAGTCTTGGCCCTCCACCCTCGAGGGTTGAGCAGGCATCTACCCACCCCGAGTGGGGCTTTGTCCCCCTGGAGGGATAAAGGAGGTCTCTGAGTCTGGGGACAGGCTTCCCTCCTTTCTGGACGCAGGAGAATTCTTACTGTTCCCTGGGAAAACGGGGGCATGGCTGGGTCCCCTCACCTTGGCATGGATCTTCTCCACCACTGCTGTCTGGCGTACGTTGCCCACGTGAACTGTCACCTGGAAGCCTCGCCGGAAGGTGGTGGCATGGAACAGCAGCACTATCTCTGCCTCGAACACTGAGCAGATGGTGGGATTCATCTCTGGGCTCACCATCACCATGCCCTGGGGAGGCAGAGCTCTCGCACTCAGGAAGGGCAGACCTCACGTCAGTGTCCCCTCCATGGCCGCCCTCACACCCTTTACAGCTTCCTCTTCCTCTAGGACTTCAAACACAAAGACCTCAGAAGACTGAAAACCCTTCTCTTTAAGGAGCCCTCCCTTACCCACCTGTGTCCTCTAACCCGTCTAATGCTTGGTATTTTCAGAGTCCTGGACGCTAGGGTTGTGACACAATGATTCACATTTAGTTATCTGTGCTTCATGAGTATCCTAAGCCTTCTCCATACCCAGACAGCATATGTCCATACCCGGACAGCCTTCTTGGGTTAGAGACCATATTCCCTCTGAGTTCCCCTGAAGCACCTTTGATGCTTCTCCTTCAAGCAGCCAGCCTCCCAGACACTTTTGTGTTTTCTCTCCAATCCACCCTTCCACCTCACCTTGCGAAGGAGAGCTCTGTCAAAGTCCCCAAGGGCCAGCGTAGCGGCCTGACCAGCTCGCAGCACACGACAGGCAGAGCGGTTGCGTTGGATACTGCAAACTCTGAGCTCCAGGAAGCAGCCATCATCCGTAGGGCCCACCACCAGCTGGTCCCCCTCACGGCAAATCCCACTGCAGCCCAGAGGGCAGAAGGCACAACGTCAGCCTAAGCCCCCCACCTACTTCTCTACTAGGTCATTCCCTTATGAGTCCCTCAGGTCGGGGATAGAGACCCCAGATTGTGACTCAAAGCTAAGGAGATGACTGCCTTGCCCCAGTCCAGACTGAAGGCTCACACTAGCAGAGCCTGGCAGACAGGGACCTGCTGGCTTAACACTGACCACTTGATTCCTGAAAGCGCAATCCTTGGGCAGAGTCTCAGGGGTCCTCGTTTCCCTGGTGGCAACGAAGTCAGCTGAATGTACTCTAGGTGTCTTCATGGGGTCAACACCCAGATTTCCCCCTGCAGAGGCCTGAAGGGTCCTAAGAAGTGGTAAGTTTCTTCCCTTATAAGCCAATTTATGAGCTTTCTCCAGCTCCTCTGATGGTGAAAGCCTCATCTACAAACAAGCACATCTGTTCACCGCCAGCGTGACCTGTGAGCTATGATGTTTTCAGGTCCTTGGGTGTATGAGGGCTGAGTAGGGTAGATAACAAGCAAGAAAGGCAATTCACCTGGAAAGTGTCCCTCCAACAACTGTGCCCACCTCTGGTACCGTGTAGATTTCATCCACCTGAAGCCAAAGAAGATTCTATAAAGGGCTGGCAGCTCTAAAACCTCAAAACAGACTCTGGGCTCAGGATTAGTCCCTCCTAGTTCCCTGGCTGACTGCCTGTCCAGATGGCCAATTACCTGGAACTCTGTCAGCTGCTGCATGAGCTCCTCCTGCTCTTTGCTATTGGTGAGTGGAGGCAAAATGTTCAGAAAGACTTTGAGCAGGTCCAGGCTCTCTCCAGACACGCTGGACAGTGTGAAGATAGGGGTGATGCTGTAGAGGGAGGCAGGGAATAGGCAGATGAGGGAAGTTCCAATAGGAGGCAGTGGCTGGAGCCCCTACATGGAAAGGCAAGGCTCTCTCAGAGTGGACAAGGGCTGCCCTCTCCTATCTGGTAACCATCCTAGGAGCTTGGGGCCTCTCTCTATGAGCTGGGCACGTGAGACCCATCCCAGAGCCCAGGGAGATGGCAAATGTCTGGCACAGCACTTTGCCTCCAGGCTTCCAGGGGTCAGGAAAGCTGGTTGGGGGAAAGATCCAGCCTTCAGCAAAGACTCCTTCCCACAACCCCAACCTGAAAAAGCACAGAACTGAGCCACAACTGGTCTGGTCTGAGGGAAGGGGAGGGGTACCCCATGCTGCGTGGCCCTGTGGCAGCCTTCCCTGAGGATTCTGGAGTGGGAAAGCCTTACTTGGGGGACTGGGCAAACTGCTGTGCAGCAGTGACAGCATCGTCCTCAGAGGTGACCAGCATGGGAACCTTGTGGCAGCCAGGCTGCTTGAGGACCCGCTCTAGCTGGCGTACTGTCCTCTCCACGGTGGTCTTGGCACACAGGTCCACCTTGCTGACCACGATGAAGAAGGGCACTTTCAGGGCCAGTGCCAGCCCCAGGTGTTCCCGTGTGGTGCCAGCTGCTCAGAGAAGGCGGGCAGGAGAGTCAGGATGAGGGAAGGGGGAGAGAGCAAGAGGAGAGGTGGTCTGGCTCCCAGATGTGTAGGGTCTCGGGGGAGAAGAGTGAGCCCCGCCCCTGCACCGACGCCTCTTACCGATCCCAGTGTTTGCACTGACGAGGAGCAGGGCGCAGTCGGGGCAGTAGGAGGTGAGGCCGAAGATGGTGGTGTGCAGGTACTTGTGGTGGCCTGCCAGGTCGATGAAGGTGATCATCTTGGAGCTGCTCTCACAGATCTCTTCTGCCGTCCGTGAGTCACTGTAATTCACCACCTGGCCCAGAGCCCCGGGCTCTCAGTGCCCCCGGCCAGCCTCCCCAACCCTTCAAGAGCTGCCAGGACCTAAACCAGTCCCTGGGTAACCCTGCCTCTTAACCCTGAGCCCCACTGAGGATTTAGTTCAGTTGATTCCCTGTTTGTTTTCTAAGGAGATCACAGCGGGTTCAGTGCCCTCAGGGCCTTCATCTACACTACTCCACAGTCTCCACACTCTGCCCTCACACTCTGTCCTTCACCACTACCATCCCATCCTGAGTCTGGTCCCACTGGGTCCCGTTGATTGCATGCACCTCTCCCTTGCTGTTAAAGCCCAGGATCTCGAAGCTGATGCTGGAGGTTCGGCCGGACTGAATTTCATGCAGGTGGCGGAAAAGGTTGAGCCGAGCCCGGCCCCGCCCATTGTCCAGCTCTCCCTGGGTCAGGACTCCAAGCAGAGTTGACTTCCCTGAGTCCACATTCCCCAGGACGGCCACACGGAGGTCCAGGAACTGCAGATGAATTGTCAGAGGTCAGGTTCCAACCCCTCAACTCTGTCCACTGAAAGGTCAAAAGCAGTGGCAGGGACTTCCCTGGCGGTGCGGTGGATAAGAATCTGCCTGCCAGTGCAGGAGACATGGGTTTGATCCCTGGTCCAGAAAGACTGCACGTGCAGTGGAGCAACGAAGCCCAGGAGCCACAACTACTGTAGCCTGTGCACCTAGAGCCGGTGCTCCGCAACAAGAGATGCCACCAGAATGAGGAGCCCATGCACCACAATGAAGAGAAGCCCCCGCTCACCAACTAGAGAAAGCCGGTGCACACCAACAAAGACCCAGTCCAACCAGGAAAAAAAGGCATAGGCAGTCTCTGGGGACCAAATCTCAGAGTCCCAGGCCAGGGAAGAGTCTGCCACCATAGGATCTTCCCAGGGAGCAGGGGTGTGAGAAACAGGAAGGGGTGGGGACCCACCTGTTGGTTGTCAGGAACCTTTCGTACTAGCACCTCGGTGATCTTCCGGGGTGTGTCGCTATCATAGTCCACTTCTCGCTCCCGGAGAACAGTGATGTCTGCCCCAACTCTGTCACAGCAAGGCCACAGCTGCCACATCTCACCTGTACTCCCCATCCCCCTGGACCCATGGCCTTCTCATACCTCCCCCAGAGCTCCCAACACCTTACTCCACTTCCTACCCGCCTCCAATCTATCCTGTATCCACAGCTCCCTTGACACAAATGAACCTTAAGTCAAGGGGCAAAAAAGGCTGGATCCAGGGCAGAGGATCCCAGAAAAGTAACCCTCCCCACTTCAGCCCTTTGTCCAGAGAAGGCGGGTCCTGGGGATTTAGGGAGAGGAGGACCGAGGGGAAGCATACTTCTCTGCCATCCGGTGCAGGGTCTTGAGGGAAGCCCGCATCTCCTCCTCAGCCAGCCCCACCAGCAGCCCGTTGTCCTCTACCCCAATCTGGTAGACGGCCTCACCACGGCCCTCCTGGAGCCGCCACTTCATCTGTGTCACCAGGTGCTCAAAACGATACTGGGATGGGTTCACCAGCTTCAGCTTAGGGCAGGTGAAGTATCACAAGAAAGAAAAGTCAGAGATGCTCCTCCTGACCCCACAGGTTCCCCATCTGTCCTGCTGCAAGGACTAGGGCCTTCCCTTCCCTCTTAACCACCCTCATCCCTGACCTCCTTGGACAGCGAGTCCTCTTCCAACAGAATGAGGTACAGAGCCCTTACTCTGAACCACATCTTTAAATGACTATAGAGCATAAAGTTAGAAGGATCATAAAGAAATCATCCCACACCAAGGACAACCTGCCCCTCCCCAGCCTAAGACTCACTTTATATTCGATGTTTCCATCTTCAGCCTGAAAAGAAACAGGGAGCTGTTACCACACTGTCCAGACCTAACCCTTACTTCCCTGATTCCCACTGGGGTTCAGGCAGCTAACGTAAGAGAGAAAGAAGCTTGAGCCGCACTTGTTTAGGCAGGTGTCTGTCAAAGGCCATGGGAGACCAGCTCTGTACTCAGTTCCAGGGTGACCTCTCTGAAGGAAAGGCCTCCAAGAACATAGTCATCCATCTAAGCCAGGAACAGAACCCTGAGTCCCTCTTTTTGGATCACTGCCAGCATGCTCTTCTTAGATGCAAGATCACCCCTTTTCCTTCCTTCTAGGCCCTCAAATTGCTGTCCCCACGTCTGTGTCTTCTCCATGTCCAGGCTGCGGAGGCAGTTCTTTGCTACTGGTCTGAGAGACACCATTTCCTTCCTGCCTGCCCCTCTCAGCTGACAACACCAAGAGTAAGAGGTTGCAAGAGGTTTTGGAGCAGTGCCAGAGGGTGAGCTCAGCACTGGTCACTACAAACCCAATGAGAGAGGAGCAAAGTGAAGGACAGTCAAGTCTCCAGAGTTGGGGTTGAGATGAAGAAACTCAGAAAAGATAATGAAGGAGACAGACACCACAAACCAGACCACTGTGGCTCTTCCCCTTCTGCCCCCAGCCCTCGTGCCCCAGCTGAGGTGAAATCTTGAGTCCATCACACCACCTCCTCCCCTTCCCTATATCAGATGACCCAACACAGAAGTGTCCCATTGCCCGAGCCTTCCCCTCTCAGGTGCAAAAGGATACGAGATTTGCCTCCTCCTCCCTGGCCATTTCATTTTTCTTCTCCCCTTCCTGTCATCATTCCATCCCTTCAAGGCTCTTAGACTCTCAGGCTTTTACAGGTCTTCACCCATAATCGCATGGGAGTGTAAAGGAGACCTTTCCCCATCAACAGAGACCTTCCTTTTTATCATTTTGCTGGAGATGAAAAATGAGAATGGATGGCTTCAGAATACTGATACAAGGATGATGATCTAGGCTAAAGTTTCTCAAAGTGCGGTTCCAGGACCAGCAGCATTCGCATCACCTGGGAACTTGTAAGAAATGCAGATTATCAGGGACACCTTTGACCTACTGAATCGGAAATTCTAGGGGTGGAGCAGCAATCCAGGTGATTCTCTAACGTGCTCAAGTTTGACAACCACTGGATGAGGCTCTTCCCCTGTGTCCTTTTCTATAGAGGGACAAATAGCAATTATTGTCTGCCTTAGGGAACAGCTGGAGCAGGAAGGTGGAGGCTGTCCACACTTCCTCGTAGGACAGGCAAAGGGCGGGAGGACTTAGCCTGAGTGTTCTCTGCTTGTGTTTGTGTGTGTGGAGAGGGAGGGAACATATTGCTCTTTTCCCGGTACTCCTCTCCTCCTTGGAACGAGTTTAGAAAACTCTTAACTCCTCACATCCCCAGATGCAGTCTCCCTTCCTTCAGCTGCACAAGAAACGGGCTGGGGCATTCTACTCTGCTCTTCCCAAGGGATGCGGGTGGAACCTCCTTTCCCCACTTCACCTGGAGTTACTTATATCAGAGTGGGGAGATTCCCGCCGCCCTCCCAACTCTTCCTCCCCCGGGTACTGACACAGGAATGGAGGCCCAGTCTTTCTGTCCCTCCTCCCTAGGGTCCTTGGACCGGAAAAAACGGTTCTCCTCTTCTCGGGGGTCTATGACACCGGAAGGGGGTAGTACTCTCTGTCCCGCCTTCCTGGAGTCCCAGGACCGGAAGGAGTGGTTACCTCTGACCCCGCCACTTCTCAGGTGCTCACCTCGGGGGGCAGGTACGGGGGGTTGTTGGCTTTGCTCCCTCTGTTCCTTCCGTTCTTTTTCTTCCCCTTCGGGCCACCGCAGCTGCTGCTGCCGCCGGCGCCCCTAGCCTTGAGGGTTCCGCCCACGGCCGGGCCCCCTCCGGGCCGGCAGCAGCCGCCGAACAGCTCCGAAACCCGCGAGTCCATCCGCCGCTGCCGCCAGCCCCCCGCCCGACCCCTCCCCCCCGCCACCGCCACCGCGGACGCTGCCGCCGCCGCCTCGCCTACTGCCACGGCCGAGTCGGGCCAGCCAGAGGAGAGCGGGGTGGGACCCTGCGCAGGCCACGCCTCCGCATCCCCTGACCTCCGGGTCGCATCAGAAACAGCCGCGGAGCACCATGGGATATAGAGTTCACAAGCCTAGGAGCTCCCTGGAAAGAGCTCGCCGCAGCCCTACAACTCCCAGGAGGCACCGCGGCGCAAGGGGCCGCGGGTGGCTTCGGGGCGTAGGCAAGGAGCGAGGCTTTGCGCGCAAAGGCCTAAGGGAGCTGTAGTCTGGCTCCAGTCTCCGAGAGCTGAGCGGGTCTTTCCCGGGGGCCTGGAGGTGGGGCAGTCACTGGAGTCGGGGGAACTTATATAGAATCTAGCCTGGTAGGCGCTTCTGGATTTGGCTCCTTAACGCGATCGCAGACAAGATGTTTTGGGCCTGGAGAGCTGAAGAATTCAGGGCGACTTGTCCCTCCAGCCTACTGGCTCCGCCCATGCCTCAGTTTCTCCCTCAACGGCATGCGTGCCTTCTGGGTGAGTCAGGACCAATGCCAGGGCGGAGGCGGATGGTGGTTAGCCTAATTATGGCTTTTATTGTTACGATGATTATGCCACCTTTACACAGTAGTCACTGCTTTATTACCAGGCTGGCACCCTCCGGGGGCTGGTTTTAGCAGCCGGAGACACCGCGGTAGCCCCGACACGAGGCCGGAATCCATAAACCAGCCCTGCCCCCGCAGCGAGTGCCCGCAGCGAGTATTACCCCTCCCCTTTGTTTTGAAGCAGAACCAATCCGGGAGAACCGAGTTTGGTTTTAAAACAGCCAGGGGTGTAGGCGGGGCCTGGCCCCTACTTGGGCGGGGCTGGGGCTCGGGTTACGTCAAGCCGCTGTGAGGGCGGGGGAAGTTGCCTGGAATAGAAACTTGGCAAAGGGCCCAGGAGATTGCTGACTTTTGACTTTCTTGCCAAGCTGTCATCTCTCTTGCTCTTTAGGGCTCTTGCAGTCAGCAAAGAGTAAACACATTCAGTGACACAAACCAGTGTACAACACACTAGAAAGGCAGAGTGGAGAAGCAGTTGGTGTTGCTGAGCTGGGAGTCGGGACGCCAGAGTTCAGTTCCCAGCCTCGTGGCTGTCTCGTGACTCACCACTCACCCATTGTACGTCCACTTCCCCTCTCTTCACAAACAGCGAGATCCTCAAACGCAGCCTAGAAATAAAACAACCCTTCCCTGCAGACCTCAGTTTTCCTTGGAAAACTAGCACCAGTGGCTTACCTCTGGTGATCCTTGCAGAGGTTTAGACCTGCTGGAGTCCATGGCTTCCCCCCCAGGACCACAAGGAGGAAGGCAGGTTACTGATCAGGTAGATGCTGTCCACATGGCATAACTCCCCAAACCGGTGAAAGCAGAAGGACCAAAATCTGCAAAAGGGCTTAGCAGACCCAACCAATTATGGGGCCTTCACTGGTTGAAAGCAGCTGTGACTTCTGTATTCTGTTCAGCTAAAGGAAAGTTATGTTGCAGACAGCCAGGGACACAACCCCACCAGGAAAACTGTTGCTTAGGGGCTGAGTGAGACAGCTGAAGAAAGATGAGGGTTGGAAGTGAGAGCTAAGACTATTCCTCCAACATTATCACTGCCACCACCACCACCAGTGGGCTCTGTTGATAACCAGGGTCTGCTGCAGTCACCTGATAACACTTGTGCTCTCGTCATCACAGATCTTTCAGCTGTCCCCCACACAGTTTCACTTCATTCTTTCCAATTCCCTTCTTTTAAGAGATGGGGTGGGATAGCCCATTCTGATATCTGATCTTATACAACCTGGCTTACCGCAGACAGGAGTGAAGGCTGGCAGAGGAGTAGGAGGAGCAGGGATGTCTGCTCAGGAGGAGATCAGGGTCCTGGGAGATGGAAGGTGATATGTGTGTTTAGTTTCCTGGAGGGGTTGCTTATGAGGTGCTTATGAGGTGGTTGCCTGTGGGGTAAATAATGGATGTACACACGCAGACTTTTTTCCTGGTACATAATTAGTCATTCATTATATATAGTATCTTTACATACATTTTAAAGTCAGATTTAGCAATATTTTTCTTTATATTTTCTTGGTTTTGTGTAATGTCTAGGCCAACCCCACTCCTAAATTATGAATTATTCTCCAGTATTTTCTTCTAGGAGTTTTGAGGTTTATTTCTATGTTTATAGGTTTAATTGATTTGGACTGTATCTTTATGTAGAATGTGTAATGGGAACTAATTTTTTTCCCCTCCTAAATGCATAGGGAGTTGTTTCAAATTATTTGCTTTTAAGAGTCAGCCTCATCATTGCTAAGACCTATATATATAGATAGATACATTAATCTGTTTCTTGACTCTCTTCCATTTTGTTTATTCCTAAGCCAATACCACAGTAGTTTAATCATTATGCTTTTTATGGAGTGTTTTGATCGCTGGTCCCTGTTTCCTGAAACACACTTGTTCTTTTTGTCTCTATCACCTAACACTTGTCTATTTTATTACTACTTTCCTGGATATTGAAAAGCAGAGACATTACTTTGCCAATAAAGATCCGTCTGGTCAAGGCTATGGTTTTTCCAGTGGTCATGTATGGATGTGCGAGTTGGACTGTGAAGAAAGCTGAGCACCGAAGAACTGATGCTTTTGAACTGTGGTGTTGGAGAAGACTCCCGAGAGTCCCTTGGACTGCAAGGAGATACAACCAGTCCGTTCTGAAGATCAGCCCTGGGTGTTCTTTGGAGGGAATGATGCTAAAGCTGAAGCTCCAGTACTTTGGCCACCTCATGTGAAGAGTTGACTCATTGGAAAAGACTCTGATGCTGGGAGGGATTGGGGGCAGGAGGAGAAAGGGACGACAGAGAATGAGATGGCTGGATGGCATCACCAACTCGATGGACGTGGGTTTGAGTGAACTCCGGGAGTTGGTGATGGACAGGGAGGCCTGGCGTGCTGCGATTCATGGGGTCTCAAAGAGTCGGACACGACTGAGCGACTGAACGGAACTGAACTGGCTACTCCTCAGTCTCCTCCGTAGACCCTTTTTCTTTCTGCTCATCCTCAAACATTAGTGTCTTCAGGATCCTTGCTCATTTTCACTGTATACAACCTCCCTGGGTGATTATCCACTCCCATGCTGATGACTTTCAAATACATATTTCTGCTCCTCATGGTGTCCCTAAATTATCTCTTCACTGTCCAATGGAACAGCAAACTCAACCTATCAAAAATGGAACTCATCTTTAATCCTTACCCATACCCAATAAAACTGGCCTTCCTCTGGTGTTCCCTCCTTCATTGAATGGCACAACTGGCCATAGAGTTGCTGAAGTAAAAAGTCTGCTTTTTTTTTTTTTTTTTTTTTGCTTATCTTCTGGACAGTCTCTCACTCTCCCTCCTCTTCCTGGGATCAACCACCTTACTCACTGGACTTCCTAAATATATATAGGGTTCACCCAGTTCTCTCCACCCCACTGTGACTACCCTAGTTCAGGCCTCTCTCACCGTGTACTTGGGTAATTCCAATTGCTAGCTCTGACTAGTATCTGTGCCTCCTCCTTTGTCCTCTCTGTAATCTAATCTCCACACTGCAGCCAGTGTAGAGGTTAAATTTTTCAGTGTAAAATGTAAATATAACCATGTCACTCTCCTACTTAAACCTTTCAAACGTTCCTCCATCCCCTTACAGGAACAAGTTCAAACTTTTTAATTTGGCTTAGAAAGCTTTCCTTACTATGATTTGGCTTCTGTTTGTCTGATGCTGCTGCTGCTAAGTCACTTCAGTCGTGTCCGACTCTGTGCGACCCCACAGACAGCAGCCCACCAGGCTCCCCCATCCCTGGGATTCTCCAGGCAAGAACACTGGAGTGGGTTGCCATTTCCTTCTCCAATGCATGAAAGTGAAAAGTGAAAGTGAAGTCGCTCAGTCGTGTCCGACTCTTCTCGACCCCATGGACTGCAGCCTACCAGGCTCCTCTGTCCATGGGATTTTCCAGGCAAGAGTACTCTACCACAGCTTTAATACTTCATAAGCTGAACTCTTTTTATTTCTTGAATTGAGAATGCTCTTGTATCTCAAGGTCTTGTTAAAAACAAAATTCAACTGAAGATTTTAAGATCTAATTGGCTTTATTTAACAATTCATGAATCAGGAAGTATCTCATCGAGTAAATACAAAGGCACTCTGAGGTGCTGTACAAGATGCAAGACTTTTATAGAAATGAAGGCAGGATAATGAGGTTATTAGCAAAAGAAAGGGGAATTCCATTTAGGGGGAATGTTGGGGGACTTATCTTGCAGATTACCTCACTAGCGCTGAAATGCCAGACTGGTTAGTTTAAAATTCCACTCCAGGAGAAGCTGAAACTCCTACTAGATTAGGAAATGAGTCTTGGTGAGATTTAGCAGAAATGAATCCATTTGGGCCTTGTTTGTTTTTAACAGTCTCCAGAACCACCAGACGCTCCTCTTTACCTTTACTCATCTTAAAGATCAATTTCCTCTTGGACCACGCCTCACTCCCACTTCCTCTAGGTTATGCGCTCCTGTTCTCCGCGTCCACTGCCCTTCTACACCTTACTGTATAATTCATCACACTGCATTGAATCTACAGGCACTGAACCCCTCGAGGACCCCTCCAGTCGCTGGCTTCTTCGCCGCAGAGACTCCAGCACCTAGGACAGGGCCTGACACAAAGTAGGTGCGTAGCGAATAGAGGACGCAGGAAAGAATGGATGCGAGCGAGTGGGTGTCCTCGGAAGGCAGCGCCAAGTAGTTGAGAACCCGCGGTTTCTCTGTGAGAGGAGGGCTCGACGGACTCGCCGAAGGGTGTTAAGGAGGGCTCCGCTCCTTATCAGGGCGCTCTATTCCCCACCCAGGGAAGGCTCTGCCGCACAGACGCGGCGCCCCTCCCACTTCCAGGCCAGCAGAACAGGAAGTGGAGGCGCGGGCTTCCCATGAAGCACCGCGGGGCGCCTCTTCAAACCGAATGGAGAACGGGGAGGAGGTCGTGATGGCGGCCCCGGAGCCGGAAGTGCAGTCTCCGGCCGCAGTCCCTGGTAAGATATGGAGTCCGGAGCTCGAGGAGTTTGTTTCCTCACTGCCACGGCTCCCTCCAGTCATTGAGCCCTTAGTCGTTTCACCAGCTCGTGTTCCTTGTCCCCATTTCCCGTCGTCCCTCCCAGCTCTGACTTGGCCCCTTTGACTCCATCGCCCCCGCGGCCCTGGATTCCATTGGTTCACTCTCCTCTTTCTTCGCGACGTGTTCTGGGCTCTGCTTGACACCGCTTTCTCTCAACTCATTTTCCCATATCAGGGCCTCTGCTTTCTGAGCAGATCTCCAGTCGCTGTCTCCGAAATTCCCGCCACCCGGCCCCCCCAAATCCTTCAGTCTCTTAGACAACTGGGATCTGGAACCTGCGAGCGGCCTCCCAGAGGGAAGTTTGCGGAGGGAATCCGCCTCTGTAGGCGTGTGGCCTCAGCTGTGGTGGCTGATGTCGCCACAAGGGATGGGAAGACTGACTCTGGCCTCTTCACTTTTTCTCATCCAAGTTCTAATCAGGCCGGACCCTGTTTAGCTTTGGAGAACAGAGGAGATCGGGCTTCAGGGTGGTATGTCCATAGACCTTTTAAGTTTTTCGTTTTTCTCTCTTGTCCCTCTGTGCACCTACTAGATTTGGAGTGGTGTGAGAAGTCGGAGGAAACCCAGGACCACCAGATAGAACTACCTGAGACCACCTCCACCCAGGAACCTTCCAACCCTTTGGAGCCCTTTCGTCCCAGAGACTGCATGGTGCCAGTGGTGTTTCCTGGGCCTGTGAGCCAGGAAGGCTGCTGTCGCTTTACTTGTGAACTTCTAAAACATATCATGTACCAACGCCAGCAACTACCTCTGCCCTATGAACAGCTTAAGCACTTCTACCGAAAACCTTTTCCCCAGGTAGGCACAAGCTTTGGGAGAAAATTGGTGAGTGAACTTTGTGGCTATTAGATGGTGGCAGGTAGAAAGGGTGGTCAAAGGAACCTTCAGCATAAGCAGCTGTAAACGATGTTTCAGCCCTATGGCTTCAGTCCTTTCCCACTCTAGTCTGGATATTCAAAGCCTTCCTGCTTTTTCTCTTGTTTTCTTTTTATGAAACTCCTATTGTGTGTTACATTTGGACTTCATGAACTGATCCTCTAATTTTAGTGTATTTTCTCTCCAAATCCTCATTTCTTTGTTTCTGTTATACTTTTCTTCCTTGAGTTTATGTTCTTAAACTTAATTTTTTGGCAGTCGCAGTCTTAAGAACTTTTTCTTAAAATTTTTATTTTTTAAATTTATTTTGACTGTGCTGGGTCTTAGCTGCAAGCAAGATCTAGTTCTATCCCTGAACAGGAATGGAACCCGGACCCCTGCATTGGGAGCTCACAGTCTTACCCACTGGACCACCAGGGAAGTCCCACATGTTCCTTTTTAGTTATATCCTGTTTTCTGTCTGTATGAACTTCTCTTGTGGGTATTAATTACTGTGTTTTTGAAGTTTTCCTCTGTCTCTTGCACTGTCTCTGTTTCTTCCAGATTCCTTTCCTATTTATTTGTTTTGGTCTCTTTCACAGTTGAGGCTTTTATTTGGTGTCTGAATATTTAAGAATAAGTCATTGAAAGTTCTGTGTGCGAGGCTGGCCCTGTGAGCTAGCTGATAGACTTAAAGGACATTGGGTGGGAACAAAGTGGTAATGATAACGGGAAAGAGGATTATTTGCTCTAATAAAGGTGATTTTGGAGTTATCTTTCATTTAAACATGGTAAACTGTACACGTTTATTTCTGCTTCCATCTGATACACTAAATGAGAGAAGAAGGAAGGAAGGAAGGAAAGAGAGAAAGAACACTTACAAAACATTGTGTTCGGGTGGGGGAAACTTGCAGGCCGTCGAAGGGTACTGGGCTTCCCAGGTGGCACTAGTGGTAAAGAATCTGCCTGCCAGTGCAGGAGACATGAGAGCTGCAGCTTTGAACCCTGAGTTGGGAAGATCCCCTGGAGTGGAATGGCAACCCACTCCAGTATTCTTGCCTGGAGCATCCCATGGACAGAGGAGCCTGGCAGGCCACAGTCCATAGGGTCACAAAGAGCTGGACATGACTGAAGTGACTTAGCACGCATGCACGCTTAGGGCGCTTGCATAGGTGTTCACTCAGTCCCCATGTGTTCACTTTTGTGTTCTGTGGTGCTTAAGTGAACAACTCCTGGGCCTTTTACAGACTTCTTCAGTGTGGTTTTGCTTCTCAGGAGTCCCCTCTGACAGCACTTGGTATTCAGCTCTCTTGAGTGCTTCCTGCTTTCTCTCTTCCAAAAGTTTGTTGTTGTCTTTAGCCACTGTCATCTATTTTTTAGTTATTTTTGCCACTGGGAGTCCTCTTTCTCTCCCCTCCCTTCCTGCTTCCCTCCCCTCTTCCTCCCTCCCATCCACACTTTCATTTCCTTCCTACTTTCCATCAGTTTGCCATGTTTGTTTGTTTGTTTTTTATTGAAGGATAATTGTTTTACAGAACTTTGCTGTTTTCTGTCATATCTCAACATGAATGCCATGTTTAACTGGAGGATGAATTCCAGAATTTATTAGACCAAATAATCCTTGGTGGTTTTTTCTTTGGCTGAATAATTGCCAAGCACAGGCTCTCTAGTTGCCCTGTGGCATATGGGAATCTTAGTTTCCTAAGCAGGAATCAGGCTCTCCTCCTGTGTGTTGGAATGCGGATTCTTAACTACTGGACCACCAGGAAAGTCCCCAGTCCTCAGTCTTGTCATTATTTTCAGCACAGCAAAAGCTTATTACCTGCCATGCCACCACATGAGTATTTTAGTATTTTAGTTGCTAATTTCCGGATGCCCTCCTGGTTCAGTACACTGTCTTCGCTGTTCTGAGTGAGGAAGAATTATAATTTTGTACAAAGACTATTTTCCTTTTTGACACATTTCCCTGTGATAGAACCCAGGGTCTTGAGTGTGGCGGTTCACTGAACTGGAGCTCCAGTCCCGTAAGTCTGCTCTGCCCCAGCAGGGTTCTTCAGAGGGCATTAGCTTTCGTCTACCTTGCAGACCTTCTCTGTCACCATTCTTGTCCTCACAGGCAGAGGACGTGGTGAAGAAGAAACCTCGGGCCACTGCTGAGGTGAGCAGCAGGAAATGCCAGCAAACCCTGGCAGAACTGGAGAGTGTCCTCAGCCACCTGGAGGGACTGTTTGCCCGGACTCTAGTCCCTCGAGTGCTGATCCTCCTTGGGGGCAATGCCCTCAGCCCCAAGGAGTTCTACGAGCTTGACTTGTCCCGGTTAGCCCCCAACAGCATGGACCCGAGCCTGAGCACAGCAGCTTGTTTGCGCCGCCTCTTCCGAGCCATTTTCCTGGCTGATGCCTTCAGTGAGCTGCAGGTCCCTCCACTCATGGGCACCATCGTCATGGCACAGGGTCACCGCGACTGTGGAGAAGATTGGTTTCGACCCAAGCTCAACTACAGAGTGCCCAGCCGGGGCCACAAGCTGACTGTGACCTTGTCCTGTGGCCGACCCACCATCCCAGCTGCAACCTGGGAGGATTACATTTGGTTCCAGGCACCAGTGACACTGAAAGGCTTCCACGAATGAATGGGAATGCTCATCATGAACATAGTGGCTAAATTATCTTTCCCCTGGTGGCACCACATCACCCATCTCTTGCTTGGACCTAGTTAATTCCTGGTGAGAGGAAGGGTCTGTCCTTCTGGCTGCCTGCCCCCCTTAGACTTTCTGGTGGACTGATGGTATGGCTGGGGTTGTAATAATCATCATTGAACAAGCATCTCTTTGAATCACAGGCTGATTTTCCCAGAGGGTACTGGGTCAGGTGTTTCTTTTGGGGGCTGGAAAGCAAACATGGGCCCACAGACAGGCTCCCTCCCCTCCCCACTCACCCCCGGAGGGGGGCGGGCAGGGAGGTGACCCTTTTTAGCTTTTGCTGTGGCTTTTCAGAATTTTCAACAGGGACATAATGTGGGTGTGACTCGTAGACTTAAAATATATTATAAAATGAATGGATTCATATTAAATTTTCCTGAAACATTTTTGGCTTAAAGAGGCTTAAGGCTAGAGTAATCTCCCTTGGTCTCTTAGGCTTCAGCCTTCCATGATTTCTTTTTTTTCTAATATTTCTTTCTCTTCATTATTCCTGGGCCAATATGAGAATTTAAATGACTTGGCCAACGTTCTTTAACAGTTTGATAGCAGAGTTGGGACTAAGAATCCTCTTCAGCTAACTCCTAGCCCGATGTTCTTTGCTTGCCACATGTTGGGTTCTGTGACCCTTAGAGTTTGTGTACCCAAAGCAGAGGTCACACAGTGCGAGGGACCTGAGAAAAGAAAACCAAGAGAGTCTCTGCAAAGCCTGATTGAACCATAGGCTAAGACACCAGGTCTGCCCTGTAGAGTCACTTGCGTGAGGCCAAATGTCCCTTCTGGAATTTGCCGCACCATCTCCACTGCAGTTGTATGGTGGCTGCTGGCAGTTACCGTTGGCAGTATTGTCCTTATGCCATCCCTGCCCTCCTGCCTGTGGCCATTCCTCCTCGGCAGCATCTGTGGGTTGGCCATCCTGATCCTTACTGTTATCCTCTCCAGCTTGGTGCTGTCCTGATCACTGAGCACTGATGCTCTTTGTCCCTGAGAACATCTGCTTATTTCTTGGAAGCAAGTTGAAGGCAGAATCCTCACCCTGCTGGTGTTGGGGGTAGGTGTGTGGTGTGTGGTGTGTGTGTGTGTGTGTGTGTGTGTGTACAATATATACTATTTTGTATATTTTAAGAAAACATGGAAAATAGTTTATATTTTATGGTAGGTTTTAAGCACTTTACATACATTATCTAATCTAATAACCTTACAGATTTCATATTATTGTCTCTGTCTTATAGATGAGGCTTGGGGAGACTGAATAACTTGCATAAATGTTGAAACCTGGATTCAGACCCAGTCCAGCTGACTCCAGAGGCTGAGTGCTTTACACTGTACTGTACATTCTGTGTGATTTTACTCTGAGATGATTAAACAGGGTTTGCCCTGCTGAATTTGGTAGCATTGGAAAGCTGTGCGACTTCATCTCTGGCTTCAGATTGTGTTTCCTGATGTGGAACCTGCCACTTACTGGTGCTAAGTAAATATAGAATCAATGCAGACAAAAGGTTTGAGTTCTTTTCTGTGCTGTGTCCGCCTGAAGCATACTCCGCCAGCTTGGACTCTCCACTGGTTTTGTGTCTGATAGTACCTTACAGAAGAGGAATAGGGCCATATCTCCCACTCGGAAAGGGACAGGCTGAGGGGTCGACTTAAAGGGAGGGAGAATTTTGAAGAAGGAAGTTATAAACTTTTGAGGTGGAAGACATTAAGGCAAGTCTGATCCCTTAAGTCCTGCTTTAAAAAACTGTCACAAATAATGTCTAGACAATCAAAACAAAGTTAATTATCCAGGTAATTTAGAAACTTCTTGGCTTGGCATTGGGGCCCAGGTCATTCTGATTTCATGAATCCGCTCCAAAGGAATCCAGAAATTAAGAGATCAGTTAATAATTTTATCAACAAATATCATCTCTGACAACAAGCCTGCTGAGGCACCTGTTTATGTCTTTTAACCTTGGTTGGGCACTCCGGAGATGCATGTGAAGAAATCTTATCTAGCCCAGGGAGTGAAGAGCCCCAGCTTCAGTGGTTCTGGCCTTTCATCTGTTGTTACCATTTGAACCTAAAAGCAACAGGTGTGGGACCTGAGGTAGGTAAATGTAGGTGGTAGGGAACATGTAGCTGTTGATGTTGTAAATGAAAATGTTGATGAGGAAGTGTAGTCCATAAACTCACACATTTTGTAACCCTCTTTGCACCCTCCTTTCCCAGGGTGTGGCCGTATATGGTGCCCCTCCCTACCGCCACAGGCTGGAGTCCTAACCATTGGACCTCTGGGGAATCCCCACTCCCCCTTCTAGGTCTGTCTTTGCCACTCAGCTGAAACAGTCCTATGAAAGGGAAAAATCAAGAGCTATCTGTGAAGACTGAAGACAGTGGAATAGATGGACCCCACTCTGTAAGACCTGGTTCGGGGTGGGGGTGGGCGGGTGGGGATTGATTGTCTTGGGAATCTTGGAACCAGGAAGATCTTAAATTCTTTTCTTAGGAAATTCTGAGGCCAAGAAAGGACAGGAATGAAGTGAAATAATATAGCTAGTCTTACTGTTGTTTTTCTTCCCAAGCCCCCATTGCGTATGTTATACAATGAGGACTCAATAAATGTCGACTGTGAGGAGGGGTTTTAGAGGAAGCAAAATAGCCCTGGAATTGGGCTAAATTGGGACCTCCAACCTACCACTGTATCCTGCTTATTCTGGGGTAAAACCATGCCGTTGCCGTGACAACTGAACACCTCCCATCACCCAGGGGGGAAAGGAAGCAGGAGGGAGCCAGTGTACGCCCAGGCTTTTCGGAAGCGCTCCATGGCAAGAAGGGCTGTCGGGTGGGCGGCCCCAGAAGGCTAGCCTGCAGAAGGTCAGGTGGGTGAAATCCTGCTTCCGGTAGGGGGGGGCGGAGCTTTGGGTCTCCATGGACACGGTTTCTCCTAGCAACCTGGCGGGCGTTGAGCAGAGCCGCTGGCGCTATGGACGCGGAAAGCCTCCTGCTGTCACTAGAGTTGGCGTCTGGCAGTGGGCAGGGCCTTAGCCCAGACCGTCGGGCCGCGCTGCTCACTTCTCTTATGCTGGTTAAACGCGACTACCGCTTCGATCGGGTCCTCTTCTGGGGCCGCATCCTCGGCCTCGTCGCCGATTACTACATCGCTCAGGGCGTGAGCGAGGATCAGCTCGCACCGCGCAAGACCCTGTACAGGTGGAGAGGGCGCCCAGGCTGGCCAAGGCCGCAGGGGGATACTGAGGGGAGGGCCACCGGGCTGGGAAGGGGCGAGTGGAAGGTAGGACCTAAAGGGGCGGGTTCCAGAAAGTGAGGGGGTGAGATCTGAGAGAGCAGCCCCGGGAGGACACCTGGGGAGGGGCGCCAAAGAAACTTAGAGGCTGATGGTTTAATAATGGAAGCAGGGCAAGAACGGAGGAGGGGCAAGATGAAAGCTTCCGGAGAATGAAAACCCGGAGTAGAAGCCCTGTGGTGGACCTGGCTTTTCCGAAGAGAAACGTTTGGAGAAGGGTCCAAACTAAAGTTTGGCTTTAGTTTGGAGAAGGGTCAGAAGCCTTGAGGGGTAGCGGGGAGCTCTTCGGAAATGGGTCCTGAAGCATTTGGGGTGGAGGCACTCCAGGAAGTAGTGAACGAATGTGGAATGGAAGGAAAGGGATTTAGAATTGAGGAACTTTTCCTGTACACTCCATTTAGGACCATCCACCCTCCTTTTGACTACCCCGTTGATGGGGCGCTCCCCATCTTACAAGCATTCTGTTCAGGCTGAAGAAAGTTGGAGACTTCATTTATCTATCCATGCAGCAATCCAACATTGACTGAATGTTTTCCGTGCTAGACCTGGGGTTAAAAAGATGGCTAAGACTCTCCCTGTCTCCAATTTATTCACACCCAGCAATTACAGCAAAGCATCTGAAAACTAAGACAGAGGTGTACACGAAGGGGAGGCAGGGTGCGACATTCTCCTGGAGAGCATCTTTTTTTTTTTTTGCCTTCAAGATCTCAGCTTTAAGATCTTATTTATTCCTTTTGCATTGTTTTGTGAATTATTTAATTGGAGGCTTATTAGTTTACAATATTGTAGTGGTTTTTGCCATACATTCACATGAATCAGCCATGGGTGTACATGTGTCCCCCATTCTGAACCCCGCCCCCCACCACCCACCCCATTCCATCCCACTGGGTTGTCCCAGTGCATCAGCCCTGAGTGCCCTGTCTCAGGCATCGAACCTGGACTGGCGATCTGTTTCACATATGGTAGTATGCATGTTTCAATGCTACTTGGAGAGCAATTTTTAATAAGATTACTGAGATCTGAGAGATGACCTGGAGTTCTCCAGGAAGGAGTTGGGGAAAGGCATGCCAATCAGAGGCATGCCTTGCTGGCTGGAGCTTGCTCGGGATGTTTGGGAGAACAGAGGGTAGGCAACCAGGACAATGGCAGCCTAGGGTGTTAATGTTGAACTCGATGGAGAGGCCAGGAGCTTTGAACTTTGTTCATAGGCTATGCAGAACCACTGAGGGCCTTCAGTGAAGAGTCTGCTCGGACCTGAGTGGGCAGAAGGGTCTGGAAGTGGGTGAGCATTTGGATGTCTGTTGCAGACTGAAAGGAGGAAGGAATGGAGGGGTGGGGTTGGAAAGATTTCAGTGGTAGAAGTGGCAGGACTTGTGACTAAATGGGGAAAGGTGAAGAGGAGGTCAAGGCTGACCCTTCCTTCTAGCTTAGGCAGCTGGGTAAGGGCTGGTGCCACACACTGGGAAAGAATTCAGGAGGTACTAGGGGAGGCCCAGCAAGTTTGGTGTCAGGTGCCATGGGGCAGAGTGGTAAGGAAGCATATTGAAGTACAGATCTGGTGTCCAAAAGAAAAATTTGGACTGAAGAGAGAGATTTGAACCTCACTGTATTCCAATAAGTTTTTATTTCTCCAGCACCTAGTATGTGCTAGGCATTGATCTAGACATGGGGAATTCAGTGCTAAAGTCCTTGTCTTCATGGAGTTTACATTTTAGTGTGTGTGTTGGGGGTGGGAGGGAAGACAGACAATAAACACACACACATATACTGCATACGCTTAGCACTGGTGCTAAGTGCTAAGGGAGACATGGAATACAGGATCAGGTACTATTATAAAAAGGGTGATCTCGGATGGCCTCTCTCAGGAGGTAACATTTGAGAATAGACCTGAGGCAACTAAGTGAGCTGTGTTTATCTGAGGGAAAAGCATTCCAGGCAAGTGCAAAGGTCCTGAGGCAGGTGTGTGCTTAGCATACCTGAGGGATCCTGTGGAGGCTAGTGTGACTAGAGAGGAGTGAGCGAGGGGGCTACTGCACAGCATGAGGTCAGAGAGGCTGAGACAGTCGTGCAGGCCCCTGTGAGTGCTTGGCTCAGTCGGAAGTCACTGGGAGAGTCTGCAGAGTCACGGTTTGGCTTAGGTTTTCCCAATGACTGTCTGTGAGGAACAGACTGAAGCGGGAGCAGGTACTGACATGGGGAGACCAGTTAGGAAGCTGCTGTGATATTGGGTGAGAGTAGGTGGTGGCTTGGATGAGGATGGAAGCAGTGGAGGTGGTGAGAGGTGACTGGATTGGGGGTATCCACTCGGGAGTAGCTGGGGTTTGGGGAGTCAGGTAGGTGAGACTGGAGACAAAAGAGGGGTGAGAATAGATCCTCGGAAACACTTAAGGCTGGAGAAGGGGAAGGGGAGGTGTCAAAGGAAGCAGACATGGAAACGCACGTGTTGGCTTGTAGGTCCCATGGCTGGCCTTCAGAGCAGTTTCTTGCGGTGCCAGGGGTGGAATCCTGGTGCAGTGGTCAGAGTGAAAGCGGGGTGGGGAGGAAGGGCTCTGGCAGGGCAAAGTGTTCTTGAGTATGGTCCAGAGTTGGGGAAGAGGAGGGAGGGGCAGGACAGGGGCATTTCCCAGAGGGGCATGGATTTGAGGACTGTTAAAGCTGGGGCATCTTCGTGTTGTGAAGGAGCCAGTGGAGAGTGAAGAGGGCACACAGAGCAGGCTGGGGATGTGGGTGCTGGGTGGATGAGGGAGGAGCGGGCAGACACCCCTCCCGGCAGGGTGTGAGAAAGAAGGGACTGGGCTGGCGATGCCCCTGAAGCTCTCAGAGGAGAGCTCCTAGAGCCTGGGCCGGGAGAAGCGCAGGGGAGATGGCTGTGTGTCAGCTCAGCAGGCAGGCTGAGCATGGATGTGGGCCCTCTGGAGCAAAGGAATCTGAAATTAAGGCAATTCGGCTTCCAGAAACTCATCTGCGGTCTCACAATCCAGCTACGTAGGAAGACGCTCTTGGGATCTTGGCAGACTGAGGCTTTTAAGAAATTAAGTTGTATGTCATCACATTTGGGGTGGGGTACACCACAGGCTCTTGTGGCTTCTAAGGGGGAAAGGTGTGACCCCCGCCAGCCTTTCTTGGGCCTCAGCCCTTGGGAGAAGGGGCAGGGACGGGAAGCTGGAATGAGAGGGGAGTCAGAACTGGGGTCACGCGGGTGTTGTTGGCAGCCTGAACTGCATGGAGTGGAGCCTCCTGCCCCCCGCCACAAAGGAGACGGAGATACAGACATCCGTGGTGAAGGGTCGCTTCATGGGGGACCCCTCCCATGAGTATGAACACACTGAGCTGCAGAAGGTGAACGAGGGCGAGAAGGTCTTTGAAGAAGAAGTAGTGGTGAGTGAAGACGAGAGGAGGAGGGCCTGAACACAGCGGGCTGGGCTGGTGGACACTGGTGGCAGCAAGCACGGTAATCATCACAGCCACTGGGGCCACAGGCCCTGGGCCTCTGTGCCAGCCCCCTCGCTCCAACCTGGTGCCCTGGGACCCTGGTGCATTGCCTCCAGGGGGTGGAGAGGAGGAAGCCTCTGTTAAGTCACCTGCCCCGGGTGGCATCACTCCTGAATGTTGACAGGGTGGCAAGGGGATGGGCAGCTCTCAGGAGAGCTGGGTTATGGGGTCAGGGCTAGGAAGAAGTGGTCTGTGCATTGCTCTGGGGTCAGGGGATGTGCACAGGTGCTTATATTTTTGTATAGATTTGTATTTTACTAGATAACACATTCAGGCTTCCCAGGTGGCACTAGTGGTAAAGAACATGCCTGCCAATGCAGGAGACATAAGAGACGCAGGTTTGATCCCTGGGTTGGGAAGATCCCCTGGAGAAGGGCATGGTAACCCACTCCACTATTTCTGCCTTGAAAATCCCACGGACAGAGGAGCCTGGCGGGCTACAGTTGACAGGGTTGCAAAGAGTCGACACGACTGAAGAGACTTAGCATGCACGCACACACGCAGATAATACATTCACTTGAAACTGTTAGCAGCAATTACTTTTAGGAGATGGGATTATGAGTGGTTTTAATTTTCTTAGGTATATTATAAAATATCTCCATATTACCCAGATATTCTACAGTAAGCACGACAGCTTTTATATTTTAAAACAGCAAAATAAGCAACATTAAAATATGGGATTGCATGGTTGGAAAATAACCCAATTTCTGAAAATAGATAAACCTGTGATTCAAAATGCAACCTTTGCCCTTGAACCTGGGTGAGGCCAAATGTCTGGGTCTAGGTCTGTGATGCTTCAGCTACAACCCCCTGCCTGCCGGACAACCTCTACATCCTGTTTTCTCTTCTGTAGAATTGAGACTTGTACAGGTTAAATGAGGTGCCATTTTTTTGGCCTTGCCACGAGGGTTGCAGGATCTTAGTTCCCTAACCAGGGATTGAACCCACGTCCCCTGCATTGGAAGCACAGGATCTTAACCGCTAGACTGCCAGGGAATTCCCAAGGTGATGTATTTAAAGCACCTGACCTAGACACTTATTAGTTTCCATCTCCTTTGTAAACAATTCCAATCAGCAGCCCAGGGGAAATACGTGGCTGAATGACTCTGGGGTCTCCCAGTGACCTTTTCCCTGTCAAGTGCTGTTTTCTCCCAAACATCTCTATGAAGTCCTTTTGTTTGGGTTGGGGTTGCCCTTGATATTGATTCTAACCAAATTGCATCTGTGTAAACATGTTACAGTATGGAGTGATGTTTGAGAAATGATGTTAAGTCAAAGAGCAGGACAAGAAACTATATAAACTGTAACTCTAATTTTCCTTTGAATATAGGCATAGGAAAAAAAGAATATAAGGGATTATACCAATATGTTATCAGCAATTACCTTCAGGAGGTAGGATTATGAATGGCTTTAATTTTCTTAGGTATATTATAAAATACTTCTATATCACCCAGATATTCTACAGTCAGCATGATAGCTTTTATATTTTAAAAAGGCAAAATAAGCAACATTAAAATATGATGACAGAATGGTTTGTTTCTGGACCGGTATATAAAACAGTTAATGGTGTCTGCTCCCAGTGAGAGCGACTGGGGGACCAGGAATGAGATGAGACACTGCTTTTTATTTATTTTTTTTTAAAGTTTTAAATATTGTACTCACCAGCGGTATGTATTACCAACTTAAGAAAGGACAGGAGGGAGGGAAGGCAGGCAAGGGCTTCACTCATGGTGAATTTCCATGCACCTGGCATCTTTGCATGATGACCCAGGTCAGATGAACATCCAGAGGGCGCTTGCACCAGGCGTGACTGACTGGGCACAGCACCCCAGCGGGATAACTTGTCTCCTGTCTCCTCAGGTCCAGATCAAGGAAGAGATGCGCTTGGTGTCCATTATTGACCAGATCGACAAGGCTGTGGCTGTCATCCCCCGCGGCGCCCTCTTTAAGACCCCTTTTGGACCTATCAATGTCAATCGGACCTTTGACGGTAAGTTCTCTTCCCAAGCACAGTCAGATACATGTCTGGGAGTCCAGGGGAACCTACCTGTTTTCTGAGAAGGAATAACTGTCGCCACATCACTTGGGAGGACCTGCCGAATGGCGTTACTGGACCCTGACTCTTTTATGCCTGAGTTGAGAGAGCGTCTGGCCACCTGAGTTCGGGGCTGTGTGCGGGGCTGGGCTCCCCACCTTTCCCCACGCTGCTCCTCCGTAGTCTGTTCTCATTGCACAGGCCACGCCGAGTTCTGGCTGAGAGAACGCTGGTCCCTTGCCGCCCTTCAGTTCCCCATGAGTAGCTGACTGAACCCTTTGCAAGCCCCTCCATGTGGTCGCCAATCAGAGAGGAAGGGGATTATGGGGCTTGGGGATGACCATCCCTTCCTACCTGCCGCCCCTTTGTAGGACTGTCCTTGTCCGAAGCCAAGAAGCTGAGTTCTTACTTCCACTTCAGGGAGCCGGTTGAGCTGAAGAACAAGACCTTGCTGGAGAAGGCTGAGCTCGACCCGTCCCTAGACTTCATGGACTCTCTGGAGCACGACATCCCCAAAGGTAACAGCCTGTTACTTGGAGGACATTGGATCCACCCCCAGGTCAGAACAGTGGGCCATGCCACCTGCCATTCCCTCTTAAGAGTGGGACCCACGGCCTGGGTGGGAACTGGGAGTTCAATATGGGGGCTTGAGTAGGAGCCTCCTCCAGGGCCCAATACAGGGCTCAGCTCCAAATGTTTGCAGACAAAAAGATTGTCTTCCAGGTGCTTCCACAGACAGGAAGTCTCTCTTGATTTTCATATCAATCTTGAATGAAGGCAAGTTGGGACGTTCCCCCCACCAAAACATCCCTGAAAATAGTAGCCGTATGTACATCTTCACGGCTGGTTTTCGGGGTTAGACCCAGCGCTTGGCACACAGCTGGTGCTCAGGGAGTAGGTGCCGACTGACCTGTACAGGGCCACCTGCTAAGGAAATGAGTTCTGTACGTCTGTCTCCTGCTAAGTGTGCTTTTAAATCACAAAACATACAACTGCAGAGGCCTTCTTGTGCTTCAGGGCTCACCTGGCCCAGGCACACAGCCGCAGTTGGTGGGGGTCAGAGACCCCGGTTCCTCCCTGGCTCCCCCAGTAGAGATGAGCACATCCTCGGAAGATGCTCTTGCTGGGCTCTGCATCCCAGGACAGGTGCCAGGCTCTGGGCATTCAGGGGCCACACCCAAGGCGCTGCCTCAGCACCCCTGCTTGTTTCCCTCCCCATGCCTGGTGTTCTAAGAGCTGGAGGGATCTGTTGTTGATGATGGCAAAGACAATGATTCTAGGAACTACTCAGAGGCAACGCCACTGCTTACTGTGTGCCAGGTGCTGTACCCAGTCTCTCCCGTGCCTCATTTTTTTTTCTTAGTTCATTTTAATCTTCACAGCTGATCTGTGAGTTAGATACAATTATATCATTATCCCCATTTTACAGATGAAAAATTCGGAGGCTCAGAGAGTTAAATCCAAGGACACAGTATGTGTTAAAGCATTAGACTCCAAGGCTCTGGCCTTAACTGTGGTGTCAAGGAGATGGTGTTTTCAGTGGAACAATGGGAATTGCAGGACAGTAGTCACCCCCATCACTAGGGGGAAACATTTCTGAGGAGCGATGAGCAACCCAATTGGGCTGGAACTCAGGGTAGAGGTGAGGTGGCAGTAGTCGTTACACGCAAGGGCTCTGGAGCCAGAAAGCCTGAGTTGGAATCCTGAATCTGCTGTGTACTACCTGGCCACCTCAGACAACTCCCTCAATTCCCTTGTGCCTCAATTTTTAAAAGGGGAAAATTGATCTTTTCTAACTCATTGAGTTGTTATGAAAATTAAATGAAATAACAACACATACACAAAACATTTATGATAGTGCTTAAGACACTGAGGGCTTCCCTGGTGGCTCAGACGGTAAAGTGTCTGCCTGCAATGCGGGAGACCCTGGTTCGATTCCTGAGTCAGGAAGATCCCCTGGAGAAGGAAATGGCAATCCACTCCAGCACTCTTGCCTGGAAAATCCCGTGGATGGAGGAGCCTGACAGGCTACAGTCCATGGCTCGCAAAGAGTCGGACACGACTGAGCGACTTCACTTAAGACATTAAGGACCCAAGTAAAAATCAGTAAGTATTACTGATACTGTTTTCAGTAGCAAAAAGGCCTTAGAGGGGGGTTGGGCAGGCTAGGGAGGGCCAAAGGGTAGGAGGGTTTAGTTGCTCAGCTGTGTCAGACTCTTTGTGACGCTATGGACTGTGGCCCACCAGGCTCCCCTGTCCATGGGATTTCCCAGGCAAGGATACTGGAGTGGGTTACCATTTCCTTCTCCAGGGGATCTTCCTGACCCAGGGATCGAACTCACATCTGCATTGCAGGGAGATTCTTTACCGCTGAGCCCCCTGGGAAGCCCTAGGGGTAGACCAAGGCAGTAGGAGCTGCTGGTGGCTTGTAGGCAGATCTGCGATAACAAAGCAGTGGCGCATGAATGGATGCAGAGGGCAAGCCAGGGCTCTGGAGGCCGTTTTGGGGCTACTGTAGTGCGCCGGGGGCCAGGCCATGGGTCACAGGTGGCTAAGGGCTGCCAGCAGAGTGGCTATGCTGGCCTCCACCACACGGGGGCACCAGAGTCAAACCTCCCTGAGCATAGACTGGGGGTCCTGGACCTGGCAGGGAGATGGTTATAGAGGGTGAGAATTTCTTTACCATCAGACACACTTTCCAGATTCCCATTACCTCCTCCAACTCTGTGCTCCCCACTTAACTAGGAGCTGGAGGGGACTGCACATCCCTGGTTGGTAAAGGGAGTTAGGAACACTGGTGGTGGGACCCAGTGCCAGGGCCTGCGTGGCCGACTGAGAAAAGTCCTCTTAGCACCCCTAATCTGGGGGCAGCAGCCCCTCCCCGATTCGGAGCATGGCTGGAAAGCTCTGCCCAGTGAGGACTTCTCAGCTGCGGCAGAAGGGAGCCCAGGGCCAGTGGATGAGGCTCTCCCTTCAGAGCGCGGGGTGACACAAGGGGGCCTCCTCCCCATCCCCCTGGAACCTAGACTTCTTGAACTAACAGTGGGCCTCAGGGCTGAGAGATCAACTGATGATTTGACGCCCCAACAGCGCCTTGTCCTTAGTGCTGGATCCTTAGGAGTGAAGGACTCCCGGAGTCTCCTGTGTCGGAGGGCCGGAGGGGAGAGATGCTCCTGGCCTGACTTTGGGAAAGTCCACAGTTCTGGGCCTCCAGCTCCCCTTCTCCCAGAGCCACCACCAGAAAGCCTGCAGGAAGTCTGGCCGGGTTTTACTCAGGATGGTTTGGTGGAGCCCGCAGTATGGCGGTGGAAATGTGGCTGGCTGGGGAAGAGCAGCCCCTCTGACTCTGCTCCCAGACTCCCTGCAGTATCCACCCCTAAAGAGCAGAAGGAGCTGCTGGGAGGCTGCCCCCACCAAGCAGACAGTAGCCGGAATGGCTGGGTTGCTAAGTGAAGCAAAGTCCCAACAAAGAGTTCCCTGGGGCACCAGGACTGGCGGGAAGGATGGGATCTGCCCAGGTAGGATCAGCTTCCTTTCTGGGTCTGAGGCAACTGTTGAGGGGGAACCCTGTGTCACCTGTGAGCAAAAATGGGTCAGGCAGTCCATGGGACTCCTGCTCTCTCTGGTCACGTGGATTGGCCAGGCGCTCAGCAGCTGGTCCCCGGACCACCCTCAGCTGGAGAGAGGATGTAAGAATGTTGCCTGGAACCACTTGTGGCCTCCCGAGCCGTCCCACTGTGCCGTGGGGTCTGTGGAGTTCTGTGGGAGTAGGGTTTGGCAGCAGAAGCATCCTTCTGGCAGACACAGGGCAACAGCCAAGAGTTCACTGAGCTTGGGCTGCTGCTAGGTAAGACACGGAGCACTGTCAGGATGCTAGATTTGTGGGCAGTACTCTGCTGTTCAATGCTGCTTAACCTTCTATGCTGTCAGCAAACAGTCACTGAGCAGCTAGTATTCCCAGGGACGAGATGCTGCTGAGAACAAGGCACCATCCGTGCCTCACAGGCATTTGGGAAGATCAAATGAAACAGGATGGGAAGTGGCAATGTAAAACAGCAGGTGCCGCATAGGTGTCCTGGGAAGCAGAGCACGCGGGTGGAGGGCAGAGCACCTCTCTCTGGGCTGGAGCAGAGATCTCAGGGACTGCCGGCTACGAAGCAGCCAGGGCTCCAGCACAGTGCCCAGAGTAGGCAGCAGAGGGCAGCAAGGGGCCTGCCTGCCTGGAAAGCAGCTTTTAGTAAGTGATGGCTGGGAAGAGGTGGGGGACAGGGGAGACAGCACTGGAGAGGGTGGGCAACGCGGGGTCCGGGAGAGCCCTCTCTCAAGGGGGTATGCAGGTGGCACCTCCCTTCCAGTCCAGGGGAGGTTTAGGTGACAGGTGCTCGGCCTTCTGCACCAAGGGGCTTGGCCTTGCCTATCAGTAAGACTGGGAACTCTTTGGCGTGTCCCCGCCCCCACCCCCTCCCATGTGCTGTGGCCCTGGTGTCAGGGAGTGGTTGCTCTGAGAAGGGGCCTGTGGCCATTTTTGTGTGTGTGAAAGTTGTGCGGTGCTGATCTGGGTGGATTTAAGCCGTCTGCCGCCCCTGGACAGCCCTGAACTCCAGCCTGGTCCACTCTCCTCCTCCAACTTAATCTCAGAACTTGGCTGCCTTTCTTCCTGGAGGGCAGGGGAATGTAACTATGATGAGCATCTCCCAGTCTGAGCTTCCCACACTGGCAAGGTGAGTGAGACCCCCAAGGCCCAGGAGGACTTCTGCTCATGCAGGAGGCCCCATTCCTCGTTTACCAGCTTGTATCCCACCACATCCTCAGAAAAGAGCTTGTGGAGAAGAGTGCCTGCCGGGAGGCTGGAGGGCGAGGTCTGGGGAGACTTGGGAGACAGCATGGGCTGCAGGAGGCTGCTTCCCCTAGAGTGCCAGTGGTGGTGGCTGGCTGGGCCCAGCCTTGCCAGCAGCTGCAGCAATAAAAGTGGGTGAAGGTGAAAGCAAGAGTCTGGCTTCCCAGGTAGATGCTACGTGACTCCTGGCACGTTGAGAGTATGTGTTTCCTGGGCGACAAGCTGAGCCAGGGACAAGGAAAGGACAGAAGTGTGACAGGAATGCAAGGGAGGGAGGAAGTAGTGTCATTGGCTGGCCAGTCCTGCACATACCACTTCTGTACTCTGCCAGCACCCTGGGCCTGCATGGCACAGATCCCCAACCCTGGTGGGGGAACCCTGTTTCTCCTTGCTCTTGCTTAGCCAGTGTAGAGGGAGCCCCTGATGAGCCTGGCCTCTCCCCCACCCACTAGAAGCAAGAGGTGGCCAAGCCCTAGGTGGGCAGGTTGGTACCGGGGAAGCCAGGACGGTCCTTGCTCAGGGTATGCCACAGTGCTGGAGACAGGGAACTGCTGAGTGTGTCTGGCTGGGGGACTCCAGTTCTTTCTCCAGGGCAGCATTTGGCCCAGGGTGGGGGACAGTGGGGCTGTAAGCTGCCTTCTCCGGGTGGTCAGAGCCTGACCTTTTTCAGTTCCAGGGGGCTGTAGCTGTGGACTCCTGGGGCAGAGAGGGACTCCCCAGATGCTGCTGCGGGGACTGGCATGGGGAGCTGACAGGGGTTACCTTCCGGGGGTCTGTGTTCTGGCCTGAAGCTGCATACGGTGTACTGGGAACACTTTGGTCTGTCACACCCCCTCTCCTGTTACCCCTAGGCCATCTGTTTTCTGGAATGAATGACTAGCAGAGCAACAGGCTATGGCTCCAGAACCTGTAGGCAGGTTTATGAGGTAGATCTCAGGAATCTAGAGAGGCAAGCTGCAGGAGCTGGGGGAGATACTCCCCACTTCTCTGACCACCCCCACCCCCCCAGGAAGTGCCCCAGTCAGAACTCTGGGAACCCAGGGACACCCTTCTTTCTCGATGCTATCTGGATGGCACTGAGGGGACCTGGGGGACTGGGGTCAAGCCTATACTGTGGCTTCTGCTTCATCACCTCACCCTTGGCTGGTGGTATTTGGTGCAGGCCACCGCACAGTGCTGAGGTGGCCCCTGCGTGGGCACCCCCCTAGCAGGTTAAGGCCACCAGACTACATATACCCCCAAAGCTCTAGCTTTGACCTGGGGAGGTGCTGGAGCCCTGAGATGGGCTGAGCGGCCATCAGGGCAAAGGGTGCCTGGTGGTCAGGTCTCCTGTAATCAGGGTGGCCTCTGGTGGGTGGGGCCTGAGCTCCAAGGCTGCTGGGTGTGGAGTGACGGGGTGGGCCATGGTTGGAGGCAGCCTGGGGGCAGCAGTGCAGCGGGAGCCAGGCAGCCGAGCTGGGCTGGCAGCTGATGAAGGCCTCGGCGCAGTTCTCAGTGCATCACTGGCTGGTCCAGCACCAAAACCTTCAAAGCATTTGCCTTTCTGGCAGGGGCTGGGGCAGAGCTGCGGCTGGGCTGGGAGAGGCCTCGGCGCAGGGGAATAGAAGCTCCAGATCTGCATCCAGGGGCGATTTTCCCAGGCTCCTTCCTCCCACACAGCGGCTCCCTCCCTTGGTTCTGGAGCTGGATCAGGCCCTTCCCGCCAAGTCCTCGTGGCTGCACAACTCAGCCCCAGGCTGGGCTGCTCCCGTCTGGGGAGCAAAAACCAGGGCAGAACCCAGGACAGACAAAGGCTCATTAGCTGCGGCCCAGGTCCCCTCCCACCAAGGACGGCTCTCAGTCTACCAGCTGCCAGAAAAGGGCTATTGAGCTGGAGGCCTGAAAAGGCCACACTTTTATGTGAGCCTGGGCAGGTCTCATCCATCTCAGAGTTAAGTTGCTGGGCCTAGAGCAAAATTTTTCAAGAGAGGTGAAGTGCACCAGGACAGCAGGCCACCAGCAAGCCCGAGTGCAGGGGAGAGAGGAGCCTGGCGTCTCCCCAGCCTAGCCCCAACCCTGCTCCGCCTGTGCATGGGTGACCCAGCTTCCTCCCCCATGCAACCTGTCACTGGACTTGCTGACAGGAACAAAATGGACTGCTTTGAGTTCCACCTCTTTTCATTTCCTTCGCCCTCCCTCTGGAAGTGGCTTTAATGAGCAGTGAAATGGCTCAAAGGCAATCAGAGGAGTAAAGCGCCGGGATAATTAAATTGTCTTCCCCTTTCCCAGTGGAACCTTCACGCTCAGGCCTGGCTGCCTGGAGCTGGGGTTTCCGCACCCCCAGCCGGGCTCTGCCTCCACGATGCCCAGGCCTTGTCCTCTGCTGCCTCTTCCCCACCTCCCAGGGTCCTGGAGTGTCCAGATGGAGAGGGGCAACGCCTTGGTGGTGCTGCGCAGCCTGCTCTGGCCCGGCCTCACCTTCTACCACGCTCCTCACACCAAGAACTATGGCTACATCTACGTGGGCACTGGCGAGAAGAACCTAGACCTGCCCTTCATGCTGTAGGCGGGCTGCCTGGGGGCTGTGCAGAGTCTGAGCAGTATTTTCATAAAGGCGGTGAATCTGGTCAGTCTGTTCTGTGCTGCTGCTTACCCCCACCTCCACCTCCATCTGGTGTCCAGGCTGAGGAGAGGCCCAGCTCTAAATAGAGCAAGTGGCAGAGGGCTGGAATGTGCTAACAAGAGAGAATGGTGGGAGGGAACGGCATGGGGGAGAAGGTGGCAGCCAGGAGGCCTCTGAGGAGGGCAGCTTCTTGGACTCAGAAGAGAGCTGCACGTCGGCCGGGCAGCCTAACAAAAAGCCAACGGCTGTCAACAGAGAGGAAGGGAACCTGTGTGGCCGTGAGCTCCGCTCGATACGCCCACGTGGCCTACCACCAGAGCCCGGTGGTGACTCAATGTGCAGTGACTGGCCAGAAACGGGCTGAGCCCCCCGCGCTCCCCAAACAGTGAGCACACACCCAGCGGGGGAGCACAAGCCTGGTTTATAATATTCCTTCAGACAAAGGGCCGGTGCCCCAGCCCTGAGCCCAGGCCAGTCGTGAGACCACCACAGCTGCGCAGGGTCGCCTGCCCTGACTGCCCCCAGCGCCCAGCACCGTAGTGGTGCAGGTCCCGGGCCCTGGAGCAGACCTGCCCCCCCCCCTGCCCCCGTGCCATCTGCACTGGAAGAGCCGGGCCGCCCTGGTGGGATGGGGGGGAGTGCAGGATGAGCTCAGGCTCTCGGGAGGCCCTGCTCTCAGTCAGTGATAGAGCACCCAAGGCCTGCCCACGTAGGAGGCGTTGTCCTTCAGGAGGGGAGACCCCACAGCCATGCGCACCTTGTTCCAGCGGTGGCCTTTGTTGTAGATGGGCTTGACGGAACGGGGAGACCAGCGGGTCAGGTACCTGTTGGGGGAGGATGGGAGGCAGCCATGAGGGCTGGCAGCCCAGGATGCGGCAGAGACCACGGGCATGGGCCCCTTGGGCCGAAGCTGCACTTGGTCAATCAAACACTTTCACCAGCTTTCCTTTCTTGAGGAGGAGGGGCTTTTCCTGGCAGCAACTGCCCGGTGTGCCGTAAACAGATGGGCTGGGCTCTGGCGGCCGCACGCGTGTGTGGCCACGTGCTTGCTTGTCTTTATGAGTTGCCAGTGTGTGTGCGTGTATCTGCTGGGGGAGGAGGCAGAGGAAGAGGCTACTCAGAGGGCAGATTGGCCCTCTCTGGCCCAGTCGTGGGGAGAGGAGAGGCTGATGTAAGGGCCTGGAGGAATCCCTCCCTCTCCCCAACTTGGCTCACTCTGCCACCCCAGCCCTCAGGGAACAAGCCTGGGCAGCCATAACTGGTGGAGGACCCCTGACCCTTGACCCTCAAGCAGGCCATGATGGGAGCCAAGGGTGAGGGCCCGTGGGTGCAGACGTAGGCCAGGAAGGTTCATGTAATATGAGCGGGGATGGGGAAAGATGGCTGCCGCCCATAGTCCTTTGGCCTCCTTGGGGACAGCAGGGCCCTGACAGTTCCGGGAAGAGTGGCTCATGCCGGCTAAGACTGGGGTTTACTCTGTTCAGAAAGAAATTGGGATCCTATCCAGAGGCCCACCCTTCGTCCTGAAAGCTCAGCCTCGGCAAAGGCTGGGATCCTCCCCTGCTTCCACTAGGTTAGGGCTCAACCCAGTGCCTCTAGAAACCCTCCCATGAGAAGTTTTAATTAAAAAAATGAATAACCATGGCTGAAAATTTTTAGATAAGAGTGAAAAAGTTAAAAAAAAAAAGAGGGAAAAAGTGACTGCTAATGTATACATTTCAACTGAGCTCCCCTGGACCTCCGTCGTCTGAGTCCTGAGAGGAAGTAAAAGCTGTAGGACTACACACCACGTGCGAGGTGGGCAGGCAAGAGGGCTTCTGACGACCACTGGGTGGCTGTCAGCACCCCCAGCAGGGAGGTCTCTGTGCAGTGAGCTGGCCCCAGAGCTGCCTCTGCTGTGGCTGGTGGTGCTGGGACCTGGCAGGGCCCTATGCTGGTGTCTCCCTGGCTTCAGAGGGGGTGGGTGAAGAGGTGGGATGTGGAAGCAGGCTCCTTGGGATTGAAGATCCCGAGGCACACCAGGCTCTCCAGAGTTGCTGCCCTATTGCACCCCTCCGCCACCCTTGTCCCTCCCACCCTGGAGAGACCCTGGGAAGCTGGGCTTCGGCTGGCCCTGGGCCTGATGCTTGTGCCACAAGGAGCAAGCAGCTGCTGTAGAGGAGCTGGGGCCTCCGGTCAGCTCTCTGGGACCACTAAGAACCAAGGCTCCCTGCTAATCGAGCTCCTTCCTCCTACCTCTCTGGAAGGGGCAGGGAAGGAGACGGCACGGCCTGACAATCATCAAGTCCCTAGTTGTAGCCAGGACTCCCTCTCCTCCCCAGGAGGGCCTTTTGCAACCCCATGAGCCCCCACATACCATCAATCCTGCGTCACACTAATGGACACCGGATATACAGGAGGGAGCCTGGCTTCGCTTCAGAGGCTGAGGGCAGGATGGATTGTGTCCTCAGGCCTGCTGCTGTCTCTTAACAAGTTGGAGTGGGGGTGGGCTCAACTCCCAAAGGGTCCACAGCATATTTGAGAAAGACAAGAGGAAGTTAATATGTCCTGTTCCCCCAGGGCTGCTGGCAGATGGCCCAGCTGGCAGCGCGGGAGGTGCAGGTGGAGATGGGCAAAGGGCCAGGGTGCTGGCAAGGAGTCAGTGAAGACCCAGCTCTGGCCCTGCACCCCCGGCCCAGCAATCTAGAGCTGGTATCTGCCTGGCCTTCCATCCTCCATTCCCGGGTTCTGCTGGGGATCAGCCTAGGAGGTTTGCTGAGGGTGGGGGATCTTGCTTTGCTCTACCCAAAGAGTGAAGTTCTAGTGGCATTAGGACAGGCTGAAGGAGGGAGGGCCATTGATAGGAGAGAACAAGAAACACCAACATCAATTTTACAGACCTGGCTCTACTCTCAATAAGAGAGTATTGTAGTTCTAGGAGTGTGTAGTGTGGTAATGTCAGAGACAGCTGTTTGAGTGTTAGACAGGAACCTGTTCCTACACCAGAGGGGAACACCCTGCTCAGGCTGAAAGGCAGATTGATTCTAGGCTCTCAGATGGTAAAGCGTCTGTCTACAATGCGGGAGACCTGGGTTCGAGCCCTGGGTTGGAAAGATCCCCGGGAGAAGGAAATGGCAACCCACTCCAGGACTATTGCCTGGAAAATCCCATGGACAGAGGAGCCTGATAGACTACAGTCCACGGGGTCGCAAAGAGTCGGACACGACTGAGCGACTTCACTATACTACCACTAGGATATTTCTAGAGTCAATCTTTTTCTCCTGTTCCATAAAACCTCAGGATCTCATGGGATGCCATACGCAGCTGAGCAGGTTGTTAACTGTACAACTCTAGGGAGAACATTCACAATCTAGTCTTCATGGATGCTGCCTTCAAGTTTTACAGCATATGATCTGACAGCTCTATACGTGGTCCTACCCCAGAGAGCCCTCCCATTTCTATTTCTAAAGTCTCATTTTGCCCTTTAATAACCCCAGTGCTATTACTGAAAGTTTGTAGAACTGCTCTGACATTCCCATAGCAACCCAGTATGATGTCATAAACAGAGGATTAGCACATTCTAATGCCCAACCAGCAGATCTTCTTACCCTTGTTACCCCTGGGCTAAGTGCCCTGCTGGGGAGGGACAAGGACAGACGCTGAGGCTGGCAGAGGGAGAGTAACAGGCGTGCACAGTGGTGGGACTGATTGGGTGGTGGGGGTGGCATTCAGGCTGGAAGGGACAGAGCACTCCAGCTTTCCTGAGCTGCAGGATGAGCTCCAGGAGCTGGCCTCCCCAGCCCAGGCCTGTGTACCTGTTGAGTTGGGGTCTGGTCTTTGGAACAAATCCTTCAGGAAGCTTGGGCCTGTGATTTGGGAGCAGACCTGAATGGAGGGAAAAGCATTTAAGAGGTTGGTCTCTGTATTCCCTCTGCAGCTCTGGGGGCTGAACAGAAAACCCAAGGGGGTGGGAGGCTGGCATTGGGGGGTGAGTATAATGCAGTCTCTGGACACACACTGCTCTTTCAGGAGGAGCTAGGGGTGGAAGGTGTAATGGTGCCCACATTCTCCTGCCCCCTCTGCCCGAGGCCCTTTACCTGCTCGGTGGGCCATCTTCACACACTCCTCTATCTTGCGGTGCTCTTCTTGGCACAGCCCGGTGACCCTCCGGGGCAGCATGCCCCCATGTGGCCGGATGAACTGACTGAGCAACAGAACATCCTAGCGGAAGTGGAAGACAGGAGAGGAGGATCGTGTGGACGGGTGCTGGCTACCAGGGAGCCAGGGCCAAGTGGCCTGCAGGGTAGACTGTTGTGGCTGGCATTGTAAGGGGCTGACGCCACCCTGAGAAGCGACCTGAGACCATTCCCTCCACACAAGAGCTCTGCACTCAGGCCTGCTGCCTCCACTGCAACAAGTTCAATCCCAGCTCAGCAAGATTTCCTGGCCCCGTTACCAACCCCAAGAGTTCTCAGCTCCCCTATGAGACAGTCTTCCGACAGACTTGGTGAGAGAAGGGGAACTTTTCAAGAAGGTTAACAAGCTATCATGCACCCACAGCATCTCTCCTGGTGATGAAAAGTGTGTTATCTTCTTTGGGTGACATAGGGGGTATGTTATGTATTTACACACAAGAGGGAAGGCCTGTACCATTTCTGCCCCCAAAGTCTACATATGATAGTCTACACACCACAGCCCAGGAGACATGCAGAGAGCCCCTCCACCTTCTGCCATGCCCTCTGAACGAAGCACCAGGCAGCAATAAGCTGAGGAGGATGAGGTCAAGTTGTGAAGCTAAATCCCACATCTTCTACGCCCCCTGTGCCCAGATGGGAATGGATTTTTGGGCTTCCTTTGAACCATCAGACTGCTTTGGATGAGTCAAGGAAATACCGATAAACAAAGACAGCATCCAGAGAGATCAAGTCCCCTCTCAACTCTCACAGGATGGCAGGGGTTAAAGAAAAAGTCTCCCACACCACCCCAGGGGCATGACATGCCTGTCTCCACAGTCCTGGTCCTGACACGGATTCGCTGCCCTGGCAGGTGCCTCACTGTATAACTGTAGATTTGCTTTAATCACTGGTCTGCTCCTGGGGGACCCAGGCCCCCAATTCCCACCCCCGTAATCCTCAGAATCTGATGAAAAGAACTTGGACTGGATTATCTGGGGATAATACACGGGGCTCACAGCCCCAGCGCTGCCCCCACTGCAGGCTGCCAAGGAGGCTGACAGCTCTCTGCAGCTCAGAGTGGCGCTGTCCTGAGCAGAAAGGGGTGAAAAGGAAAACAACTTCTCCAGCCTTTACCTTGGAGGGGATTGGATTTCTTCTGCTTGATAAACAGAGCCAAGTCCATTTCCTGGAAACGGCTGGTAGGAAGAGTACTCCGCAGTGGTCAGGCAGGTGTGGGTTCCCCTCCCCATCCACAGCTGGGATCCTAGGTATGGCCAGGACCCTACAAACTTCCACGTCACAAGAAGCTGAGAGCACTGCCTGTGGCCTGCAAGTTCCCTGTTACTCCAAGTGGCCATCAGCAAAAGGGCGGGGATAGGGTGAAAGAATACTGCCACCCCCCCACCCTGGGGTGGCGTGAGGCCAAGGCTCCCAGCCCAGGAGATTAGTTGGGTTGTTCTGTTCAGATCCCATGGGCATGTGGCCTTTCCTGCTCTCACCACCTGACCGGGATCTCTGCCCTTAGTCATCCCATTCCACAGAGGGGCACAGGGACAACACGCAGGTCAAACTGGCCCAAAGCCTGAATCACCTGAAACCTCAGAATAGGGTGCTTAATGTCACCAGCAGAACTCTGAAGGACAAGTATGTATTTCTCCAGGGCTGTATCCAGCCCCTAGGCCTGCCGCATCTCCAGACATGATGCAGAATAGCAGCTGGGACTGGCAGCTCTGCCTGGGTTTCATACCCCAGAGTGCATCCCAGCTCTGATACTTACTAGCTATGTGATCTGAGGCGAGTGCATTAACTTTGCCATGCCTCACATTGCCTCATCTGTAAAACAAGGATGAAAACAGTACCTACTTCACCAGGATATTGTGAAAACAAAGTGAATTATGCCCCTACCATTGTTTGCTCTCATCACCTCTCTGTGAAACGACAGCTCTAGAAGAGCTACAGCAAACAGGGGTCCCTGTAGCTCCAGTGTGGGAAGAGAGTAAAGTGCCCTCAGATCACAGTGAGGACTCTCAAGACACACCCTCATTACACAAGGAGGAAAACCAAGCCCAGACTCTGATTCCATCCCTCAGGAACACAGCCCTGCGAGACTGGGCTCCAGGGCCCTGGTGGTATGAGCTGCCTGCAACCAGACCAGGAACTGAGTCAGGGACTCTCCACCCTGGTGCACATTAGAATCACCTGGGGAGCTTTAAAAAATAATGATGGCCGGGTTCCATCCCAAGCCAGCGGAATCATCTAGGCGTGGGGTCTGAGCATTTTTAAAGCTCCCCCGGGACTCAGCGTTGAGAGCCATTGGACACAATGCTTCTGTCTTGGTGGCTCCGTGAGATGTTAAGATGTTAAGCCCGTGGGAAATAGGAGCTCAGATGCGCAGACTCACCTCATAGCTATACTTGTGCTTCAGGTTCCAGCGGCAGATGGGGCATTGACCGGAGGGGTTGGGGGGATTTGGACTTTCCTTGGGAGTCCCTGTGATTCGGCCTTCAATCTAGGAGGCAGAGAAAGATAGCTGATGAGGGGTAGAGTTGTGTGGAGACCCTGATCCTTGAGGAACCCCCAAAAGCTGCTGAGGCTTCCTCTCTAGAGGCCTTGGCAGAGCAGCTAATGGGCCTCTCTGCCTGAACACGGCTGCTGGACACTGGGTCTCAGGTGGCCACAGAGCTGGGCTCGGTGACCTGTGAGGGTAATAGAAACTGAACTTAATGCTGGTGGCAAGAGAAGAGGTGTGTTGTATCTGCTGAATGCTAGCTTTCCATCCTCAAAAAGACAAAAACTCCAGAACTTTATGCTTCCCTCTCCCTGTTTTGGGAAAAAGTAATCCATGGATATGGTAAGAAGTTTCAAACTGCCCAGGGATGTGTAGTCCAAAGGAAGTCTCACCCCTTATCCTGCATATCCTTCTTAGCACAAACTGCAGTTTCCAGCTCTAACACAGGTAAGTCTACAACCAGGCACGATTTGGCCTCCAGGGGACACCAGACAATGAAACAATTCTGATCGTCGCCACGGGGGTGGGGTGGGTCCCTAGCTCCTAGCAGTTCGGTTCAGTTCAGAAGCTCAGTCGTGTCCGACTCTTTGCGAAACCATGAATCGCAGCACGCCAGGCCTCCCTGTCCATCCCCAACTCCCAGAGTTCACTCAGACTCACATCCATCGAGTCAGTGATGCCATCCAGCCATCTCATCCTCTGTCGTCCCCTTCTCCTCCTGCCCCCAATCCCTCCCAGCATCAGAGTCTTTTCCAATGAGTCATGAGGTGGCCAAAGTACTGGAGTTTCAGCTTTAGCATCACTCCTTCCAAAGAAATCCCAGGGCTGATCTCCTTCAGAATGGACTGGTTGGATCTCCTTGCAGTCCAAGGGACTCTCAAGAGTCTTCTCCAACACCACAGTTCAAAAGCATCAATTCTTCGGCGCTCAGCCTTCTTCACAGTCTAACTCTCACATCCATACATGACCACTGGAAAAACCATAGCCTTGACTAGACGGACCTTAGTTGGCAAAGGAATGTCTCTGCTTTTGAACATGCTATCTCGGTTGGTCATAACTTTCCTTCCAAGGAGTAAGCATCTTTTAATTTCATGGCTGTAGTCACCATCTGCAGTGATTTTGGAGCCCCAAAAAATAAAGTCTGAGACTGTTTCCACATCTATTTCCCATGAAGTGATGGGACAAGATGCCATGATCTTTGTTTTCTGAATGCTGAGCTTTAAGCCAACATTTCACTCCACTTTCACTTTCATCAAGAGGCTTTTTAGTTCTTCACTTTCTGCCATAAGGGTGGTGTCATCTGCATATCTGAGGTTATTGATATTTCTCCCGGCAATCTTGATTCCAGCTTGTGTTTCTTCCAGTCCAGCGTTTCTCATGATGTACTCTGCACAGAAGTTAAATAAGCAGGGTGACAATATACAGCCTTGACGTACTCCTTTCCTAGTTGGAACCAGTCTGTTGTTCCATGTCCAGTTCTAACTGCTGCTTCCTGACCTGCATACAGGTTTCTCAAGAGGCAGGTCAGGTGGTCTGGTATTCCTATCTCTTTCAGAATTTTCCACAGTTTATTGTGATCCACACAGTCAAAGGCTTTGGCATAGTCAAGAAAGCAGAGATAGATGTTTTTCTGGAACTCTCTTGCTTTTTCCATGATCCAGCGGATGTTGGCAATTTGATCTCTGGTTCCTCTGCCTTTTCTAAAACCAGCTTGAACATCTGGAAGTTCACGGTTCACATATTGCTGAAGCCTGGCTTGGAGAATTTTGAGCATTACTTTACTAGCATGTGAGATGAGGGCAGTTGTGCGGTAGTTTGAGCATTCTTTGGCACTGCCTTTCTTTGGGATTGGAGTGAAAACTGACCTTTTCCAGTCCTGTGGCCACTGCTGAGTTTTCCAAATGTGCTGGCATATTGAGTGCAGCACTTTCACAGCATCATCTTTCAGGATTTGAAACAGCTCAATTGGAATTCTATCACCTCCACTAGCTTTGTTCGTAGTGATGCTTTCTAAGGCCCACTTGACTTCACATTTCAGGATGTCTGGCTCTAGATGAGTGATCACACCATTGTGATTATCTGGGTCGTGAAGATCTTTTTTGTACAGTTCTTCTGTATATTCTTGCCACCTCTTCTTAATATCTTCTACTTCTCTTAGGTCCATACCATTTCTGTCCTTTATAGAGCCCATCTTAAGGGCCTAGATCTGATAGATAGAGTGCCTGATGAACTATGGAATGAGGTTCGTGACACTGTACAGGAGACAGGGATCAAGACCATCCCCATGGAAAAGAAATGCAAAAAAAGCAAAATGGCTGTCTGGGGAGGCCTTACAAATAGCTGTGAAAAGAAGAGAGGCGAAAAGCAAAGGAGAAAAGGAAAGATATAAGCATCTGAATGCAGAGTTCCAAAGAACAGTAAGAAGAGATAAGAAAGACTTCTTCAGCGATCAATCCAAAGAAACAGAGGAAAAGAACAGAATGGGAAAGACTAGAGATCTCTTCAAGAAAATTAGAGATACCAAGGGAACATTTCATGCAAAGATGGGCTTGATAAAGGACAGAAATGGTATGGACCTAACAGAAGCCCCTAGCAGGGAAGCTGCTAATAAGCATCCTATGACAGACAGGACAGGCCCCCAGAGCAGAGAACCAGCCCATCTAAAACACCAATAGTGTTGGGCTAAGAAACCTGGTCTAGGCCTACACGAGCAGACAACTGTGTGCACACCCCTCCTCCCCTCTAAAAACACAGAGCGGGGGACACAGTCCCCTGGCTGCCTCCTCTCAGCACTCTGGATGCCACCTTTCACACCCCACTTAGGCCACGTGTGAAGTGACCTCCGCCATGGCTGCTGTGTCCTGTGACACAGCCTTGGAGAGACTAAGCGCAATAAAGCAGTGACCTGGGCGCCAGCTCCAATTGCAGGAGGGGGAGGTTAGACAGCCTTGCTGATTGAGGCCACGGATTATGAGAGTGAGGCTGGGCCAAGTCTGAGAGGCTTTGGGAGGGAAGCAACTCTCCCAGGGGAGAAATGGCAAAAGGCAAAGGAGTTGGCTGCGCAGGGTGCTTTACTGCCTTCCTGGCAATGCCACCCCAGCAATGCCAGAAATGGAGCCAAGAGCTCGGGAAAATGGAAGGTGCATGGAAGGTCGTGGGAGGGGGTCAAAGTGGGCCTGGGGGTGGAGAGCTAACATTCACACACCCCCTACTACAGGCCTGGCTCTGTGCTGATAATGGTCCACATGGATCATCTCATTTAACTCCACAGCCTAGTGAGGGCAGATTCATGATCTTATTTTACTGATGAAGAAGTGAGACTCTGACAATGAGTAATACCCAAAGTCAGCCATGGCACTGCCTCTCCAGGCATGGCTAGGCTCCCTCCCCAAGGGCTCTCATGGGACCACATGCCTCTGAGTTCGTTCCACAAATAGCAAATTCATGCCCCACAGGAAAAACACTCTGCACACAGAGAAACCCAATGAGTTTCTCTCCACCAGCATGGAGTTTCCAGGGTGAACGCTTGTTTCAGTTTGGGATAAGGGAACTATTCTTAAAGGGATAGGAGTCCCTAGAAAGAACTGCCTTGAGGTCTTAACCTCAAGCACAAAGATTGAGGGGGAGCCTTCTGGAGAAGACCCAAAGAGGGAACCCTAAGGGCTTGTCCTGGGGATAAGAAGGCCTTGGGGAGGGCCGTGCGTGGCTAGCTGCCAGAGGGTTAAATCCTTGGTTGACATGGAAGCCACAGAGGCTTCTGGGAACTCTGTGGAGTGGTTGAGGATTTCTTGGGAGGCACAGAAGGCCATGTGAAAACAACGTTGTCTTTTAGGGATTATAGGATAATCTAGGCCCCATGACTCCCTGAGGAAGGGAGGTGAGATGGGCCCAGTGAGGGTGGGGGTTGGGGGAGGAGTAGAGGGAGTGAAAAAGCGTCTAGCTTTCTCACCACCAGATGAGCCAGGGCGCCAGCTATGAGCTCAGGGCCCAGAAAGTGTCACCTCCTCACAGCCTCATTGAAGGAGTAGCTTAGTCATTCTAGGCAGAAAGGAAAGAGACAGATCCAGGCTCCTGGCCCAGGGTCAACTTACTCTTTCTAGCCTTGCCATTGCCTTAGTTTCTCCTTTGGAAAACTGACTTATCGCCCGCCAAAAAACACAGCAGCAAATACTACTGAGCCCGTGTCATACAAAAGGCCACTCTAATCAAGTAACAGATGCCTCAGTCCAACACAGCGACTGTTCCTGATTAACCACACTCCCGCACACAGGTTGAAAATAGTAGATGCGGGATTTATGGTCACAGAGGGAGCAGATCCTGAAGCCAGTCCAGTTGGGGCTCCTACCCTCTCTCAGAGCAGCAGCCAGGCAGCTCCAAGTGGTACAGAGGTTGGAAGTGGCCAGCTCGACAATACTTACTATAGTCGTCTTCCCTTCTTGGATCTCCACCACTACAGAGATAAAGGGGAAAAATTAGGTCAGCCATTTAATAAGGAACAGGGAGTTTTAAACAAGAGCTCAAACCTTAGACACGAAGAAAGATGAAGCGCTGTCTGTGCCTCCCAAGGCCTCCACTCGGGGGGTGCAAGGTTTGCCGCCCAGGGCCCGGCTCTGTGCCCAGAAGGCTGTGCAGAGCAGTGCTCAGGTGCTTCAGTCGTGTCCAACTCTTTGCGACCCCATGGACTGTTGCCCACCAGGTTCCTCTGTCCACGGGGATTCTCCAGGCAAGAATACTGGAGTGGGTTGCCATTTCTCCTCCAGGGGACCTTCCTGACGCAGGGACTGAACCCATGCGGCTCACTGCAGGCAGATTCTTTACTGCTGAGACTCTGGGGAAGCCCATAACGTAAGGGCTCCTGCAAAGCAGGAGACCCCCATTTTATTCCTGGGTTGGGAAGATCTGCTGGAGAAGAGATAGGCTACCCATTCCAGTATTCTTGGGCTTCCCTGGTGGCTCAGCTGGTAAAGAATCTGCCTGCAATGCGGGAGACCTGGGTTCGATCCCTGGGTTGGAAAGATCCCCTAGAGAAGGGAAAGGCTACCCACTCTAACATTCTGGCCTGGAGAATCCCATGGACTGTATAGTCCATGAGGTCACAAAGAGTCAGACCGGACTGAGCGACTTGCACTCTCACTTTTCCTACAGGCTGGGTGGGGGCAAATCTAGATGCCCGTATCAATCACCTCTGAGATTAAGGGTCTTCACACTGTTTCTGCCTTTCTGAGCCAAGATTTATCTTGGTTCCATCCAAGGTACTTGGCAAGATCTTGCCCTACTGTGGCTAGCAATCATGGCCTGAGAGCTGAGGGGTTGGGGGTGGACAGAGACCATAAAAAGACCTTCAAAAGTGCCCACTGTATGTGTCCTTTCATGAAGAGAAACCAGACAAATGTGGCTCCCGACCTTGACCAGTCTGAATCTAAGATGCAGCACCCAGGGGCCCCACAACGGGTAATAATGAGATCAGTTCACTCTGAGAACATCTTGAGAGCCTTGTGTTAAACCTGTACAAAGGCAGCTATCTCTCCTCCCTGCAGGGATGCATTTTGTTATCCACACTGGAGAGGGAAGAGTGATAGGAACGAGGGGCCTGCAGGTACGGGGTTGGGGTCGGGGCAGAATTTCAAAGAGAGGACTGCAGAGCCATCCTGAGAGGGACTCCCTCAGCTCTTCACCTCTTTAGGAGACAGGCAGTCAGAAAAGAACCCACGGGCAAAACAATTTCATTGCATGCATGTCAGGCTGTACTTATGTCCTCTTATTTAACCAGGATGCAGAAAGACAACTTCAACAATATCCTAAGGGAGAACCAAGCTCATAACCCACATTTGGCAAATAAAATCAAACAGAAGGTTCTTGGAGATTCTCCCATGGTCGCCCAGTTTCTCTGGAAAGAGAGAAGCCATGGCTTTTGGCACAGGAACTGGCACACCGCAGATGCTCCATAAACGCTAGGGAGCAAAATATTGGTCGTGATGCCCTTCTGACTGCTAACTACCGTAACAGAAAATGTGAGTGCACACAGCTATACCTAGGCTGCAAATTGTCTCCCCAAATGCTAAAACCATATTTTAACAGCAGCTTGGCTACCGCAATTAGTTCTACTCAGCTCTAGTCAAGGAAAGCAGCAGTACAGATTAGAAAGAACCCAAGGTTAACTTTGTGAATCTAATGAAAGTTACGGACCTCGCCCTAGAAACACGGCCCTCAGTGTACACACAATTAGACATGGATTACAGGAAGCTCACAGACCCCTGCAGCTATGCACCTAAATGGTAAGACTGGTTTTCCCTCAGTGGTGGCAGGAGGTGATTTTCTAAAGTTTCTAAAATAAACATGTACTTCTTTTGCAATAAAAATCAGCAGTAAAAACAGAGAGGCTAAGAAAAAAAAAGTGAGGCAACTTGAACCCACCCGGAGGCCCAGGGCAGCATCTGTGATCACTGAGCTCTATGACTGACACCAAATTGGACCCAGACTGCCTGGAACTATCCCCCATTCGCTTTCTGGGCACGGCCATTCATAAAGACCCATTACTCCAAACAACCAACCTGAGAGCCCCTCAGTTGCGACTCCACACACACAAGGGAGTGACAGCTGGCCAGAAAGGCCCTGAGGCTTTCTCCAGAGAACACTATAGTTACTAATCAACTCAAAGACAAACTAAGCTTCTCTCCCTAAGACAAAATGCGTCACCCCACGTACGGATCTACTTGTTCCCAAGAGACCAGCCTAAACGGGATGTGGGTGAGACTCAACCTGGTACTCAGTCTGGAGGCCAGCACATCTGCAGGGGGATGGTCACTGCACTGCGTCAGCTTACAAGAGCATCGGGGCAGGAGGGCCGAGCCCTAGCCGAGCTGGGCACCCAGGAAACTTTGCAAATCTGCAAAAACCAAGTTGGAAGAGGGGCGGAGGATGACCCAGTCTGAGTAACAGCAGGTGAGGGGGGCAGCACAGGTTTTTAAGAATCCCGATAGGAAACAAAAGGAGAGACCTACTCCAGAATCACTTGAGTTGGCGTGAGATCAGTGCCCTGAAGTGAGGCAGACCAACATGTGCTTCCCCTCTCCGTGGAGGCACTTGGGTCCTAACCATGAGGTAAACAAGTCGAGCAAAACACACATCACTCCCGGCAAAGAACCAAACCCTGAAGTCATCCCACTGGCCCCTGGAAGAGAGATCAAAGTCCATGGCAAGCTCCACTATTCATAAGCTCCCCACACAGCAGCTCTGAGCCAGTGAATCATCTCACTATAAGTTAGCGGGTAAAACAATAGGCAGATGCTTATCTCATAGAGACGATTTGTCAAACGAGGAGGAATGACTTGAGAACTCATATGGAACTGAGACTGATCAGGGCGGTATCTCAGTGCAGGGGCTGAGGGCCCACTGGAGCCTGAAGAGGCCCTAGTAGATTCCAGGCCTCTCAAAACAGAGATAGGAATCAAAACAGTATTGCTTTTCAGCATGCATACAAAAACATGTCAAAACCAAACAAAACCTGAGATCCATTTTGTCCCTGGCCTCCTCTCCATTCAAGAGAAGTGGGGGTGGTTAAGAAAAGCTGGACTAACAGGAGACCATTAGTCACTGACTGAAAACTTGTTTAGAAAAAGATGGAATTGCCCTTGTGTTCTGAGATGTGGCTGGATCAAGTAAACTAAAGAAGCAGTTTTCTAAACCAAGATTAAGGGCCAAGATCTTACACATCACATAATCTGTGCCACAGGAGGCAAGGCATTTGCTGAGCAACCGTGGAGTGTACAACTGGGCTCCACCCACCGTGGAGAGCTCCCCCCCTAAGAGGAGACACAGTCTTTGCCCTAGAGGAGAAAAGAGAACTAAACCAAGCATGGGAACTTCACTCTAATAAAGTCCATGCCTCGTAAAGAGGTCCTTTGAGTACTTCAGTAAATACTCGCCTAGGATGGAGTCCAAGATAACTGAATTGTAAGTCTAGAGCAAACAGCATCGCAGTGAGATTGCAGTGAGGCAAAAAGACCTCGATGGCCACACAAACAGACACAGAGAACTGCGGCAGGATAAAGGCCCAACTGTTTAGTAAAGGAGGAAGTGAGGGGAGATGAATGACAAGGGCTGGAGGGAACTCCTGCAAGAAGTGCCCAGAGGACCGATGTCCTTCTTGGAAAGGCTCCATGGAAATCAAGTCCCAAGCAGAGCATGAAGGGATGGAGTAACTGAATGGCAAGGTGGCTACAGGGCAGCACCAACAATCCTACACAGCACTCTTGGCAAGTGTGGCCATTGACTACTTTTCTCAAACTCCTTTCTCCCTCAAGCACTGCTCCCTTCTGCTCATCTTTAACTCTGCCACAAAAGTTTTCTGAGTCTCTCACCACCTACCCTTTCCTTTTCCCTTGGACCTGAGGGAACTTCCCTCTGCACTATCCTTCAAACAGGGAGTCTCATTGCTACACAAAAATCTCTTTCCACTAGCAGGTTACTCTGGACCATGTCTTTTGAATTCTTTAAAGCCCCCAACTTGCTCACTTCTATCTCAAAGCTTTCAGTTACAGGGCTGTCCATCCTGCAAGGCACATCCTTTTCTGAAATGCTAGGTCCTCCAGAAAGCTCCCTTAGCTAACTGGAAAAGAAGAAAAACATTCCCTTCAGCTTTTACTTCTTTCAACACACTCTGCTCTGAGGGTCTGCCAGATCATTATTGCTCATTTAGAAAGTCATATGTGTTTATTACTCATTTTAAATGCTTTCCTTCACAAGGGCTCTACGAGTGACAAGGCAGGAACAAGGCCTTATCTCTGCTAGGTCTCACGGTGTCAATCATGAAATCAACTCCAGCAAGTTAACTGATAAGAGCTTTTAGGAAAGGGAGGGAGCCACCGGGAAGCCCTGCCGTGGAGTACAAAGGTGGTGTCACTGGTGGAGAGGGAAGATTGCTGGCCCTACTTCTGACTCCAGCACTTACTAGCTGTGTGATGCTGGGCACAGCTACTGAACACCTCTGGACCAGATTTCATTTGTAAAAATGCCAGTAATACCCACCCTTAAAGGCTGTTGAGAAGACTGAAAAGTGTATGTGGAAAACCTGGCAGAGTGCTTGCAGCAGGAACTTAGTAAATCACAATTTCCACTTTTTCCCTTCCCTTAAGTCTTGCTTCTTCCATAATCATCTTTTTTGGTTCTGTATGTCCCTCTGGTCAAAGATCAGACCAGGCTTTCTCAACAGCAGCAGGACTGGTATTTCAGGCCAGGTGGTTCTTTGTTGTAGGGGGCTGTCCTGTGCACAGGAAGATGCTTAGCAGCATCCCTGGCTTCTACCACCACACACCCAGCTGTGAAGACCAAAAATGTCTCTGGACATTGCCAAGTGTCCCTGAGAGAACAATCTGCCCTTGACTGAGAATCACTGCTTCATACAGAGAGCCTCTACAGGCAGGAGCAGTAGTGCTGAGTGCCCAAGAACTCTAACTAAAATTAAAGAGTACTATCATATCAGAAAAGTAGAAATGCTTGAATGTTTTCAGCAAGACGCCAGCTCCCTCTCTGTGACTTTAAATTCTATGTATACAATCAGTTCAGTTCAGTCGCTCGGTCGTGTCCGACTCTCTGCGACCCCATGAATCGCAGCACGCCAGGCCTCCCGGACAATCACCAACTCCCGGAGTTTACCCAAACTCATGTCCATCAAGTTAGTGATGCCATCCAGCCATCTCATCCTCTGTCATCCCCTTCTCCTCCTGCCCCCAATCTCTCCCAGCATCAGAGTCTTTTCCAAATCTATACAATATTATTCCTCAAATATACCAGCCAGGACCAGTCAAAATTAGCTATATGTGTAATTCTTTTAGCTTTACACATAATGGATAGAATATCAAGAGAAAGTTGTTGGTGTTGCTTTTAATTTAAAGGCTTTGGAGATAGGTGGTTCTCAAGAAAAGTATAAGCTAAGCTAATGCCTTCAAGTAAGATCACATCAATTCAATTATTTGGCTTTTAGGTCTGACAGTAACACAGAGAAGCTAGCAGGTATTCATGGTGAGGAAGACTTCAAATATTCATCTCATCATATAGCCATCTCTCCAACTGAAAAATTCAAATCTCAAATATCCTTTGTAAAAAAACCCAAAACTATTCCTTTTGCCTATCCTCTGGGAACATGGCAAAGAACTGTTTTCAACTTCTAATTTCGAAATGGATATTTGCATTGTAGCTGTTAATGTTTGACACTTGGTAGATGCCATCAAAAATGTTACAGGCATGGAATTCCCTGGTGGCCCAGTGTTTAGTAGGACTCTGTGCTTTCACTGCAAAGAATCCAAGTTTGATCCCTGGTTGGGGAACTAAGATCCCACAAGCCAAGTGGCGTGGCAAAAAAAAAAAAAAAAAAGCTATGGGCATATGCCTATTTTACAGCATAGGAACACATGAAACAACTTTCCAAGTCCTTTTTACCATCAGCGTGATCTCTTTGGCATCTTTCTTTATCAATGCATTAGTTCATCTAACGGTAAGGAGGCAGTACCTGGATTTTGTTTTTCTTTCTAGCAAATGTTCCATCTTCCCTTCATAGCTAAATTCTTCAAACACCTATTTCCATTTCTTCATTAATTCTCTCTTTAATTTTCCCAAACTGGATTCCTTATCTGCCATTCTACTGAAAACTTACAAAAGACTTTTTCTGAGACAAATCCAATGCTCCCCTTGTTAGGCTCTTTTTTTTTTTTTTGGACTTTGATGCTTCCCTTGGCAAAATGATCACCATTTTCCCCTGGATATATCTCAGCTTTAGTTAAAGGATATGCTACTCCAGGTCTTAAACACACACAAAAAAACCACTTCTTTGCACATCACTTATCCTTTCATGCTTCCAGCAGTGCACAAAGGAAGGTTATGTACTGAAAAGACCTTTCCATTTTCCACCAGATTCCATCCTTCTATGAGTCTATTAAAGACACACCCCCTTCAGGAAAACTTCCAATTCAGTTTGCTGTTTCCAGTAACCAAATCTCTCTGAACGTGTGCTTAGTTGCTAAGTCATGTCCATCTCTTTTAGGATCCCGTGGGCTGTACCCAGCAGGCTCCTCTGTGCATAGGATTTTTCAAACAAGAATACTGGAGCAGGTTGCCATTTCCTTCTCCAGGGAATCTTCCCAGACCCGGGCATCAAACCCGTGTCTCCTGCATTGCAGGATTCTTCACCCGCTGAGCCATTGAGGAAGCCCCAAATACCTAATACCTAAATTGTATTTATTGGAGAGTACTGCATCATCTCATTAGAACCTAACTTCTCAGGAACCCCTTGACAGTTTGAAGTATAGCACTTCGCCTTCAATAAGCTCTCAGTTCAATGTTAGGCTGCCTTTCCAGACTAAATGAAAAGCAAACCCACCATCCAGGATATGCCTGTTTTAGCTGTTCAATGGCCTTTCCACCTTACCTTCCACCTCTTAGATTAAGGGTTCGGGCAGTGAAAGCTGCCATCAGATTACAGCATTTCAGATGAGAAACTGGAAAAGGAGGCCCAGGGGAGGGTATCCAGCTGACCTTCCCTGATCGCGCAATAATTCTTTAGTGAATGAGGCGGCGGTTCAAAGAATATGGAATAGAGAATTAACATCCAGTGCCTGCGTGCGTAGGTGCTAAGTCGCTTCCGTGTCCGACTGACCCTATGGACTGTAGCCTGCCAGGCTCCTCTGTCCATAGGATTCTCCAGGCAAGAGTACTGGAGTGAAATGTCATACCTTCCTCCAGGGGATCTTCCCGATCCAGGGATCGAACCCATGTTTCTTAAGTCTCTTGCACTGCCAGGCCCTTAACAAAAAACTTTTCTGAACCCAAGACAGGTTTCTATTCTGCTCCTAAATAAGCAAGGCTTTCTCTCCGATCTTCATCCCCCTCGCCCCCCTCCCCGGCACCACCCATGAGGACACTCACGATGGGTGAGAGATCAAGGAAATAGCATCAGGGTTCGGAAGAAAACTGCTAGCATTCCCGGAGCGCAAACATCTCCAACGTTTCAGAATCGCGCGAAAGGGAGGGAGGGGCGCATGGGGGCAGAAGCAGCCTTCGTTTCTTCTCTTCAACCCTAGGAGGTCACGAGGACCCAGCACTCACCTTCCCTGAACCCGCGGGCTGGTGGCCTAGCCCAGCTGGTCACGGTCGAGCCTGTCAACAGCCCTCTGAGAAACCGTCCGCAGCCGGACACCAGCACATTGAGGGCCGCCATCTTGAAAACTATCGCTGACCTCTTGTGCACTTCCGCTTCCGGAACGGGGCGCGCACGCAGCCGCAGTAGTGGGCAGGAAGAGTGCGTCTTGTGAGCGTGCAGCTCCGTTACTCTTGTCAGTTGCTTCGATTTCCTCACCTCTCCAGCTCGGAGCAAAGCAGAGCTAATGTGTGAAGCCTGTGCTTCATTCTGAGAGGCTGGGGAGGTTTTTAGCTCCTGTCTGCAAGTCCTCGAAGTCTCCAGGGTCGCTTTCGTTCCCCGGAAGACTTCGGTAAAATCACATGCACTATCCTTATTTCTTTAAAACTTTTTCTTGACAGGTGAGATGTGTATTTTCAGCTTCTTGAGGCTGCGCCTAAGTCTATACCAGAGAAGGTGAAATGGTTAGGACAATGATTCTGGAACATCAGGTATCCCACAGATCTAGGATAGAATTAATGCTCACACCCCAGCCCCACCCCACCCCCTCCCCATGGTCCCCAAGCTTCGCTCCCCTCACCAAGGGGTCTTTCATTCTGGTAACTTGACGCTGACCTTTTGCCCCAAATCCTGAAAGATGATGCTGTGAAAGTGCTGCACTCAGTTCTGTTCAGTTCAGTCGCTCAGTCGTGTCCGACTCTTTGCGACCCCATAATCGCAGCACGCCAGGCCTCCGGGTCCATCACCATCTCCCGGAGTTCACTAAGACTCACGTTCATCGAGTCCATGATTCCATCCAGCCATCTCATCCTCTGTCGTCCCCTTCTCCTCCTGCCCCCAAATGCCAGCAAATTTGGAAAACTCAGCAGTGGCCACAGGACTGGAAAAGGTCAGTTTTCATTCCAGTCCCAAAGAAAGGCAATGCCAAAGAATGCTCAAACTACCACACAATTGCACTCATCTCACACGCTAGTAAAGTAATGCTCAAAATTCTCCAAGCCAGGCTTCAGCAATATGTGAACCGTGAACTTCCAGATGTTCAAGCTGATTTTAGAAAAGGCAGAGGAACCCTGCCAACATCCTCTGGATCATCAAAAAAGCAAGAGAGTTCCAGAAAAACATCTATTTCTGCTTTATTGACTATTCCAAAGCCTTTAACTGTGTGGATCACAATAAACTGTGGAAAATTCTGAAGGACATGGGACTACCAGATCACCTGACCTGCCTCTTGAGAAACATGTAGGCAGGTCAGGAAGCAACAGTTAGAACTGGACATACAACAGACTGGTTTCAAATAGGAAAAGGAGTACGTCAAGGCTGTATATTGTCACCCTGCTTATTTAACTTATATGCAGGGTACATCATGAGAAATGCTGGGCTGGAGGAAGCACAAGTTGGAATCAAGATTGCCGGGAGAAATATCAATAACCTCAGATATGCAGATGACATCACCCTTATGGCAAAAGTGAAGGAGAGCTAAAGAGCCTCTTGATGAAAGTGAAAGAGGAGAGCGAAAAATTTGGCTTAAAGCTCAACATTCAGAAAACAAAGATCATGGCATCTGGTCCCATCACTTCATGGGAAATAGACGGGGAAACAGTGAAAACAGTGTCAGACTTTTTTTGGGGGGGCTTCAAAATCACTGCAGATGGTGACTGCAGCCATGAAATCAAAAGACACTTACTCCTTGGAAGATAAGTTATGACCAACCTAGATAGCATACTCAAAAGCAGAGACATTACTTTGCCAGCAAAGGTCCGTCTAGTCAAGGCTATGGTTTTTCCTGTGGTCATGTATGCATGTGAGAGTTGGACTGTGAAGAAGGCTGAGTGCCGAAGAATTGATGCTTTTGAACTGTGGTGTTGGAGAAGACTCTTGAGAGTCCCTTGGACTGCAAGGAGATCCAACCAATCCATTCTGAAGGAGATCAACCCTGGGATTTCTTTGGAAGGAATGATGCTGAAGCTGAAACTCCAGTACTTTGGCCACCTCATGCGAAGAGTTGAGTCATTGGAGAAGACTCTGATGCTGGGAGGGATTGGGGGCAGGAGGAGAAAGGGACGACAGAGGATGAGATGGCTGGATGGCATCACGGACTTGATGGATGTGAGTCTGAGTGAACTCCGGGAGTTGGTGATGAACAGGGAGGCCTGGCATGCTGTGATTCGTGGGGTCGCAAAGAGTCGGACACGACTGAGTGACTGAACTGTTCTCTAGTTTCAGTGAGTGGGGTCTAATCTTTACTGTGGTATGAGGGCTTCTCATTGTGGTGGTTTCTCTTGTTGCGAAGCACAGGCTCTAACCGCACAGGCTCAGCAGTTTTGGCACATGGGCTTAGTTGCTCCTTGGTATATGGAGTCTTCCCCCAGAGTAGAAATCAAATCTGTGTCCCCTACATTGACAAGCAGGTTGTTATCCACTGCACCACCATGAAAGTCCATATTTATTTATTTCACTGTGCTGGATCTTAGTTGTAGTATGTGGAATCTAGTTTCCTGACCAGGGGTTGAACCTGGGCCTCCTGCCCTGGGAGCACAAAGTCTTAACTACTGGACCACCAGGGAAGTCCTTTATTTTTTTGTGAATCCATTTGTAATTAGTTTCTATGTGAAAAAAGAATTTTGTGAGACCAGATTTTGCTAAGAGACTAGCCTTTACCTAAAAAAAAAGTTGTTATTGAAGAAAGTATACAAGTTATCTACAATTGATGAATTTCCACAAAGGGAACACATTACCCACACCAAGTAGAACATTACTATCCTGACTTTTAACACCATAAATCCGCCCCCCCCCCCGCATTTGAACTTTGTCGAAATGGAATCTCATGTAGCATGTACTCTTTCCATCTACTTTCATCTGCTCACCAATATCAGGTTTGTGAGATTCACCCTCATTTTTGTTACACATTGTCATCATCGTCCATTCTTATTGCATATAATGTTCCATTGTGATTATACTACAATTTACTTATCCTTTCTTTTGTTGATAGGATTTAGAGAATTTCCAGTTGGGACTGTTACACATAGTGATGGGATACCCATTCTTCTACATGATTTTTGGTGAATACAAGGGCAAACTTCTCTTCGGAATATATCTAGGAGTGGAACTGTTGGCTTATAGGGTATGTGTACACTCAGCTTAAGTAGGTTCTGTCAAACAGTCTTTAAAATTAAATTAAAAAATTAAATTTTTGGCTGTGTTGGTTCTTTGTTGCTTTGCAAGGGGTTTCTCTAGTTGGTGGCGAGCAGGGGAGCTCTGTGTTGAGGTGTGCAGGATTTTCACTGGGGTGGCTCCTCTTGTTGCAGAGCACAGGCTATAGGCACATGGCCTTCAGTAGTTGTGACACATAGACTCAGTAGCTGAGGCTCAAGGGCTCAATAGTTGTGGCCCATGGGCGTAGTTTTTCTGTGGCATGTGGAATCTTCCCTGACCAGGGATTAAACCCATGTCTCCTGCACTGACAGGCGGATTCTTATCCACGGCATCACCAGGGAAGTCCGAACCGTTTTCCACAGTAGTTTTACTGATTATGGTTGTTCCACATCCTTATCAATATTTGACTTTTTTTTGTACTTTTCATCTTGGCCATTCTGGTGAGTACAGAGTAGGTTCTCATTGTGTATTTAATTTACATTTGGTACTTTGGCCACCTTATGCGAAGGGTTGACTCATTGGAAAAGACCCTGATGCTGGGAGGGATTGGGGGCAGGAGGAAAAGGGGATGACAAAGGATGAGATGGCTGGATGGCATCACCGACGCGATGGACGTGAGTTTGAGTGAACTCCGAGAGATGGTGATGGACAGGGAGGCCTGACGTGCTGCGATTCTTGGGGTGGCAAAGAGTCGGACATGGCTGAGCGGCTGAACTGAACTGAACTGAACTGATGCCTAAATGAGGATGAGTCACTTTTCTTATATTTACAATCCATCTAGACATCCTCTTTTGTAAAGTGTCTGTTCAAGTCTTTGGCCCATTTTATGTTGGGTTGTCTTTCTTATTGATTTGCAGAAGTTCTTTACATACTCTGAATACTTGTCCTTTGTTGGATGTATGTATAGCAAATGTCATCTCCCTCTCTTTAGTTTCCTTTTCATTCTTTTACATTGCAGTTGACCCTTGAACAATGCAGGGGTTAGGCACCAATCTCCATGCGGTTTAAAATCCGAGTATAATTTGTACTTGGACCTCTGTACACAGGCTTCCTCCTATATGAGGTTTGTTCATAATCATTGTTCCATATCCATGGAACCAACCAACCAAGGATTGAGTGGTACTATAGTATTTATTATTGAAAAAATCTGCATATGAATGGACCTATGCAATTCAAACTCATGTTATTAAGGGTCAACTATATTTTAAAAATAATAATTATATTTATTTATGGCTGAGCTGGGTCTCTGATGCTCTGTGTCGACTCTCTAGTTGCGGCCAGTGGGGGCTACTCTCTAATTCCAGGTGGATTCTTTACCAGCTGAGCCACAAGGGAAGCCCAAGAATACTGGAGTGAGTAGCCTATCCCTTCTCTAGGGGATCTTCCTGACCCAGGAATGAAACTGGGGTCTCCTGCATTCCAGGCAGATTCTTTACCAACTGAGCTATCAGGGAAGCCCAGTTGCCATGCTCAGGCTTCTCATTGTGGTGGCTTTTCTTGCCGTGGAGCATGACGTCAAGGGCATGCAGGCTTCAGTACCTGCGGCACATGGGCTCAATAGCTGTGGCTCCCAGGCTCTAGAACCCAGGCTTAATAGTTGTGCTGCATGGGCTTAGTTGCTCCGCATATGGGATCTTCCTGGACCAGGATTGAACCTGTGTCTCCTGCATTGGCAGGTGGCTTCTTTACCACTGAGCCAGCAGGGAAGCCCCAACTGTGTGTGTGAGTGTGTGTGTCTGTATATATATATATACACCAACTGTATATTTTTTGATAAGCAGTGTTTTTAATTTTAACATCATATAATTTATCAGCTTTCTTTCCTTTGTTGTTGGCTTGTTTGGTTTTTATTCAAATTTTTTCCTCATCAAGGTCATGAAGATGTTCTCCTATGTAGTCTTCCACTTTTACATTGGGTCTTAAACTCATCTGGAATTCTTTTATTATGTGGTCTGAGATTGGGATTAAGATTCATTTTTTTTCCCCATGGTGATATTTAACTGACCTTGCATCATGTATTAAATATATTATAATTTCCCCCACTGCATTTTATCTGATATAGATCTATTTCTGGAATCTCTGTTTGGTCTCTTTTTCTGTTTTTCATTGTCTGGAAGTGCCATTACTTGCTTAATCAATCCCCAATTACTAGCATTTAAGGCATTTTTTCCTGCCTGGTGCTGGGTCTTAGTTGTGGCACACAGGATTTTGTTGCTGCATGCTGGCTCTCAGTTGCAACATACAGGATCTAGTTCCCTGGCCAGAGATGGAACCCAGGCCCCCTGCATTGGGAGCGAGGAGTCTTAACCACTGAACCGCTAGGTTGCATTTAATTCAGACATATTTTTGAAGACCTATCTCCCTACTCCAAAACTAGCATCTTTTTTTCATTAGTGAGTCTTACATACCTTGTTCCCAGTTGAGTAGGTTGTGGCTTTTGTCATTATTGTTTTTTCAAGTACAGCTGTACTGTGGGATATAATGGAGTGAGGGCCCTTCTCTGGGGGGCTGCAAAATGGTAGCTGCCACCCAATGGGGAGGTCCTTTCAAGAGTCAGAGGGCTGTTGGCAGATTCACTCTCATGCACGGGAAGTAACTATTTCCAGCTGCAATAGCAACCCTGGAACAGGCCACCAAGACGCCTCACTGTGTGCACATGTATGAGAGAAAGGAGGCCGATGAACAACTCCTTATCCTGACACAATCTTCTGTCCACCTCCTCTTCCCAGGAACCCAGCCCCTTGCTTTCACTCCATTTTCCAAGAAAATCGTCCTTCTTTCCTCTGGGGTCCTTCTTGGACCCTAGATCTTAGACCTGGAGAGAACTCAAGTCCCAAGTAAACTGTCCTAATGAAGATGTTCAGGGAAACATTCATAATAGAGGAGCCCAGGAAAATGTTCATTTCCCCAAGAAAAACTTGCAGCAGAGAAGATCTGTTTGGTCTCAGTGACTTGCTGCTGGCCAGTGGGACAGCCGGATCAGGTCAGAGCAAAAGCAAGCGTTAGGAAGCCCTGGGTGGGTCAGCCTGTCTATGGCTTCGGGGCTGAGGAAGTCCTGGTCCCAGCTGTGGATGAGTGTGCTCGCTCTTTCAGCCCTCCTCCCACCTCGCCCAGGAAGAGGGGGTCAGAGCCAAGAGCCACACAGATGTTCGCTGTGAAGAAGCAGCAGCTGCAAAAAGGCTCAGGAAAGTGGAGAGAGCTGATAGGGTAGAGACAACGGTGGGAGGGGGCCGCATGAGAAACTGGGAGAAAGGGCTGGCAGAGCAAGGGACAAGGGATGGTCCTGTTTGCTTTTTCCTAATTAATGTGGTTTCCTTACAAATCCCCCCGCTGATTCCAGCTGGTCAACTCAAACCATAACAACACGTGGCCTGCCCGGGCCAGGAGCTGAGGCTGCTGGCCTCCGCACAAGGGTCTGGTTTCCTCTGTGGCCTCTGCCCCTCCTCCCCAACTGGCTTTGTGCAGATGAGGGAAGGGACAACACCCTAGTTGGGGCTAGGGGTGCCAGCCAGGGACTGCTGGCTTTCAGCTCGCCTGGCTGCTCACCTCGGTTTCCTATGACCTTTAAAAAAGGGCACTTCTTTGCTTGTTTGGGCTGCTGCTTCCTAACAGGTATGGGTGGGGGTGGATGGAGAGACCTTGGACAAAGAACCTCTTGCTCACTGATGGCCTCTCTACCTACAGGTGTGCCCTGATTGACGCAATGGCCCTGGGAACCATCGGGGTATGTCCTCGCTCATTCAGTGTTTTCCAGTGTTGTTTCATTTCCTCATTGGGACTTTACTGTGTCCAAGTTATTCATCTTATCCCCTTATTCCTTCTTGGATTTGCTTTCCCAGCAAGTCTCAGCTGAGCAGCTACTATGTACCTTTTGTGAACAAATGATTACATGCCTCAGGGGAACACTTTCTGAGGATAAAAGTTCTTGTCTGATAAGTATTTTGTAATAAACTGGATGGTTGACCTGGGCTTGTTTGCTTTCTCTTCCTTCCCCCATCTTCCCTGCAAAAATTCTTAAAAAAATAAAATAAAACACACATTCAGGAAATGTACATAAAACTTGACTGTGCCGTATAATAGATTAATTGCAAAGCAAAACTGGTTTATTTCTATGCTAGATCACTTGGGCATGCTGCTACCCTGATATGGATAGGGGGAGAAATCCAAGAGAAGTGGGATTGGTGGGAAGCAGCTTTAAGGGCCTTCAGCACTCTAGAACCTTTCCAGAAAGTGAGACCAGAGGAAGGCAACCCCAAAATAGAACTGCCAGAGGAGGGAGAGTGGGCCTGCAGTGCCCTTTGTGTCCACTCTTCAGGCTGAGGCCAGGAGACATGCCAAGCGAGTGTATCCTAGTCTGGACCCCCAGCACTTGGCTGGCATTCATCTCACCCCATCTTCAGCCAGTGGTGGGGGCCAGTGAGACCTGCTCCACTCAGTTGCCACCCAAACCAAGCAAGCCCTGGCTGTAACTGGGCATTTCTGCAGTGGGCTGGATGCTCTATCAGAAAAGGACTTCATGTCCCTGTCCAGCTGAGAAACTCATCAGATTTATTTCTCCCAGTGCCTCAATTCAGTTCTTGTATAAGAGGAAGGCTTTTAACCACTTAGAATACTTTGGACTTATTGGCACATTTTTGCTGATGAGTGTAAAATGACACCTAAGGAGATGCTGTCCCCTGTATGCACTGGGAATGGCTACAAAAGCAAAAGGAAGGAGCTTCAGGCTGAAAACCAGGCTCTCCTCTAACCAACAGGCAAGCAGAAGTCGGTACTCCTGCTCTCTGGACCTCAGTTTCTCCATCTGTGAGGAGTCTTATCTGGTTCTAGGATTCTGGTTCTGTGAACACCTCTATCTTTGTAACCCAGAGTGGTAGAGTTCAGTCTTTAGTCCTCACCCCTCTCTTTGCTCTTTTAGAGTCTCACCCACTTTCACCCTTGGCTTTCACCTTGAGGCTGATAAGTCCAAAATCCACAACAATGCTTTTTAAAAAATCTTTTGAGCCATGTCAGGGATTGAACCATCATCCTCTGCATTAGAAGGGGGGAATCTTAACCACAGCAACCCACCTTTGAGCTCCACCCTCTGTCTCCAACTGCCTACAGAAATTTCTATTTTGTTCTGAAGGAGCTTAAATAAGCACCCTCTCTAAGCAAGGCCACCTCACGCTCAGTTGCTAAGTCGTGTCTGACTCTTTGTGACCGTGTGGACTGTATCCTGCCAGGCTCCTCTGTCTATGGATTTTCTAGGCAAGAATCCTGGAGTGGGTTGCCATTTCCTTCTCCAGGGGATCTTCTTGACTCGGGTTGAACATGCGTCTCCTGTATCTCCTGCATCGGTAGGCAGGTTCTTCACCACTGAGCCACCTGGGAAGCCCAAGGCCACCACAGCCTTTCTCTTGGTATTGGGGCCGTTGGTCTTCCTGTGGCTCAGATAGTCACCATTGACTGCCTTCATCCAATTTCCAAAGCTTTCATAACTTTCATGAATTTCAAAATTGTTTCATGATTTCCTCCTCTTCCTTAACCTTTAAATTTCCACCATCTTCTAAACCTCAATTTGCCCGTCCGTTTCCCCATGTCCAGTCTACTCCGCTGCCTCTGTCTGGTTTTCTGAAACACCCCAATCAGTTTCCCACTCGATGGTATCTCATCGCCCACAGCTACTGCCTGAATTTGCATTTTTAAGGAAGATGAAAGTCTGAAAACTGCTGACTAAGGGAAATAGAATCCCAGCTCTGAGGCTTGACATGAGGGGCCTTCTGTGATATGCCTCCCCTCCCCTCCCCACTCTTCCTCCCTCTCCTCCTGCACAGACTCTCAAAACCTACCTCTGCTCAGGACTTCCCTGGTGGTCCAGTGGCTTAGACTCCTTATGTCCACTGCAGGAAGCATTGCGTTCGATCCCTGGTTGGGGAACTAGATCCCACATGCTGAAACTAAAGAAGAGATCCTGGGACTTCCCTGGTCCCAGGTTGGAAATCTGCCTTCCAGTGCAGGGGACTCAGGCTCCATCCCTGGTTGGGGAGCTAGGTTCCCACTTGCTGTGGGGCCACTAAACCCCAGGCCACAGTCAGACAGAAGCCGGCCAAAGATCCCTCATGTCACAACTAAGATCCAGTGCAGCCAAATAAATAATTAATATTTTTTTAAAAAACCCACCTCTGCTCATTTTCCTTCCCTTGTCCACCCCATCATGTTTCTCTTTGGGGATATCCTCCCTCACCTTCTAGTCAGAATCCCCACCTCTTTCAGAGCCTGGCCCACCCCTCACCCCCTTTGTCAGGATTTCCTCCATTTGATCTTTCTGCATTCTCTCTCACCCTTTCCTTCCTGCTGCTCCAGTGCTTGTCTGACTTCTCCCTCTGACTCCTTCAGTTCAGTCAGTTCAGTTCAGTTGCTCAGTCGTGTCCAAATCTTTGCGACCCCATGAATCGCAGCACGCCAGGCCTCCCTGTCTATCACCAACTCCCGGAGTTCACTCAGACTCACGTCCATCGAGTCAGTGATGCTATCCAGCCATCTCATCCTCTGTCGTCCCCTTCTTCTCCTGCCCCCAATCCCTCCCAGCATCAAAGTCTTTTCCAATGAGTCAACTCTTCGCATGAGGTGGCCAAAGTACTGGAGTTTCAGCTTTAGCATCACTCCTTCCAAAGAAATCCCAGGGTTGATCTCCTTCAGAATGGACTGGTTGGATCTCCTTGCAGTCCAAGGGACTCTCAAGAGTCTTCTCCAACACCACAGTTCAAAAGCATCAATTCTTTGGCGCTCAGCCTTCTTCACAGTCCAGCTCTCACATCCATACATGACCACAGGAAAAACCATAGCCTTGACTAGACGGACCTTAGTCGGCAAAGGAATGTCTCTGCTTTTGAATATACTATCTAGGTTGCTCATAACTTTTCTTCCAAGGAGTAAGCGTCTTTTAATTTCATGGCTGCAATCACCATCTGCAGTGATTTTGGAGCCCAAAAAAATAAAGTCTGAGACTGTTTCCACTGTTTCCCCATCTATTTCCCATGAAGTGATGGGACAAGATGCCATGATCTTTGTTTTCTGAATGTTGAGCTTTAAGCCAACTTTTCATTCTCCACTTTCACTTTCATCAAGAGGCTTTTTAGTTCATCTTCACTTTCTGCCATAAGGGTGGTGTCATCTGCACATCTGAGGTTATTGATATTTCTCCCGGCAATCTTGATTCCAGCTTGTGTTTCTTCCAGTCCAGCGTTTCTCATGATGTACTCTGCATAGAAGTTAAATAAGCAGGGTGACAATATACAGCCTTGACATACTCCTTTTCCTATTTGGAACCAGTCTGTTGTTCCATGTCCAGTTCTAACTGTTGCTTCCTGGCCTGCATACAGATTTCTCAAGAGGCAGGTCAGGTACATGCTATTCCACATTAGACAGGACTCTCTGAGATGTAAGTGACAGTCATCCAGTTTGAAGAAGGACATTTCCTACCTTTTATCTTTATCTTTTTAGTTTTTTTTTTTTTTTTTTGGCTGCACAGCTTGTGGGATTTTAGCTCCCTGACCAGGGATGGAGGTCCTCGGCAGTGGGAGCCTGGAGTCCTAACTACTGGACCACTAGGGAATTCCCCATTTGCTACCTCTTAGAAGCAACCCTGGGTGGAGAGGGTTCAGTGGGGCCTTGGGGCACCTGGAGCCAGAGACTCAGCCACCATCACGCTCTTCCCCTCCTGCTCTTGTCTCTGTTTCTCTCTGCACTTTGCCTTAATTCTCTCGTCGTTCTCTCCTTGAGAGGCTGCCAGTGGTTCCCAGCCTTGAGGCAGGGATTGAGTCACTAAGATTGACAGGCCCCAGTGGAACTGTATGGAGAAACTGCAGGACAGACAAAAAGGAGTTTCCCCAAAGAAGGGAAAGAGAAAGGGAAAGTACTAGACAGAAAGGCCAACATATGGTCACCACTGTGTTAGTTAGAAGTCAGGTCAGCTACACACTGCAGAAAACCCCAAGCAGCAGTGTCTATTAGATGATAAGGTGGCCAAGGACTCTGAAACCAAGCTCCTTCTAGCTGGTTGCTCTGCCACTTCTTAGTCCTGGATGATGGCTTGAGCTCCAGCCTTTCTGCCTGTATGATCCAGGGAACAGAAAGGAGAAAGAAACAAAGAATGATTTGGGAATTCCTTGATGGTCCAGTGGTTAAGACTCCAAGCTCTCACTGCTGAGAGCCTAGGTTCAATCCCAGGTTGGGGGATTAAGATCCCATGAGCTGTGCAGTATGGCCAAAAATAAGTAAATATATTTTTTAAAAAGGATAGTCCAACTTCCTGCTATCCTTGAAAGTCACCTTCTGGAAGTTGTACATGCTTTAGCTTACATCCCTTATATTGCCAGAAATAAGTTATATGGCTATAGCTGAATGGGCTTCTGGGAAATATCTTAATTCTGAGCAGCCATGTGCACAACTAAGAGTCAGGAATGCTGTTAAACACAAGGGAAAGAGAGAATGGATGTCAGAGGACAGTGGATGTGCCGTGACCCTAATCCACCAGGGGCTTTTGAGGGGGCATTTCCTGCTAATGGGATGCCCTTTTCTACACTATGGCATTTAAATGGTTGAAAGACAATCCTGGAACCCAAGTCTGTTTGGTCTGATCATCCTTAAGTTCCATTTTTCTCTCCTAAGTTCCAGACCTCAGAGTTCTGGTATGCAGCTGAGGCTGGTCAGTATTCTCCTTAAAATGAGATGCTCTAAGCTGGACCCTGGAGAAGGCGATGGCACCCCACTCCAGTACTCTTGTCTGGAAAATCCCATGGATGGAGGAGCCTGGTGGGCTGCAGTCCATGGGGTCACGAAGAGTTGGACACGACTGAGCGACTTCAATTTCACTTTTCACTTTCATGCATTGGAGAAGGAAATGACAACCCACTCCAGTGTTCTTGCCTGGAGAATCCCAGGGACGGGGGAGCCTGGTGGGCTGCTGTCTATGGGGTCTCACAGAGTTGGACACAACTGAAGCAACTAGCAGCAGCAGCAAGCTGGACCCAGTGTCCCAAATGTTGTGTGACCGGTTACAAGATATGACCGAGCTCTTGGTACCCCCATTTCAACACCCTACATCTGTTAAGGTCCCCAGATTGAGACAGAATGTGCCTGGCCCGAGGGACTTGTTGTCCTCTAACCTCACGCTCATCCTGGTGTGACACCTCACTCCATAATCTGCTCCTCCGCAGACCGACCTCAAAGCAGGAGGGGCTTCCCAAGCATCTGTGCCATCTTGCTCTTGCAAAGCCTTCATTTAATATCTTGACTGTCAGTTGGTGGATCTGCTTTCCCCTCCGACTTCTGCCAGGTCAGAAGCCTTGCCCTCTCCACCCTCCATGTCCCCCATGGAGCAGTCTGTTTTTTGTCTCCCTTCAGGTAAATGTATTTTCTTAGATAAAATGCAAGATCTCTCAGAGCAATGGAAACCCACACCCTGAGTTCAGAGTATGTCACAGATTGGGTTCCTGAGCAGTGGACTCGGAGGCAGAGGTTAGTATGCAGTGGGTGTTCTAGGAGTACTTGGTTGTTCTGCTAAAGGGAAGGAAGGGAGGTTGGACAGAGAGAGGGGTCAGGCTGCAGTGGGGCTCAGTGAGCTGCCCCTGCCTCTCACAAGGAGTTCCAATGCTGGTGTGATTCTTCAGGGTGACTCCAGCTGGGACAGGAGGGCCTGATCTTTAGAGCCTCATGACAATCAACCCTCGGAGGTGAGTAGTCTCCGCAGAGGTTGGCAGCTCAGGTATTTCTGTCTGCATCACTCTCAGCAGCTGGAAAAATCCACCCTTTATTCCTGAAGTGGGGACTGGACAATGCCTCATGGAGTCCGTCATTGAGTGGGAGACTTATGGGCTCAGAGTTGCCATTGATCAGGCAGGTCGTTTGGGGCCAGTCCGTTCATGTCTCTGAGCCTCAGTTTCTCCTCTTGTAAAAACTGATGTCTGGGGAATCACCAGGTGAGATGGGTGGAGAGTGATGGGATACAGGAGTAGCTCTATTCAAAGGCTTGATTTGAATCCAGAGGCCACCCCCAGGTCCTCCCATAAACCCCCGATCTTATCTTTGTTGCTATGGACATTATCAGAGGGCATAATCACTTGGGTCCTAGGCCAGGGATGGGCATCCAGGTCACAAAGGGGCAACTTTAGGGACCAACTGGCAGGAACCCCTGGGGAGCTCTGCTGTTTGGAATGGTCTGATGGGAGGTTGGCAAAAGCCAAAACGTGGTTGTCAGAGACTGAACGTTGGCATGTCCCCCCACCCCAAATATATAGGTTGGAACCTTAACCACCAATGTGACTGAATGAGAAGTGAAAGTCTTTAGGAGTTGATTAGACTTAGATGAGTCCTGAGTGTGAATCCCCAGTGATGGGATTAGCAGCCTCATGAGAAGAGGAGACGTCAGAACTTTCTCTCTGCCTTGGGGGGCTACTGTGAGAATGGGGCCGTCTGCATACCAGGAAGTGGACCCTCACCAAGAATCCTATCTGTTGCTTGGCACCTGGATCTTGGCCTGCCCAGCCTTCAGAACCATGAGAACGAAATGTCTGGTTTTGAAGCCGTTCAGTCTGTGGTAGTATCCTACTCAGCATGGGAGTGGGAGGTGGGGAGGGAGACAACTGAGAAATCCAGGGGTTCACGGCTTACAGGCAAGTCCCCTGGCTCTCAGGACTGGGCTCACCGCTGGCCGCGGCACCCGGGGAAAGTCCCTGGGCTGCTCCGGACTCCAGTGACCTCATGTGTGTGTTCAGTCTCTACAGTCATGTCCGACTTTTTGTGACCCCCATGGACTATAGCCCAGCAGGCTCCTCTGTCCACAGAGTTCTCCGGGCAAGAATACTGGAGTGAATTGCCATGCCCACCTCCAGGGGATGTTCCTAACTCAAGTACTGAACTCACTTCTCTGCGTCTCCTGCATTGTAGGTGGGTGCTCTACCACTCAGCCACCCGAGAAGCCCCCAGGGACCTCATTGGAAACTGAGAGGCGGGGTGTGAGTCTCTGAGGTCATCTCTGACTTGATGAGCTGAAATGCATCGTTTGCACCTCCGTTCTGGTGCTATGATGGGTAGGGGGGAGGCTGGGAGCCGGAGAGCTAAGCTTTCTCCTCTTTTCCTTCACGCTGGCCCTGCTGTCCCTACAGAAGCCACTGCTGGCCCCTCAGGAAGCCTGCCCTTGTGTAGAAGGGGGTGGGGTGGTGGTTGGAAGGTGCTGTAGGCAGTGAGAAAACTGCAGGGCCAGGAACGGGCAGTCACAACCTCCCCTCTGCACTGTCCTTCTTGGCTGGTGGCAGCTTCCGGATGAACTTTGAGTCCGACAGTCTCTGGGTGAATTGATTAAAGTCAAGGGTATTAATAATAAAAGAATGTAAACTAGATTTTATCAGTGACACAGATCTCGTGGCCACGTGGTGTGTGCTCTTGTGTATGTGCGTGCTGGGAGGGCGGAGATGTCTGTCAAGTTTGGAAAAAGGCCACCTTTTCCTTTGGCTCTGTTTCCTTTTGACCCCTGAGAAGATTTTCGATTCTGTGTAGCACCACAAGCCACCAGGCCTTGGAACGTCAGAACGCAGGGGAGGCAGTGAAGCCAGCCTCTCTGCTCAGTCCTGGGGGTGTTGGAAGGCACCCCGGGCACAGAGTGGGGGCGGATGTCTTCTCTGCTTTCTCCTTTCTAGCCCATCTGACCTTTTACAGGGACCTATGTCCCCGCGACCTTCCTCTCTGAGAAGCTGCGCGGGGGCTTGAGTAGAGACCGGGCGACTCATGGGATGCTCTTAGAGGGGCCCTTCCAGGCCAGGTTGGTCCTGGGATCTCCATGGAGACCATACCTGTGGTCTCACCCCTGAAGACCTGTGCATACCCCCACCTCAGGCCTGCAGGCTCCCAGAGCCAAGGGTCTCCGACTGGTGGCAGCAGTCCTGGGAGGCAGGAAAGGGCAAGAAGAGGGAGTTCCTCTTTCTGGAAGGACCTCCCAGTCCCAGAGTGGTCTAGTGACACAGAAAGTTAGAGGCAACGTCCGAGTCAATCAAATGACCTGACATCTGGAGAAACAGGCCTTGTATTTGCACTTTCTGGTTGGGAGCGGGGAGGGGCTGGTCAGGTAGTCCTGGGTGGTAGAATATTCCTTGTGGTCCTCCCCATGGTGCCTACTGCTAAGAAATGCCTACTGTGCACTCTACCCCCTCCAATCTGCCCAAGGAGCTGGTAAGAGGGAGAGAGCAGAATCCAGGAAGGAAGGAGAGAGAGGCCAGAAGGGGGAGGCAGAAAGGGAGGAAAGGGCTTGGGGACAGAGGGAGCTGGAGAATGAGCAAACAAGCAGTGTCCTGGAAAACAACTTGTTTCCCCTTTCCAGGCTCCCTGCCTGCCCCGCTGGAGGCAGTGATTTAGAATAACGAGCCATAATTTGATTACATTCTCTTCCAGCCTCGCAGGGTAAACAAGAATCTCCCGTGGAAGGAAGGGACTCGCTGCCCAGGCTCTGGCACACTCCCCAGGGCCTGAACAAGGGTTCCCCCTCCTCCTGGGTGCGCCTGAAACACGTAGTTGGGCGGCTTCACCCCCCTCCATTTTCTACCAGGGTTTACATTCTCCGGGTGTCTCCTGCCCCTCCTCCCCTTCTTCCTCTTGGCCTGCCCCAGTAAGGTCCTCACCCTGAAGCCTGCATACCGTGTAAATATTTAAACCCATCTATTATTTCCTGTTTATTAGCAGTGTAAATCCTGAGTTCATTCATTGTGCATCTGTCTCCCTGAACCGTCTCAGAAGAAAAGGCCCGAAGGCAGGGCCGTGTGTCCACCCTTCCCTAGGAACAGCCTTGCTCAGGCCTGTGGTCAGTCATATCACCGATTCTTTAAAAATGCGCTTTTACTTTTTCCACATTTAAAAATTGTGGTCAAATATGCATAATATAAAATTTATCATCCTAACCGTTTTTTTAAGTGTGCAGTTCAGGTGTGTGCTATACATTTGTAACGTACCACTGTCTCCACCGTCCATCTCCAGAACTCTCTTCATCTGTGGATGAAACTCTGTACGCATGAAACACTAATTGCCTGTTCCTCTCTCTCCCCAGCGCCTGGCAACCATCATTCTGTTGGGTTGGCCAAAAAGTTCATTCAACTTTAAGTACAAATGAAAAACACCTTTTCCATTTTCACTTAGAACTGTTTTGAACAATGTATTCACTAACTTGAACCAATTTTTTGGCCAAGCCAATCTTTTCTGTCTCTCTGAATTTGACTCTTCCAAGTATCTCATATAAGTAGCATCATACACCATTTGTCTTTCCGTGACTGGCTTATTTCACTTAGCGTAACATCCTCAAGTTGTGTCCACCTTGTGGCATATTGCAGAATTTTCTTCCTTGTTAAGGCTGAATGATATTCTTTTGTATGTGTACACCACATTTTGCTTAGCCATTCTTCTCTTGACAGACACTTGGGTTGCTTCCATGTTTGAGCTGTTGTGAATAAGACTGCTTTGAACATGGGTGTACAAACTAGCTTTTTAAAAGAATAATGAAAGGCTACCTGTTATTGATTGCTTACTGTGTGCTTGGAACCGCACAGACATAATGACTTAATTGTCACTGGTATCTCCCAGGTGGCAACAGTTCTCTCCGTGAGGCTCTGGAAAGCCAAGTAATTTTACCCAAGGCGAGGAAAGGGGAGAGTGAGGACCATCATCCGCGTGTGCTCCAGCCATGCCCCTTAACTGCACTGTGTTGATGATGGACCTGAAGAAGGAGGCCCAGGGTATGTTACCCACCCTGCACCCCCAGAAAGGCCTGACACTTTCCCTGAGTCTCTGCCCAGTTTGAGAATCCATCCTCCAGTTCACAGGATTCAGTGAGGCCAGTTTCTCCCTCTGGGCTGCGCCTTAGCATCCGCTGTGGGGATTTAAAGCAGATGGACCCCTAGGCATCAGTTTTTTTTTTTTTTTTTTTTTTCCTGGCTGTGCTGCAGTGTCTTAGCAGGATCTTAGTGCTCTGCCCAGGGATTGAACCGGGTCCATGGCAGTGAAAACGCCAAGTCCTAACCACTGGACGGCCAGGGAAGTCCCCAGGCATCAGTCCTCTTTTTTTAAATTTTAATATTTTTTGAGATATAATTGACATGTAACACTATATTCGTTTCAAGTGTACAACATGATGATTTGATATTTGTGTATATTGCGAAACAATAGCCACAATATGTCTAGTTAACATCCATCTCCACAGAAAGTGATAATTTTTTTCCTCTAATGAAGACTTTTAAGATCTGCTGTCTTAGTGACTTTCAAATAGCCAGGCATCAGTCTTTGAAATAACCTCCCCAAGTGCTTCTTGATGCCCTCAGGGTTGAGAAGCACTGGGTTAGGAGAGAGGAAGAAGGATAGACACTCCCACCCACTTCAGCCCCTCGGTCTTCCCCTGTGTCCCCAGCCCCCGCCAAGGGCCACGAATGCCCCAGGTCCAGTGGCTCAGAACCTGGAGTTGCCTCCTCCCCTGCCTCTAGAAGTTCTGTGTGGCGAGTGTGCCTCCCGAAGAGGATGGCCTGGATACAGGGCTCTGCGGGGCCCGGGATGGACCCATCAAGCCCAGCCAGACTCCAGTCCACAGGCTGACAGTCCACAGGCTGCTGGCATTTTTGTCACCTCCCTGGGGCTGAAGACAGTGAAGTGGAGGGCAGGGGTCAGGTCGTCATTAGCAGGGTGGGGAATGGAGGGAGTGGGGTGTGCTGGGGCCCCATGGGGCAGGTCCAGGGACATCATCTTCTCTACCCCCAGGCTGTAGCACATCTCCCTTCGGTGTCCTTGATGCAAGCCCCACCCACCGCCCCATCTCCCTGAGCTCCCCTTAAATCCAGGGTGGTGTCTGGCCCAAAGGATTTCTGGGTGGGGCTCTGCTCTAAGGAGTCCAGCCTCAGGGGCTGCTTGGTGGGGGCACACTGGGGTGAGCAGACTCTTTCAGCCTGTCCTGGATCTCTTCCTCTGAGCTAGCCTTGAGCCAAGAACTCCAAGGTCCCTCTGGGAGTAGCAGTTGGCCGGCTTGGTTTCCACAGCAACGTGGAAGATGGGGGCAGGAGCACATCAGAAGGACATCTGCCTTGGGCACTGAAAGACGGGTCTGGCCACTGCTGAGCTTCATAACCTTGGGCGTTCACATCTCAGCATCTCTATCTGCATTAGAAAGGGGCTGGCCCAGATCCCTGCTTCTCAAAGGCACTCCGTGTTGGAATACTTTGGGAGAGCCTTAAAAACTACCCTTAACTGGATTGCATCCTCAGAGATGCTGCTGATCTAATTGGTATGGGCTGTGGCCTGAGCACTGGGACTTTTACAAGGTCCTTAGTCAGAGTTTGGAGAAGGAAATGGCACCCCACTCCAGTATTCTTGCCTGGAGAATCCCATGGATGGAGGAGCCTGGTAGGCTACAGTTCACGGGGTCGCAAAGAGTTGGACACGACTGAGCGACCTCATTTTCACTTTCACTAGCCAGTGTTAGTCACTCAGTCGTATCTGACTCTTTGCGACCCCATGGACTATAGCCCACCAGGCTCCTCTTACAAGGTCCTTGGAAGATTCTAATTTACACTCAAGTTTGAGAACCACTGTTCTAGATAACTTCTTTCTGACCCTGGTCTCATCATAATATCCATAGGGTGAAGTATTAATCATTCAGTCGTGTTTCTGACTCTTTGTGACCCCTTGGACTATAGCCTGCCAGGCTCCTCTGTCCATGGGATTCTCCAGGCAAGAATACTGGAGTGGGATACTTCTTCAGGGGACCTTCCCGACCCAGGGATTGAACCCGGGTCTCCTGAATTGCAGGTGTATTCTTTACCTTCTGAGCCACCAGGGAAGCAGGATATTTGTTCTATGTATTTGTTCTATGTCACCAGAGGCCACCACAGAGAGGACTCCAGCTGTCCACCTGTCTGGCTGTCCCTAAGGACTGCATGACTCCATACCTCTGTGTCAGCAAGAAGTGCTCGTGCCTTTCCAGCTGAAGTTTATTGCTTCATTGGTCCTGCAATGGAGGAAATTCATGTTTTTGTGCTGAAGTCCCATGCAGTTTACGAAGTTACAGGTTACACATGGGGTATCTTCTTGGTGCATCAATTTCCTAAAAGATATTAGGAGAAAAATTATGATTCACCTTGTAAGTAACTTAAGACATTTTAATATATATACTAACAGATATGTATAGCTGTATCCTGGAGTAGAATGCAAAGCTCGCATATGTTTGGAGCTAAAAGATTAGATGTCAAAGAAATTTGACCATTGTGTCAGGAGGCATCGGCCTGCCATACTCCCTGACTTGGATGACAGTTGGAGGAAAACACTGGAGAAACCTTGAGTCAATCTATGCAGGTGAGGAGCATAAACTCCTGACAGTTCAGGAAGGCTACCTGGAGCAGGCAGCATTTCAGGGAGCTTCTTGGAGAGAGGGGAGGAAGAAATGAACAGGTTGGAAGAAGGGCATGGCTGGAGCTCTGTAGAGCCTGCAGCAGGAGTATAAGCTCAGACAATGTCTTTCTTGCCCTTGGCTTATGAATTTGAGAAAGTCCCCAAGATCCCTCCAATACACACCACTACCCTAGTCCACACCCTTGAGGCCAGACCACTGGCCCTTAGCCTGCCTGCCTGGAGCAGCTGGTGCACGATTGCAACACCAAAGCCCTTGTCTTGGCTTTAGAGGCTGCTGCTGAGTCACTTCTATCGCAGAGGTAGCCGCTGACCACCCAGGCAGTTGCCCCAGTGTTCTGCCATTTCCTCCAGCCTATAGGCTTTGCTTCCAGCCTTAGGGGCTTCCTTGCTGGCTCAGATGGTAAAGCATCTGCCTGCAATTCAGGAGACCCAGGTTAGATCCCTGGGTTGGGAAGATCAGCTGGAGAAGGAAATGGCAACCCAATCTAGTACTCTTGGCTGGAAAATCCCATGGATGGAGGAGCCTGGTAGGCTATAGCCCATGGGGTCGTAAAGAGTCAGACATGACTGAGTGACTTCACTTCACTTCCAGCCTTAGAGAGTCCCTTGGCACTGTAAGGTCAGGAACAGGCTTGGGGAAGGAGAAATTCTCTCTCTGTTTCTCCTGTAAAGTCTGTCTGGCAGACTGCCCTTCACCCTTCTCACCCCTCCCCCTCCCCAGTGGCTGCCAAGAGATTGGGTACAGAGCAGAGAGACCACAGGAGGGGCACCTCTGCCCAGTGGTGAGAGTGCCGCAGGGCCTGAGCCCTGGGTCCTATGTTCTGTAGCCTGGCTATCAGAGAGGGGATCATGAGCCTCAGATGCCACCAGCTTCTTGGCAGAGGGGCTGCTCTTTCTCCTTGGCGACTGGGCCAATGATGCCCTATGGGCACTGAGCGTCCTCTCCAGGCAGGAGGATTGACCTTCGCTTCTGTTCATCCCACCCTAGGGAGGTAGCACGGAGTACTTGTTGACTACATGGACTATTTGTAAATTTGTTATTTATCCGCCATTGCATACTAAGTGTCCAGACAGTGCCATCCACATAGTAGGTGCTCAGTACATATTTATAGTATAAATAAAAAGAGCCTGACTCTGGATTTGAATGCCCTTGGTAGATACTGTGGAACTTGCTTCATTCTGTAAAATGATGATAGTCATAGAACCTACTTCTTAGGACTGACATATATAAAACCTTGAGACAGTCCCCAGTATATGCTAAGCACTCAATAAGTGTTTGCTGTCATCTTAAATCTCTCACCTTATTTTCCAGTCTCTCCTGCCCCATGAAAGGCTCTCTTTGTTCTCCTCTGAGCCGCTGCTGGAGATGTGGTCGATAGCAATGGGGACCAGCTGGGCCTGGCATTTGCCACCTTTGGGGCCTAGGACAGCGTCCAGACCAGGCATGTGTGGGGCCCTCTTCCTTTCTCTGCCCTTCACATGCCTGCGAAATGTGGTTTGAACACACGTCAAGAGAGTCTTGCTTGGTGTTAAGGGCAGGAGGGGCCTGCAGATCGTGAGGTTGACAGTCAAGCGTTCCCCCTTTGGATCACTTTTTTTTTTTCCCTGAGAGAATGATCTTTCTAAGCCAGAAAGAAGACCCTGTCATGCCCTTGCTTACAGTCCCTCCACGGTTCTCTGTCTCCAGCAGCATAAGCCCAGGACGCTGCAGGGGCCCGAGCAGCTCCCAGCCCTCTGCTCCCCCCGCCTCTCCATCTTGTCTCTAGATGTTAGTCTTGGGCTCCACAAGCCAGTCACCCCAGACGACCTACCCTCCCCAGCTGGCCCGCAGGCTCCCACAGTATAAAGCATATGCTCTCCAGAGAGAGTCTGGCCTGGCCGCCACACAAATGAGATGGCCTCAGCGCTGCCTGGAAAGCCCATCCCCTCCCCTGCTCCCCCGACCTCATTTATTATTTTCTTTCAAGGTTCAGCTCAAACATTAACTCCTTTAAGTAGCCTTGACTGACTCCAGCATCCTTCACGTATTTCCTTCTCTGTGTCTAACTGATGAGGGCGTGTGCATCCTTTGAACAGGGCACATAAACGCCACCAGTTTCCCCCACTGGATGGGTAACTTTTTCATTTTTTTTTTTGGAAGAAGTTCTTTATTTTATTTTGGCCAAGCAGCATGTGGGATCTTAGTTCCTCGACCAGGGATGGAACCCACGTCCCCTGCAGTGGAAGGGTGGAGTCTTAACCACCGGCCTGCCTGGGAAGTCCCTGGATGGGCAACTTCTTTGCGGGCCAGTATCCCTGGTGCCTAACTTGGGACTTTCAGCGTGGCGAGCCCAGGGAAAACTTGTGGGAGGAGAATGAATGGATTTCTTGGGGTGTGTAATTACTGGTACACATCAAAGCTGAGAGTGACTGCACCACGGGAGGGTGTGGGCCCTGCTGATGGGCTGGGACGCATTTGGGAGCATGGGTAGTTGGTGGGAAGGGTCAGGCCACTCTGGGCTGGGGTTGGCAGTCTGGGAGCTGGAAGGCCCAGGCTTCTTGTCTCCTGCCCGCTTCCTGGAAGCCTTGTCAGGGCCTCTGTCTGCCAGGCAGGGATTTGGGGTCAGATGGATCATTGTCTCTCTCCTTGTATGAAGGAACTGTGACACTCTCACTTTTAACCTCTGGCATGGGTGGCTGCTCCAAGCAGTAGGCACTGAGGGACCTCCAGACACTCAGTGATCTCTCAGCTCAGGTGTGGATCAGAAGAGGGTGAACACCTTGGAAGGTGATATTATCCAGCCCCTGGCCTCCATGCAGGCCTAGACTGAGAGTGGTCCGCCCTTCACTGGAAAAACTTCTGCAGAGGGAGATTCTCTAAGGCCTTTTCTCCACCTCTCAACACCACGCTCTTGCTGGGCTGAGCCTTTCCATCTCATCTGTGTGGTGGTTAGGCCAGCCTCTCTCTAGAGAGCATAAAAATTGTGGTTATTTATTTATCCTAATGATTTTTTAAATTGTGTTCATTAATAACCATTTATCATGTCTCTGTGTATGTGCTCAGTTGCTTCAGTCACGTCTGACTCTTTTGCAACCCCATGGACTGCAGCCCGCCAGGCTCCTCTGTGCATGGGATTTCCCAGGCAAGAATACTGGAGTGGGTTGTCATGCCCTCCTTCAGGGGATCTTCTTGACCCAGGGATCGAACCTGTGTCTCCTGCATTGCAGGCTGGTTCTTTACCGCTGAGCCACCTGGAAAGCCCTTATCATGCTTCTACCATAGCTAATTTTTATTGAATATTTATAAGGTGCTGAATACATGGATTTTCTGGCTTTTGTTGTTTATTTTTTGGCTGTATGGTGAGGCATTTGGGATCTTTGTTCCTTGACCAGAGATTGAACCCGTGTCTTCTGTAGTGGAAGCATGATTTCTAACCACTGGACCACCAGGGAAGCCTCGGGACAATTTAAATAGTTGGGGACATATGCTGTGGGTTCAGACGGTGGTCAAATCCCAGCTGTGCCACTTGTTAGCTGTGATGTTGGGCATGTTCCTTCATGGCTCTGTGCCTCAGTTTCCTTATCTGTACAATGGGGATAATACAGGGTTGTTGGTAGTTGGTAAGGTTGTGGTTGCGATTAAGTGAGTTAATGCATGAAAAGCTGTTAGAGGAGCACCTGGCATGTCGTAAAATGCTCAGTTCACATGTGCTGTGCTTATTACACAGCCGCTGCCTTCCTGTTCCAGATCTGGCCATTTTTGCACCCTCCCTGTTTGTCGTTCACGTCCACACACTTACCTCACCAGACCAATTCAATCTGACAGACATTTCCTTGCTGTGCTCTCTGTGTGAGGTCTGAGCCGTCCTGTGCCAGGCATTGACGGAGGAACAGATGTGTTAAGTTGGAGTTCCTGCCCTTAGGATGCTGTGAATCCCCTGGACACATGAGGCTGGAGACAGAGGATGAATAAGACAGGTTTCTGCCCCCAAGAAACTCACAGTCCAGATGGGAGGCTGGTGTGGAAACAGACCTGGCAGAAAAATAAAAGGGCCACTGAATATAGAAGCTACAGCTACTTTTTCTGCTTTCTAGGAATGTACTATGTTTCATCTTGAGGAAGTGGTTCTTTTGTGGGGAAATACAGCAATGGGAACTTTGGGTGAGACAGGCCTGGCCTTGAATAGGTGAAGATGAGGTCAAGAGGGAAAGTTTTGCATGTTATCAGATGTTGAGGAAAGTGGCTTCACAGAGGCAACCCAGCAGAGGTTCAGTGGGTGAGGGCCAGCAAAGACATCTCTAGGTCGAATGAAATCTCATCTTTTAAATTTTATTTTTTAAATTTTGGCCATGGCATGCAGCTTGCAGGATCTCAGTTCCCCAACCAGGGGATTAAATCTGGGCCATAGCAGTGAAAGTACAGAATCCTAACCTCCAGACCACCAGGGAACTTCCAGTGAAATGTCATCTGGATTTAAAAATTTTATTTTTCCTTGGTAGATAATATATTTGCATATTTCAAAATTTTAAGTGTATGAAGGTGTAAATGATGAAGAATCTGCCTTTGCTCCTGCCCTCCGTCACTAAGCTTACCACCAGTCTCATGTAACTGCCAGGGGACGAGCTGGGAATCAAAACCTAGGAGTCTGGAGCTTCCGGTCTGGAGTCTGTGCTCTGAACCTCCCCATGTTTCCTGGCTTCCATGTTTCCTGACTTCACAAGTGAGGGGCAGAGCCCAGAGAGGCAGTCACACCGCAGATTGATGGCAAAACCTAGGGGGCTAGAAGCCAGGACCGCACTGAGGACCCTTCCGCTAGCACGTTGCCTCAGTTTGCCTGATGAGCCCAAAGTGGGGCGGGGTGGTGTGGGGGAAGGGTCAGCAGGCGTGTAGTTCTGAGATGGTGGTTTGTTCTGGGCAGTGGTGGTGGGGACAGCCTGGTGTCTGGAGACGTGCTAAACAAACTGCCGTTACAGGCTAACCTGGGCTGTGCCCCCAGAGACCCCTGCTGTGGACTCAAGAGATATATCTGACTCTTAGTGCCCTTTCAACTGTGGTTTGTCCACTTGGTGGCTTTTCTGTGACCCAGACTAACGCCTTGCCCTGTCCTCAAGCCCACCAGGTAACTCTCTGTTTCTCCCCAGCTGTCATCAGTAGCATCATTTTACCACATAAGCAGGATTCATCATGTTTTGGGGGTGGGGGACATTTTTTAAAATTTATTTTGACGTGCACACTGCTATATTTATCTGTTATTTATTTATTTTCAGCTGTGCTGAGTCTTTGTTGCTGCACGCGGGCTTTCTCTGCTTGTGGAGAGTGAGGGCTACTCTCTAGCTGCAGTGCACAGGCCTCTCATTGTGGTGGCTTTTCTTGTTGCGGAGCACAGGATCTAGGTGCGAGGGCTTTCAGTAGTTGCAGCACAGGGGTGCGTTAGTTGTGGCACGCAGGCTTAGTTGCTCCACAGCATGTGAAATCCTCCCGGACCAGGGATCAAAGCCTTGTCCCTTGCATTGGCAGGCAGATTCTTACCCACTGCGCCACCAGGGAAGTCTGATCGGAGGCAGTTACTCAAGGAAACAAAGGAACCACAGGCAGGTGAGAACTGTATATGGTGAGGACTCCATAAATGCTCTCGGTGGTTCCCTGTCCAGGTCTGATGAAAGTGATTTGGGGATCAAAGGTGATGGCATCGAGACACTCTGACCTCTTTCAGAATGGGGCACTTTCAACAACTGTCCCAGTTAGGCTAGGGAGAGCCCCTCCTTGCTGTTCCTCGCACCCCGTCTCCTCTCCCTCAGTCACAGCCCCGGCATCTCTCTGCTGCAGCGTTGCACCCACTGGTGAGTCTGTCTCAGAAAGAGATCAATTCCCCTCCAGCTGAAGACTGCGGGCAGAGCAGTGTCTCCCCTGCCCCCACCATGCCCTGCCATGGCTCGGCTCCTGTTGGCCTCTCCCAGGCCCTGTGAGCACCTTGAGAGCATCTCAGCCTCCCAGCCTCTGACATAGAGCCTGGCACTAGCTGTGTGCTACGTGAGTGCTAAATCGCTTCAGTATTGTCCGATTCTTTGTGACCCTATGGACTGTAGCCCACCAGGTTTCCCTGTCCATGGAATTTCCCAGACAAGATTACTGGAGAGGGTTGCCATGCCCTCCTCCAGGGGATCTTCCCAACCCCAGGGATTGAACCCACGTCTCCTGCATTGGCAGGTAGATTCTTTACCACTCAAGCCACCTGGGAAGCCACTCATTAAAGCCCATGGCACCAAGAAGTGAGTCCACCAGCCTGCCAGTCTCTCTTGAGGAACTCTGTGTCTGCCTAGCTTCTCTAAGTCTGGCCTTAGCAGAGCATCACCTTCCTTCTATCCAGCCTGCTTTTTTTTTTTTTAAGCCACTTTCTTGAGGTGTAATTCACATACCACACAATTCACCCACTTAAAGTGAGGATTCGATGGTTTAGTCTAGTTGCAGAGTTGTGTAACCATCCCCACAAGCAGTTTTAGAACATTTCCATCACTAGCCCACCCATCTTTTGGCTGCACCCATCTTCCTTAGCTTTCAAACACCCACAGTTTTCCTCAACTTAAAAGAAAAAAAGCCTCCTTTGACCCTGCTCTGCACTCTCTGGCCATTGTGCAATATGTTTCCCTCTTTCCGTGACTAAGCTTCTTGAATGAGCGGTTCACACCCACTGCCTTCATTTTCTCAGATTCAATAAACATTTTTTAAAAAGCATCTATGAGGTACTATGCCAGAAGTTTTCATATACATCATCTCATTTAATCCTCATAAACATTTTGTGAGCTGGGAATTATTATCTCTATTTTAGACGTGAGAAATACAAGGAAAGTGACTTGCCCCAGGGCTTTGGCCAGGATCTGGTTCCAGGTTCGTGTGAATCCAGAGTGGGTGCTCTGCTCTACTGCCTGCCATCAAGGCCAGCTGCACAGTCCAACTGCTGACCTTCTTACTCATCATGTGATCTGGGTGTCTGGTCCCAGCACTCCTCTGATGACCTTGCTGCGCCAATCAGACTGATGACCAGTACTGTCTCTTCTTCCAGCCTTAGTTCAAGCTCTTGCTTCCACCTGGCATCCTTTTCCTTCTTATTTTCTATCTGAAAATCTGATAATCCTTTTTTTTTTCTTTTTCCCTTCTTAGATCTGGCTCAGCTCTACCCTGTCCTTGGGAACACCCTATATTTTTGGTTGAGCCTTGGAGAAGGGGTTGGCAGAGGATGAATTGGTTGGATGGCATCACCAGCTCAATGGACATGAGTTTGAGCAAACTCCAGAAGATAGTGAAGGACAGGGAAACCTGGCACGCTGCGTGGTCCATGGGGTCGCAGAGTCGGACACGACTGAGCGGCTGAACGACAAGAACCTGCTTATGAGGGCTATGACTTGCTTTGTTTGTTATCTAACAGCTTGGTGTTCTAACTGAAATGGCTGTGACTGTAGTTTTAAATTTCCTGGGACTCTGAAACCACATTGGTATACTGCAACCCACACTTTGCTGTATTATTATTATTATCATTTTAAAGTACCCCATCAGGTACAAGATCAGCTGGCACTTTAAAAAAGTAATTTTTATTTTTGGTTTTACCATACCACATTCACGTGCCACATGGCATGAGGGCATTTCCTTCTCCAACCAGGGACTGAACCCACACCTCCTGCAGTGGAGGTGTGGGGTTTTAACCACTGGACCACCAGGGAAGTCCCACCTTGCTGCATTATGATGGACAGGTGCTCAGTAAGTGTTTTAGCAGAAAGGAAAGAAGGAGAGAATAAAGGGAGGAAGGGATAGAGGAATGGAGGGAAGAGGGAGGCTTTGGGGGTTGATACGATGGTAGTGACAGTAGGTAACCCAGGAGATATGCACAGAAAGGTGTTTTCAATCGTGAAATCTACATTAAAGGACAAAATAAAACTGGTGTCCTAGTGAAGAGTCCTCACATACATGTGCCCAATGATTACTATTTGTATTAATTTCAATGACCTCTGCCCTGATCCCATTCCTGGAGATGGTACTTGTGTCCTCCTCTGGGTAAGAAGCCTTCCAAGCAGGGACCATGTCTGTCCCTGATCACTTTCCTGGACTCAGCACAGGGTCTGATACATGGCAGACTTCCAAAACTGCTTAGCAAAAAAGTAGATTTACCTGTTGCTCATCTGAATCCCTGAAGATGTGTTCCATAGGTGTCTTTGGGATATGTATCAGCTCAGCCACCTCATTCAAGAAATACTAATTAAGCACCTACTGTGTGCCCAGCATAGTTCTAGGCACTTGGGATTTGACAGTGAACAAACAGATATGTTTGCCTGCCCACATGGAACTGGCACTCTAGTGGTTGAGAGAGATGACAAAGAAGAAAACACAAAAATTAGTCAATTTTAGGGTATATTAGAGACTGATAAGGACTTTGGAAATTAAGAGTTGAATAGGATAAGGGGAGAGGATTGAGAGTGTTGATAGAAGATTGGTTACAGAAGTATATTGTTGGGTCAAAGTAGGCTAACTGAGTGGTGAGATTTAGGATCAAAACCTGAAGGAGGTAAGGATATCTGGGGGCAAAGAATTCAAGGCAAAGAAAACAGCAGCAGTAAAGGTCCTGAGGCAGAAAAGTGTTTGAGGCCGGTGTGGCTGGAGCAGAGGGAAGGGGAGGGTGAGAGGAGGGGAGGGAGGGGGCAGAGTGCTGGAAACCATCGTGAGCCCCTGGCTTTTACTCCAAGTGGGAAGTAACACTGGTGTGTGTTGAACAGAGGATGGATGAGGTTGTCTTGAAAAGGGTCAACTCTAACTCTGGTGACTGTGTAGAGAGTAGACTGTAGGGTCCAAGAGCAGAAGGAGGGAGAGCTGTGAGAAGCCCCTGAAGTAAACCAGGAGAGAGGGGAAGGCAGCTTGGTGGTTGGGAGTCATAGGGCTTGAATGTATTTTGAGGGTAGAGCCAACAGGACTTCCTGATGACTGAAGGTGAGATGAAGGGAAGTGTCGATGGTGGCACTGAGCCATTCGTTGGTAGGAAGGAGTTGCTATTAGCTGTGGTGGGGAAGTTATGAGTGAAGTGCCTTTGGAGGGAAAAATCAGGGGTTTGGTTTGGATACGTTGAGTTTGAGTCCCTAGCGGGCACCTAGGGGGCGCTGATGCATAGGCCGTTGATTACTCAGGTCTAGAATCCTGTGCTCTGGCTTGACTGGAGTCTGCTCTTTACCACCTGTGTAAGGCTGCTTGCAGGTACAGAGGGTTCTGGTCCCATAGACCAGGTCTGCACAGTGTGTGGGGTAGCTCTGTTTCTGAGGCTTAGTTTCCTCATTTGCAAGACTGGTGTGAATAATACACATTTGGGGGGCTGCTGCGGGAGGTCACATGAGAGAGCCGACGTGAAGCGCTTAACACAGTGCCTGGCACAAAAGAAGCAATGGAATGGCTGTGAGAAAATAACAAGGAGCCAACCTGGAGTGGCTCCTGTGGAAAGAAAAGTGAAAGCGTTAGCTGCTCAGTCGCGTCTGACTCTATGGGACCCTACGGACTGTAGCCCACCAGGTTCCTCTGTCCGTGGAATTCTCCAGGCAAGAACAGTGGAGTGGGTAGCCATTCCCTTCTCCAGGAGATCTTCCCGACGCAGGGATCAAACCCGGGGTCTCCTGCGTTGCAGGCAGACTGTTTACCATCTGAGCCACCAGGAAAGCCCTGGCTCCTGGGGCCCAGTCTTCAAACGGGTTAAGGGGGTGTGGAATAAGGGGTGGGGAGAGGAAAGGCTAAGAGTGAGGTCAGAGCCCAGGGGTGGGGGTGGCGGATGTGATTTCATTGTTCCAGGGGGACCGGAGCTTGTCGACCAGCAGGAAAGGGTGGGTGTAGGGCCATCCAACGGCAGGTGCTCGGATCAGTTTCTAGGCTTGGGACTGAGCAGCTCTGAGTGTCCCAGCCAGGATGACAACAGGCAGGGCAGGCTGTGCGGTGGCCTGGGAACACTGTCCTTACGCAGTAGCACCCACAGGAGATATTAACCAGTACTTGGCCTTTTCAAGCCCATATCTTTTAAGAGAAGAATCCAGAATTTCCTCGGCTTTTCTTCCAGGCACAGCACATGGCTTGTTGTGTGGCAGGGGTTTAATGAATGTCAGCATGTGTCCTTCTGTCCATATCTATAGAATGGTGGCGAAGAAACCATAGTTTCCAGAATTTCTGTGACGATGACATGTCGTATCTTTGCAGCGGTGCTGATTTTTAACCCCTAGGACAACTGAGTCTCAGAGATGTTCAATAACCTCCCTACGGTCACATTTACTATGGGATAGAGGGAGATTTGGGGGCAGTCTTCCTCGGCAGGAAGTCTTCAGCAAGTTTAGAAAGTGAGGAGGGCAGAACTGGGCAGAGTGGAAGGAGGGTCAGGCTCCATCTGGGCAGGGCCTGGCTTTCATAGTGGGTCCAGGCAAGGTGGGGGAGTGAGTGAACTGGATGAAGCCACAGTGAGTGAGACCCCAGAAAGTGGGGCAGGGTGTGGAGTCAGGGGAAGGCATCCCATGCAGTTTCCTGCAGTTCTTAGAGAGGGGGCAGGCAGTGATCTTGGGTGTAAACCAAACCAGCAAACCCTCTGGCAAGGGCAGTGCCATCCTCCCATTGCACAGCTGGGGCTGCTTAGACCTGGTGAGGGTAAGGACCTTGCTCAAAAGTCACATGGACCAACAGTGAAGGAGCCAGGATTGTGACCCAGCTCTGCTCAACCACAAAGGCTGCCCTCTGTCCACTACACGATGTGGTTGCTGTCATGACCTCCAGGCAACAGGGGGATAGACAATATCAGATGACTTTTGGCAGATTTCTTCCAGCAGAAACATTCTCTCCGTCTCTGTCCCCAGTCTCCCTCCACACTCTCCCCTGCCTCCTCCCTCTCTCTTTTCTCCTCATTACTCAACCCGTAGTAACCCCGAGGGCAGGCAGACTGTCTGCACGGTTGAGGGAGGAGGAGACCAGCTCTTCTGGGTGACACACATGCACCCTTTGCAGCCTGCGCACCTCCCTCCCACCTCACCCACACGGTGGGGAGGCCCCCCTCCCCCACTGCCCACTCTGCAGGCATCCATGGCTGAGGGGGTCTTTTCCAGAATTAGCCACCAAGAACAGCTGGAGCAGGGAGGGGGAGGTGGGAGAAGGGATGGAGGCTAACAGCTTCCAGATGTGCCAGGGCACGAGAGAGCCGAAGGAGCCTCCGGTCCAGTGGTCTCCTGCCGTGGCTGGAGGCTGGGAGGAGCTGGCCTCTGTGTCCCAGACTTCAGGACTGCCAAGGCAGCTGGGCAGATCCCTACTCAAGAGCTTCATGCAAATCCATGTGAGCAGGGCAAGGAAGACTTCTGTGCTGCACCTGCAGGAAAACCCCTGTGGCCCAGTTCTTACTATGCCTTTAAAATTTTTTTAAATTAACATCCAACTTTTACTTTATTTTGTTTTCAGGCTGCACCATGGGGCATGCAGGATCTTAGTTCTCTGATCAGGGATCGAACCCACGGCTCCTGCACTGTGAGCTCGGAGTCTTAACCACTGAGCCACCAGGGAAATCCCTGATTATTACTTTATTTATATCACTAAGCTTAAATGACTCGGAAGAGACAAATGAGTGGTTCTATCCTATTTCGGGAAAAGTTTCCAATCAATGCTGGTTATGTGGTGACAGGTAACTAGGAATGGTGACATCTTTGGGTCGAGACTGACGATGAAGCATGGGCTCTGGTGCTATGGTTCATCTCCAGCAAGACTCTGGAGATGACGACCAATGCCAGTCACAGAAACATGGAGCCTCTAGGGCTGGTCCCAAATTTGCATCTCTTCCCAAAAGCTAACAAATCCATAAAATAACAGGCTTTAAAAAAAGTTTTAAAATGAAGCCCAAATAAGATTAAAACTATACTCTTGATACACTTTCCCTTCCAAAATTTACATAAGCACACTTTTTCTCTACTAATATTAATCCTGATACTATCGACCTTGGCTATACTGCCAGTGGTGGAGGCAGAGATCAGGGGCTGAATTCTAAGCACTCAGAATTGAATCCCAATTCAGCCACTTACCAGCTAGGGAACCCAAGGCACACTGCTCAGCACTCTTGGCCATGCAATGGTTTCTGTTTCATGAAGCTATTATTAGAGTTGAATAAGTTAATCTATGCAAAACACTTGACGTGGTGCCTGGCATGTAGTACATTTTTACCATTCAGAAAACACCTACCTTGTTTCAGAAGCTGTGCCATTTTACCCTTGCAACCTGGAAATTAACTATGAGTACCCCCATTTTTATGAGCAGAAGTTGAGGATCAGAGAGGCTGAATGACTGTCCAGGGTCACATGGGTCAACATGAACCCAGACCTATTAGACCCTAAAATCCAGGCTCATTATACTGGGCCCCTCCCTGGTTTTTGTTGCTGTTGTTACTATGTTTCCATTAGCAGTGAAAGGTTCCAAGACCTGTTAGGGGCTTGGTTGCATCATTTTCAACCCTGCTCACCTAAAGAGAGGACTGTTTCAGAAAAATGGGCTACAGCTCAGGGGTTCAGAGGGGCCCTGGGAGGAGAAGCCAAGGGCCCTAGAGGGGCACTAAGAACAGGAGATTTCAGGACGTGGGAGGAGCAGGGTGGGGAGGGGGGCTGGGAGGCTGGGGACAGGAGATCCAGAGGTTGGGAGGAGTCCAGGTTGCCCCAAGGTGCCCTCAGAGTGCCCCCAGCCCTCTGAGCAAAGCCCCTGGGCCTGCTGGCCGCTCTTTCTCCTGGTGTGTGTGTTTCTTGCTTTGCCAGGGCTGCTCCGCTTCTGCACGTCTTCTCTTTGGCCGGGGCGGGGTGGTGGAGGGTCTCCAGAATTCCCCTTTGTGGGATGGAGGGGACAGGAGGAGGAGGACCAAGAGTGAGGGGGCTGGAGCCGGCCAGCAAGGAGGCCCGCCACTGGCCCGGCTCCCAGGGCCTGGGCCCGAAGAGGGAGCTGCCTGCCCCTCGCTATTCCCTCCCCCTGCCCCCCAGGGCTCCTTGGCTGCTGAGCCTGCCAGCTGGGCCCCCGCCAAGCCAAACAGCTGCCAGGGGGAGAGGAAGAAGCATTTCCGAGCAGAGAGGCCCCTGTGGGCTCCAAATCAAACCTAGAATCCCCCTTTCTCACCGCCAAGTGAAAAGGAGAGTCTGTGCACATGCACACAGGCATGCATGCATGGCACCAGGGAGCCCGGCCGGGGCCTGAGGGCCTGGCTGGCCACAGGATGGGGGTGGGGCAGGGTGTCTGGGTGCTGGCCTGGGAGGTAGAGGGGGACTGGGGCCATGATCCTGCCAAGTGGGAGGGGGGTTGGGGAGTTAGGTTTGGCAGAGGTTGGGGAGGGGTTCAGTGGTTTAATACCCCCAGCCCCCCAAATCTATACCTGAGACCTCACTGTGTGATCTTATTTGGAAATAGGGTCTTTGCATATATCATTAAGGTAAAGATTGAGATGAGATCATGCTGGATTAGGCTGGGCCCTAAATCCAACGAGAGTGTTCTTAGAAGCAGAAATGAACATACAGAAACCCCTGGGAGGTTTGTATGTGAAGATGTGAGAGAGAAGGGAGAAGAAGGCCACGAGAGAATGTGCATGAAGCTGGAAGCAGAGATGCAAGCCTGGAGCCAGGGAACGCCTTAAGCCACTGGAACCTGGAGGAGACAAGGGAGGACTCCTTGCTAGAGCCTTCGGAGGGAGCCTGACCCTGCTGACACCTTGCCTCCAGACTTCTGGCCTCCAGAATGGCAATGTAACGCATATCTGTTGTGTTAAGCCACCAAGTTTGTGGTAATTTGTGATGGCAGTTCTAGAAAACAGATAAAAGGAAGCATATGGCAAAGGGGTTGGTGGGGCCAGGGGTTGATAAGAAAGCCGTGTAAAGCGGAATGAAAAATGAAAAAGATCTGTTATTCATCATACTACTCTCCTGTGCCAGGCACATTTAAAGATACTTATCTCATTCTTCACAAGGACCCTGCCGGGAAGAATTGATTCCCATTCTATAGAGAGATTCAGACCTAAGTTTGTTCCACGAAGTTGGGATTCCAGTATCGGATCCTCCGTCTCTGAAGCCTGGCCTCTTCCCACCTTCTCTCAAGGGAAGCTCAGCAATTTCTGGGCTCGAGGATACATGCTTCAAGTCGGAGGGAAGTTCTCCCAGGGCCCAGGAGGGGAACACGCCATGCCTCACGGGAGAACTGGGCGAGGGGTCATTACCTCATTGCTCTGGGGCCCTATGACTAAATGTCCTGGATACTCTTTACTCACCAGTGTCCCTGGAGTCCTCGGGGACACGTCTGAGGGTCTGGTTGCATCCCCAGTTTTAGGGAGGGAAGAGAGACACCCCTGTTTACCTCCTGCGTGCTGCTTCAGCCACCACTGCTACCCCCGCTGTCGTCACCTCCCAGCAACGCCATCACTTCTGCTGTCACTGCCAGCCCTCCGTCACCACCACCATCACCTCTACCTCCGCGAGCACCGTCACCATGACCACCATCAACACCAGCTCTCCCCCCACCACCACCACTGAGACTGCTAGGATGACCGCAACAGCCACCGCCACGTTCTCACCTCCATCACCTCCCCTCTACCCCTTCCACCATCACCACCACGATGGCCGATCACCATGTGACATACCGGAGAGGTCAGGGGCAGGAAGGGGACTCGGGGGAGACTTCCTGTGCCGGGACAGCTCAGCCGACCCTAGCAGGGGAGGACTTGGGTATACTTGGTATGTATCTGGCTGACAGATGGCATCGGTAGTGGAGGGAACCCAAAATTCAACCTTGCAGGGAGGGGAGGTGAGCCTGCCTGGCAGCTGTAAATCCGGAATGGGACACAGGCTGTCTTCATGGGCGTGGGTTCAGGCGGGTGGAGGTTATTTGAGTGACACGTCCCGGCCCTGCCTGGCTCGTGCTCATCTCGAGGGGATGCGGATTTTGGCGGGTCCCTGGCTCCCGGCCACCTGCCTGGCCTGGCCGTGATAGTGAGGTCATGAGAGTAGCTGTACCCAGAGTCCTGGGGGGTGGAGTGGGAAGGAGGGCCCGCCCTAGCTGGGAGAGAAAGGCCTCTCTCCTCAGGCTGACCCTACCAGAAATGATGAGGTAAGCCCTCTTTCTAATTTTTTACACAGAGATTAAACATTTTTTTAATTAAAAAAATTATTTTAAATTATCATTTGATTTTTGGCTGTGCTGCTTCTTCGGCATTGCAGGTAGGCTTTCTCTAGTTGTGGCGACTGGGGACTGCTCTCTAGTCGAAGTGCGTGGCTTCCCATTACGGCGGCTTCACTTGTTGCGGAGCCCAGCCTCCAGGCACAAGCGCTTCAGCGGTTGCAGCTCATAGACTCTAGAGCTCGGGCTCAGTATTGTGGCTTATAGGCTTAGTTGCCTCACAGCAGGTGGAGTCTTCCCAGACCAAGGATTGAACCTGCGTCCCCCGCAACGGCAGGTGGGCTTTTAACCCCTGGACCACCAGGGGAGTCTGATGTACGCAGTCCTGACACTTCATTCCTCCAGACTCCACTCTCCTCCGCCTGCCCCTCAGTGGCTCTGGGTGCTGTGGGTGTTCTCTGCCATGAGCTTGGAGTTTCTCTTCCCCAGGAGACCCTGGCTGGTCATGTGGTTCAGTCACCTGGGGAAATAGAGGGACCAGAAGGCTCTGTTCTGGGGGCAGAGAGAGAATTGACTATTGGAGAGAGTTATCTCATTTCTCCACTCAGCTGGGCAGCCCTTCCTGCCATCTTAGGCCAAATGTGTATGGTAGTCGGGGAGGACGGCAGAATGTTCCAGAAGTTCAGGTCACAGCTGCTCCCCTCACCTCTTGTCTGCAGGCCCAGCCAACCTCAACTGCCTTTAAGGACGGGGCTGGCCAGTTCTGGGAACAGCCTCTCAATCCTTCCAAGCCACTAAACTGCCCAAATGCCTGGCTAATCCCACCATCTAGGATCACACTTGAGAGCTTCTGGAAGTGGGAAACAATACTATCGCGGGATGTGTTTATCTCTGCATCAGGCGTGAGAGCCGGGCAGACAGGCTGGCGACTGGAGAGGCCGAGGGGCCACTGAATCCCAGAGACCGAGGAGTGGAGGGCGGGGTGGGTGACAGCCTCAGGAAGGGCCCAGGCTCTCCCCACACCCTGGGAAGTGGGTGTGATTGGAGCTGCCTGCGGCTCGCTCCTGCAAATCACTCCCCAGGGGAAGGCTCTTTGCTGGGTTGGGAAAGACTGGCAAGACGAGACCTTTTGATGGCGATTCAGTAGCGATAGCCAGTGTTTACTGAGCACCTGCTATGTGTCAGGCCCTTTCCAAGCACCTGATAGGTGTCCTGATTGAGCTCCCCCACATCACTGTAAGATGAATACAATCACTGCTATATCCATATTTTGCAGGTAGCATCCTCTGTGACTGGGGGCAAACCTTTGCTCTCTGGCCTCAGTTTCCTCATCTGCTCTCTGCAGTCATCCGACTCAGCCTGCTGTTCCCCGAAGGTTTTTCCAGGTGACATTTGGAGTCAAGCTACCTGTTTGGAAAGTTTCCTGTTTCTGGGGCCTCCCTGGGATCAGCCTGGTCCCTGGCAGTGGCTGGGGGTGGAGAGAAGACACTGGCCTGGAAGGCCCCTATGTGGCTCTTATGTGGCCTTGTGGCAGTGCCCCTTTGACTGGGCTCTGTCAAGAGGAGCAGGGCCATCACAGATCAGAGACAATAGCCGAATGTGCCTGTTCACTCACAGACCCCATCTGGGTGTGGGTGTGGGGGTGAGGAGGGTCTGCTGGGATCCAGTTCCCACCAACCCTGGATTCCCCCTGGCCTCCCCTGACTGTGTCCCCTTCCCCATCAAAGGCAGTGGTAGGAACCAGGCAGACCCTTAGCTGTCACTCCCTTCCCATCTCATGCTCTCCTCCAGCCCTCAGAGCACCCAGTGGGCAGCATCTCAAATTATCCTCCTCACCCCACTCCGCCACACACCCCAGAGCCTTTCTATTTATCCTGGAGATGCTTACTAAATGCCCACTCTGTGCCAGGTACCCTTCCAGGTGTAGGAGGAAAGGGACGGATAAAACTTGATCCTTGCCTTCCTGTGACCTAAGGAGATCACAGCCTAGTGGGGTTTAATCCCAAACCAGTCCCCCATCCCTTACCCTCCATACTTCGCCTCTTGGACACATCCTCATGTGTTTGGGAGATCAACGAGGGTGGAGGACAGAAGTGGAGAGGGGGATTCTCTGGAGTCTAGAGGTCAGAGAAAATCTGGAGCACCGGAGGAAGCACTAAGAACTGGAGACAGTAGACCCTGGAGGGGCACACCTGGCCTGTGGACCCATTTTTTCTCACGGCTACCTGGGGCTAATACCTGATGGGAAGATGCTGGTGAGTGCCATCTTCCTCTTTGCTGGAGGAGACTCTCAGCTATATATGAGCCTGTTTGTTGAGCTGGAATTCTGAGATCCATTGAGGCTAACTTAACAAGGCTGAGGAATCTTGTCTTTATGCTAGATGGCCATGGCCTTAGCAATAGATCAGCAGTTCTACTATTAATACTAAAGAAGAAGAGATGGATAGAAGTCTATGACACAAGGTCTTAGCTGGGTGAGAGACGGGTGCAATGAAGACTGAAAAGAGTGTCGGAGAGAGGGACCTACATGTGTGGAGGTGCTCAGGCGGACAGGGCATTGAGAATGACTCAATGACTCCCAGCTTCTGGTCTGATCAGCCGGGTGACTAATGGCTGCATTTGCTGAGCTGAGGGACCCTGAAGAAGGAGCAGGTTTTTTTTTCCCCTTCCAAACATTTACCTTAAATCATTTATTTATTTATGGCTGCACTGGGTCTTGGCTGCTGCTCACAGGCTTTTTCTAGTTGTGGAGAGTGAGGGCTACTCTCTAGGTGTAGGGTGCAGGCTTCTTGTTGCAGTGGCTTCTTATTGCAGAGCTCAGTAGATGTGATGCATGGGCCCAGCTACCATGCATGTGGGATTTTAGTTCCTTGACCAGGGATAGAACCCACATCCCCTGCACTGAAAGGCAGATTGTTAACCACTGGACCTTGAGGGAAGTCCAAACGAGCAGATGTGGGGATCAGCACAAGTTCAGCACTGGACCAGTTGAGTTGAGGGGCCTATGAATCATCTACGTAGTAAGGCTCCTAGAGACATGGATCTGGCCTCAGGAGACGAGCCTGGGTTGTACGTCTATATTGGAAATTGTAGGCTTGTCAGCTGGGGGCTTCCCAGGTGCCACTAGTGGTAAAGAACCTGTCCGATGATGCAGGAGACACGAGAGACGTGGGTTTGATCCCTGGGTTGGGAAAATCCCCTGGAGTAGGAAATGGCAACCCATTCCATAGTCTTGTCTGGGAAATTCCACAGACAGAGGAAGCTGGTGGGCCACAGTCCATGGGGCTGCAAAAAGAGTCAGACATGAGTGAGCACACACACACACACACACACAGGCATGTTAGTGGCAACTGCAGTCATCACGGGAGGGAATGAGAAGGCCCAGGGAGCAGTTAAAAGTGAGAAGAGAAAACACTAAAGGCACAACCCTGAGAACCCTCATTTTGTGGCCTCCTGGTCCTTATTTCCCTTTGGGGATAGTCTCTCTACCATCTTGTAGGGTGATATATCAGATAATCTCTCATTGTAGAGTTTTAGAAGGCTTCCTAGAGGCCTGTCCTGTCAGACCCTCCCTCGCACCTGCATGGGACAGCCTAGCAGTGGCCTTGTGAGCTGGGCTCAGCTGACCAGACTCTACCTTGCGACTGGGTATCTTGAGTGTCTTAACACTAGCATGGAAGAGGCCTTTGGAATCCAGCCAAGTAATTTATGTCTCATTTCCAGTCTCCCAGTCCAACCCCTGAGCTACTTCCTCAATATTTTTCTAATAAATGCTATTGGTGGTGGAGGCGGGGAGGGGGGAACCTTATAAATGCCAGAGTTGGTTTCTGTTACTTACAAATAAAGAGGAGCCAGCAAAGGAAAATGAGCTGGATGGGACTTCAGAGAGGCCAGAGAAAAACTAGGGGAGTAGAGTTTCATAAAAAATAAGCAAAAGAGTATATATATCTTGAAGGAAGGAGTAGCCAGTGGTGTCAATTTTTATTAAAAAAAATGTCCAGTATGTTTAAATAAGCATAGGAGGAACAGGCAAGAAGGAGACACAGCTGTTAACAATGATTAACCATAGGGGGGAGGCTCAGATAGATCTCTGTTTTAAAGGAAGGAACCTAACTCATACTTGCTCAAGACAAGAACAACAAAGAAGTCACTTATTGGCTTATGGTCACTGAAGAGTCCACAAGTGGACCTGTCTTTGGCACAGCAGAAATAATGTCATCAGGACTGGTCTCTGCCCACCTGCATCGGGTTCCTTCTCAGGCAGCTTCTGACAGATGCACATCCAGTTAGCAACTCCAGAGCAGACAACTATTAATATTCTCCTTCCCAGGGGCTTCAGTAAAATCCCAGCATTGGCTCTATTGGCTTGGTTTGGTTCATATGTGACTTCCTGAACCAATTAGGATGTGTTGGCACTTGAGTGGCTTGGCCTGAATCACATGTCTCCCCCTGGAGATGGGGGTGGAGGTGAGTCATCTCCATCTAAGTCATTTCTATCAAGGGCTCAGAAGAAATCTAGACACGATGATCAGAAGAAGGAGTGGGTCCTGGGCAGAGAAATCAAAATCTGTAGCCCAATTTACCAGGAGGAACGGTATAAGAACTGGTTAGATTTGGGTTCCCTGGGCCATCCCTGGAGGTCAGGGGCCAAGGCCCCTGGAGGCACATTTCCCTAAAGCAATGGGTACTGGGCAGACCTGGCACATGAAGGTGGTCCTGGTGGTGGGGAGACGTGAGAATAATAAAATAGCTTAATGGATAAGTGAAGTTAGAGACTTGGATTTGAATCCAGGCTCTGCAGCTCGCTACCTTTTTACTTATCAGTTTCATTTCTGGAAACTAGGTTAATGTCAGAGGAAGAAATAGTGCCTACTTCTTAGGATTCTTATGAGACTCAAAGGGAATAATCTACATAAAGGTTTAGCTGTGTTCCTGGCAAGATGGTGAGTGCTCAGTGAATGTCTGCCATTATTACAGTGTTTTTAGGGGTGTCCTATGCCCTCGAGAGGGAGGCAGGCAGTCTTTGAAGCCCCCTTCCTTGTGCCATCAGAATCTCCCCAGTTCAGGGCTCAGAATTCACTCATGCACTCTATCACAGCCCAGCCAGATCCCAGCCCAGCCAGATCCTAGCCGCAGAGTACACCCCAATAGGGCTGGGTGGAGCACTGGGGGAGATGCTGGAGGGTCAGAGACTGGGGAGGAGAAGGTAGGTAAGGAGGGTGAGGTGGACCAGGAAGGCGAGGAATAAGGGGAGGGGTGATTTTGGGCAGAACCAGCAGGGGTCACTGCAGATCTAGGTAACCTCAGGGAGGTCTCCGGGCCACGCAAGGGCCCTCTCACATTACTACCTGCCTTCGCAACCATCATCGCTGGGATGTGGTGCTCTGGCCAGCTCTGGGCAGAGGGGTTGGGGTTTGACTCATGTAGTTGCGTCCACCCTTGTGCCCTCCAGGGCCTTCCATCTCTCCTCCCATGGCAGACCTTCATGGTTGGGTGTGTGCCTGGCTTCCCGCCTCCGCTGGACCTGAGTTCCCACAGTCCCTAGAAAGTGGCTCTGGAGATGCTTCCATATAGAGAGTTCTGCATCCAAATGTGTTTCCTCATCTCTCTCCTCCTCCCAGAAGATCTCAGCCCATACTAGCACGTTAGAGGCTCAGAGAGGTCCTGCAGGCAGTAAAAAGTGTCAGACTGTTCAGCCCAGGTTTCCGATGCTGATTCCAGCCCTTTCACCACATAGCACACTTAGGGAAACACTGGTTTCAGGCACCATCCTGGACGGAGGGTAAACACCCCAGGGAAAGTTAAGCCCATCCCCCCTTCTATCGCAAAGTATTAATAATATGCAACCGTATGTTTGTTCCCACGGATGAAGAAGCCTGGTAGGCTGCAGTCCATGGAGTCGCTAAGAGTCAGACACGACTGAGTGACTTCACTTTCACTTTTCACTTTCATGCATTGGAGAAGGAAAAGGCAACCCCTCCAGTGTTCTTGCCTGGAGAATCCCAGGGACGGGGGAGCCTGGTGGGCTGCCGTCTATGGGGTCGCACAGAGTCGACACGACTGAAGCAACTTAGCAGCAGCAGCAGCAGCAGCAGCATGTTTGTTATAGAGAAAGGAAAAAAAAAAAAGTGCAAGGAAGAAAATTACCTCCCTCATCTCCTGATCCTTAGAGTCACTTCAAAAAGCTCTGGTCACTGCCCTCCCTCTTCCCAGGGAGGAGGTGACCATGGGGTTCCCCTCAAGGCACACCCACTTCTATTGAGGGGGAAGCCCTATCCGGAGAAGGGCCCTTTTAGCGGTCATCGCATCCAACCCTCTGTCTCCACCCTGCATAATTCTTGCCTCCCTTTCTCAGAGACCTTCCTAGGGGGAAGGAGGATGGTGGTGGGGTTTCAGAGGGTGCTGAGTGGCATCGAGGGGAGGGAGTCTCAGGATCATGAGGGTGGAAGGAGATCTTCCTTTCTAGGCAGGGAGACAGGCTCTGAGGGGACATGGCTTACAGGGGTTTCGCCTTGAGCCGGTGGCGGCGCCCGCAGAGCCCTGGCTCCCGGCCGGGTGTCCTCCCCACCGCTCCCCCAACTGCTCTCCACACCAGAGCTTGTAGAGGGGCCTGTGCCCTCCCTGCACGGCTGCAGTTTCCTCTGCGGGGCTGTCGGGCCACCCGGGGTGTGTGGGTGCCGGGGGCGCGCACCACGGTTGTGTAACAGGCTCTGGGCTGTGCGCGCGCTCGGTAACCTGATGCAACAGGGAAGTTGCGGTCCCGGTCCCGTGAGCCGGGGTGTGGGCTCTTGGCTCCGGCCCAAACCACAAGGAATATTTGGCTTGCGGCTGCGGAGGCCAGGCATGGGGGGCCGTAGACTTGTCTACGTCAGGGCTTGTCCGTTCCTGGGGTGCCCACATCCTGGTCCCTGTGGGCACAAGGCTTGAAATGGGGCTGTCGGGTCAGCTGATGCTACGGGTGTTGTGGGGGGGTTAGTGCGGAGAAGAGGGCCTTGCTCCATCCTCATCCTGTTTGCCAGGATGCCTATTGTGGTGGGGGTGGGGTAGGTGGGGCTTTCTCTTGTGGTTCCATCCCTTCCTGGTTGTAATTACGCCCCGCCCCCCCCCCCCCAATCCTGGAGCCCTCACCTCAGTTCGTGTCTCACTCCCTCCGCCCTCCTGAGTCTCCCAGTTCTACTAGTCACCGCACCCCCCCTCCCCCCGCCCCATAGTCTTTTCTAAAGGCTCCTCGCTCCCTTTGAGGAGAAGCAGAATGGAGGAAGATAAAAAAGAATAGCCGCTTGCTGGGCAGGCCAGGTTTTAACCGCCACTGCCATTTCTGAACGGAGTGCCCAAGAATGATCTGTATCTTTCACTCACTCTCTGGTGGATTGAGCATCCGGGTACCCTCGCCCCTGCCTCTCCATCAGCAGATGAAGCAATGGGCACTTTGGAGAGCCAAGGGCCTTGGAAGGGCTCTGGCCTTGAAAGCAGGCACTCTGCCCCCTGCCCTGTGCCTCAGTGGACACCTGTGAGCCCTGCCTCCTCTCCAGTCCGAGGGAGAGAGGAGGCATGTGCGATTCTTCTGTCCCACCCCACCCACTCTAGCTCCTTAGAGAACCAGCATCTTCAGGGGTGGCCCGTGGGCTGCAGGACTCAGGGGGGCTGGGGGAGGAGGAAAAAGAACTTCTGTGTTCAGGGTGTCACCTCTGTCCCTGGCTGGGTTACATCTGGCCCCCTGGGGCTCCTCCCCAGTGCTCTCAGAATGCCTTACCTCTCTATCACTCTTTCCTACACTGGCTGCCAGTGTTTTGATAACCCATTTATGCATCTGTTTTTAAAAAATAGATAACTTACAGTGCTTATTGTGTGCTAGGCCTCACATATGTTAATTCATTTTTTCCTCACAGCAGTTCAGTTCAGTTCAGTCACTCAGTCGTGTCCGACAGCAGAGGTAGGTGTAATTACAGAGAAGGCAAGTGCCCTGCTGAGATTCAAATAGCTTGTGCTGTTCACCCTCAGTCACTACCATATCAATCTGTTCTATTTTCTTTAAACTTTGATCATGGGTCACTGCCTGTCTATGTGTGGGTTGCCCCTTGTTTGTCTCTCTGTCTAGTTGGTAAGCTCCAGGAGGGCAGGGACTTCGTCTTTCTTGTCCACAGTCCCAAAGTCTTAACTGGTGCTTGAGACATGGAAGATGTTCAGTAAATATTCCTGGAAAGAAGGAGCCTCTGAGCCACTCAGTGGAGATGCCTTGAGGATGTACTCTTTGGTTATTCATTTCGGTTTTCTGTACTGACCAGTACAGGGCCTGGCCCAGACATGGTGCTCAGTAAGCAGTTTGCTAAATAAATAAATGAATGAATGGGCGAATGAATGAAAGGAAGAAAGTCCAAAGGATTCAGTTGTTGCTTCTCTCCCCTCCAGACTCCAAGAACTAGTGGAAGGTCTTCAGCCACAGGAAATATGGGAGAAGAGTGTATTCTTCCGGGATCTCTGTTTTGGTTTCTTTCTGTGATTTCGTGTGTGGGCACAATCTGGGTACACAGAAGAAAAGTATGAGAAAAAGACTGGAAGCCAAAAAAACCCTGAGAACAGACTCCTGGAATAATTGCTTTGGGTCCAGAGACAGGAGGAGATATAAACAGAGTGTATGTGTGTGGCCCAGAGGATGCTCCTAGTAAATGATGAATAAACGAGGGAGTGGGTGAGGGAGGGAGTGGGTAAGTTGAATCCACTACATGGTGAACTTCTTGAAGGGAGGCCCAGGCTGTAATTTTCTTTGTAGCCCTAAGCCCTCAGTATGGGCTCAGAGTTTGGTGCATGTTTGTTGAATGAATGAATAAATGTTAGCACCAAGAAGCATGGAAAGGAACAGAAATCGTGGGTGCTGCCAAGAGGCCCAGAGCCCTAGTGAAGGAGACCACAGATGCAGATTCCAACCTCTGGGTCTTCTTCATAGGAGCCAGGGTTTGAGAAGTAAGGAAAGGGCCTGGTGGATGCTAGGAGTCTGGCTCCACTCCCTCTCCCCCTCCTTTCATTCTTTTTAGGTAATCTGCCTGGGATACTATGTAGATACTAGTGATAATTAGAAAAAGTAATCAGAGCACCTATTTACTGAGCACTTACTATGTGCCAGGCTGTAGGTTCTTTAAGTAACTGAATTCTTTCAGCAACCATATGAGGAAGTGTACTATTTCTGCCATTCTATAGAGCCGGAGACTGAGGCATAGTAAATGTAAAATTTGTACAAGTAGAAAGTGAACGCACAGTCATTGCTCAGGCTCTGCTGGGGGATAGCAGAGCTTCCCTCTGTGCGGCTATAAATGAATGGATGAATAAATGTTAGCAACAAGGAGAATGGGTCTTGATCTAGTTGCATTACCTCTCCAGGCCTTAGTTTCTTCATCTGTAGAATCGGAATAACACTGCGATATGTTAGGAGACGGAAGTCAGAGAATTTTCCCAGCTGTAAAGGGGCTACAGCACTCCTTTAATGGGAATTTTCCTCCTCCTCCTTGTGAATCAGCATTATTTTCATTATGATTATGTTAGTGATTATAACTGATCATGATCACCCCTGGACCTGGCCTCTTGCCATTAATTAATATGCCAGGCTAGGTTACAGCACTGGAGACCCTGGTGAAACAGACAAATCCACTTCCCATTCATGGGTAATTCTTGTCTGATTTGGCCTCCACTTACCTTGTATTTCCATTTTTATTCTCTACCCTCCAAGCCATGACTCACTTTCAGTCCCACCTTCTTTTTCCTAATTACTGCAACACCTTCCCCAGTGGCCTTGCAGCCTCTGGGCTCTTCCCCATCCCCATTAACTAATTTGCTTAACATGTAAAGTCAAAACCTGTTATCTCCTGCCCCTGAGGCAAGAATTAACACTGTATTCTTTTTTTTAATGATGTGAGAGGCCCTGGATAATGTGGCCACATTTTCCAGCCACCTACAATGCCCTACAGCTATGCCTTATGGCTGGCAGTTCCTGGAATAGAGGATGGTTTGATGACTGGTGGCTTTCTCCTTTGCTGTTCCTCTGCCTTGCTAGGACCAAAGTCCTTCCCCACTTTGTCTCCACAGTGAATGCCTACTTATTCTTTTTACCCTTCAAAACAAAAAAGGCATCATTGCTTTTCCTGGTTATAAAAATGATGCATTCTCACTATAAATAATTAAAACAGTATAGAATGCGCTAGAAAAAAAAAATGTTTACTCTTCCCATAGTTCCAACAATTGGAGAAAACCACCCTCAAAAATCGATAAAACAATTAGACAAAAGATCATTAAAGAAACAGGGAACCTGAACAATGGCATCATCGACTAGACAGACATGAGTTTGAGCAAGCTCAGGGAGTTGGTGATGGACAGGGAGGCCTGGCGTGCTGCAGTCCATGGGGTCGCAAAGAGTTGGACACAAATGAGTGACTGAACTGACTGACTGAACAACACTGTGAACCAGTTAGACACAACAGATATATTCAAAACACACCATCTAATAACAGCAGACTACACTTTCTTCTTAAGTGCACAGGGACCTTTCTCTAGGACAGACTGTATCTTAGCCACAAAATGTCTTAATAAATTTAAAAATACTGAAATCATACAAAGGGTCTTCTCTGATTACAGTGAGATGAAACTAGAAATCAATAACAGAAGGAAAACTGAAAAATTCACAAATATGTAGAAATTAAACAGTATACTCTTCACGATTGAATCAAAGAAGAAGTCATAAGGAAAATTAAAAAATACATTGAGATGAATGAAAATGAAAACCCAACATGCCAAAACTTGTGGGGGGTAGAGAAAGTAGTGCTCAGAGAGAAATTTGTAGCTGTAAATTCCTACATTAAAAAGGAAAGATATCAAATCAATAACCTGAGTGTATACCTTAAAGAACTAGAAAAAGAAGGGCAAAGTAACCTCAAAGCTAACAAAAGAAGGCAAGGCTAATAAATATGAATACAGATAAATGAAGTAGAGGATAGAGAAGCAATATAGGAAATAAACAAAACCAAAAATTCTTTGTGAGGGTCCACATAATTGATAATCTTTAGCTAGATTGACTGGGAAAAAAAAGATAAAGCTATTAAAATCAGATTTTAAAAAAAGCTACTAAAAAAGATAAAGTTACTAAAATCAGAAATGAAAGAGGGTACATTACTACCAATCTTACAGAAATAAAAAAGATTATATGTGAATACTACAACAAATAATATACCAACAAATTGGATGGCTTACATAAAATGAATCAATTCTTAGAAACACGCAAAATTCTAAAACTGACTTAAATAGAAATAGAAAATCTGAATAGATCTATAACAATGGAAAAGGTTGAACCAGTAATGAAACTCCTACAGAAGGGAATTTTCTCAACACGACAGAAAAGTCAGGGATTGATGGCTTCACTGATGAATTCTACCAGATATGTAAAGAATTAATACTAGTCCTTCTCAAAACCTTCTGAACACTGAAAAGGAGGGAACATTTCCAACTCATTCTATGAGTCCAGCATTACCCTGATATCAAAACCAGACAAAAACACTATATGAAAAGAAAATTACAGGCTAATACCCCTTAAACGCCTAAGTGCAAAAAAATCCTTGACAAAATACTAGCAAACGAAATAAAATAGTATTTAAAAAGAATGATATGCCATGATCCAACTGGGACTTACCTCTGAATGCAAGAATGGTTCAATATATGAAAATTAGTCAATGTAATATACCACATTAAAAGAGTGAAGGAAAAAAAGACATATCATCATCCCAATTGGTGTGGAAAAAGCATTTGACAAAATATAAAAACTTTCATAATAAAAACTCTCAAGCTAGGCATAGAGGGGACCTTCTTCAACATGACAAAGTCCTATATGAAAAATACACAGCTAATTCAGTTCAGTTCAGTCGCTCAATCATGTCCGACTCTTTGCGACCCCATGAATCGCAGCACGCCAGGCCTCCCTGTGCATCACCATCTCCCAGAGTTCACTCAGACTCACATCCATCGAGTCAGTGATGCCATCCAGCCATCTCATCCTCTGTCTTCCCCTTCTCCTCCTGCCCCCAGTCCCTCCCAGCATCAAAGTCTTTCCCAATGAGTCAACTCTTCACATGAGGTAGCCAAAGTACTGGAGTTTCAGCTTTAGCATCATTCCTTCCAAAGAAATCCCAGGGTTGATCTCCTTCAGAATGGACTGGTTGGATCTCCTTGCAGTCCAAGGGACTCTCAAGAGTCTTCTCCAACACCACAGTTCAAAAGCATCAATTCTTCGGCGCTCAGCCTTCTTCACAGTCCAGCTCTCACATCCATACATGACCACAGGAAAAACCATAGCCTTGATTAGACGGACCTTAGTCGGCAAAGGAATGTCTCTGCTTTTGAATATGCTATCTCGGTTGGTCATAACTTTCCTTCCAAGGAGTAAGCGTCTTTTAATTTCATGGTTGCAGTCACCATCTACAGTGATTTTGGAGCCCCCCAAAATAAAGTCTGACACTGTTTCTACTGTTTCCCCAAAAGCTAACATCACTTTTAAAGGTGAAAGACAGAAAGCTTTCCCCCTACAATCAGAAACAAGATTCCACACAGTAACGGAAATCCTAGCTTGAGCAAGTAGGCAAGAAAAAGAAATAAAAGACATCCAGCGAGAATGGAAGAACTAAAACTATCTGTTTGCAGATTTCATAATGTTACCTTACCGTGCACTACATATAAAAGTTACCATGAAATGGATTAGTGATCTAAATTTAAGAGCCGAAAATTTAAAAGTCTTAGAAGAAAACAGAAAGAAATCTTCAAGACTTTGGATTTGGCAATGATTTCTTTAAAAGAAGAGATTAATTGAACTTCATCAAAGTTAAAAACTTCCACTGGGAAAAAAAAAACTGTACACTTCAGATGGTTAAAATGGTAAATTTCATATTATGTGTATTTTCAGTCAGTTCAGTCGCTCAGTCATGTCCGACTCTTTGCGACCCCATGAATCGCAGCACGCCAGGCCTCCCTATCCATCACCAACTCCCAGAGTTCACTCAGACTCACGTCCATCGAGTCCGTGATGCCATCCAGCCATCTCATTCTTTGTTGTCCCCTTCTCCTCCTGCCCCCAATCCCTCCCAGCATCAAAGTCTTTTCCAATGAGTCAACTCTTTGCGTGAGGTGGCCAAAGTACTGGAGTTTCAGCTTCAGCATCATTCCTTCCAAAGAAATCCCAGGGCTGATCTCCTTCAGAATGGACTAGTCGGTTGGATCTCCTTGCAGTCCAAGAGACTCTCAAGAGTTTTCAACACCACAGTTCAAAAGCATCAATTCTTCGGTGCTTAGCTTTCTTTACAGTCCAGCTCTCACATCCATACATGACCACAGGAAAAACCATAGCCTTGACTAAACAGACCTTTGTTGGCAAAGTAATGTCTCTGCTTTTGAATATGCTATCTAGGTTGGTCATAACTTTTCTTCCAAGGATAAGAATCTTTTAATTTCATGGCTGCACTCATAATCTGCAGTGATTTTGGAGCCCCCCAAAATAAAGTCTGACACTGTTTCCACTGTTTCCCCATCTATTTCCCATGAAGTGATGGGACCAGATGCTATGATCTTTGTTTTCTGAATGTTGAGCTTTAAGCCAACTTTTTCACTCTCCACTTTCACTTTCATCAAGAGGCTTTTTAGTTCCTCTTCACTTTCTGCCATAAGGGTAGTGTCATCTGCATATCTGAGGTTATTGATATTTCTCCCGGCAATCTTGTTTTATGTGTATTTTACCATAACAAAAAAACCTAAAAGGCAAAAAAAGAAACAACTAACTCCACCCCCACCCCACCCTCCCCACTCCCCCCCCCAAAAAAGCCTAAAGTAGAAAAAACTCTTTAAATTTCAATGAATATGTTTATTGTATGGTTCTCCCTTTCCCTTCTACCCTCACCCACTGTGCCTTTCATTGTACCTTGTACACCTTTATTTGCCACTTATAAGGTCATTATTGATTTACAAATTGGTTACAATTTGGCAGGGTCTCCACCGTGAATTCCCTGCAGGCAGTAGCACAGTGGAGACGGAGTTCACATAAGTCTGCCTCTGACCACTGTGGACCACTGGCAAGTTCTTAACCTCTCTGGGTTTCTATGTTCTTTTTTCTTTTTCCCCTACATCCTTATCTATAAGGGTGATGACAGCATCTGCCTCATAGGGCTGTGGTGAGGGGTCAACAAGCTCGTGCCCCTTAAGGTCTTAAAAAGATGCCCTGCACACAGGAGGACATGCTCAATAAACATTAGCTCTTATTATGTGGGCCTGGCAAAAGGAAAATGGCTAGATAGTTTGTAAAACGAGTATTCAGCAACAATCCCTGCTCTCCTCCCTGCCATCCCTGCAGGCTGCAGAGATAAAATCTATTTCTGTGTGTATATATTTGAATAATCAAACGTGTGTGTATTCACCCCCGGATGCAGAGAGGAAGGAGAACCCCCTTGCCCCTCTTCCCTTGCCTGTCCTCCTGGGCTGGGGCAGGAAGATTAGACAAGCTTCCCTCTCGGGTTCCTTGGAGTACTGTCCCCGGTGGCAGCCCTTATCCCTGGCTTTTGCCTATCCTTAAAGCAGGGCCCTGGGTGTGCCCAGGCTGAGGACGGGAAGGACTCAGGTTTGGGGGTTAGAGTCAGTCACTGCTGCCATATCAATCAGGGCCCTTTCATCAGCCGGAAACAGCGGCACCCAGCCGCCCCAACAAGTCTGGACGGGGGTTCCCTGCCCTTCCCCAGCCTGCCCCTCTCGCCCCCTCCTTCCCCAGCTGACAGTCACTCTTACCCTCCTCCGGATGCGGGGGACAGGCTGGGGCAAGCCAGGGACATACTCAGTTTCCCTTCCCTACTGCCCCTCCCTGGGGTGATACCCCCCTCCTCCCCTCCCTCCACCCCATCTGCCCTAAGTCTCCAGGACCCAGCTGGGGTAGGAGGCTAGAGGGGTAAACAGGAGAGGCGTCCTTAGGAGGCTGACTGTGGTCAGACCTGAACTCCTTGGGCAAGATGCTTTAACTAGAACCCTCGAACAGCAAAGGTGGAGGGAACCCCAGAGCACAGCGTGGGGAAGGCACTAGCCCAGAGTCACCCAGTGGCTAAGCCAGTACTAGAACCCAGAGTTTTGTTTTTTCTTTTAAAAACAATTTTGGCCCCACTGCAGGGCATGCGGGCTCTTAGATCCCTGACCAGGGATGGAACCCATGTCCCCTGCCGTATAAGCAGAGAGTGTTAACCACAGAGCTTTGGAGGCCCATTTTTCTCTCCCTTATCCTGCAGCCTCAGTTTCCCTGTCTGTGTATTGAGGGGCCACTGTGGGCCTCTCAGGGTCTTTCCTCTTCCCCTCCTTGTTTCTCCCTGTTGAGGGTCCCCAGGTTAGCTGGTGAAGGTGGCTGGGATGGAGTGAGGGCCCCTTCCTGAAGATTCAGCCTCTGTTTTCAACAAAACCCTCTCTCCTGACTTTGAGACCAGAGGCTACTGTGTGCGGAGTGTCTGGTTTGGGTGGTGGCCAGAGTGGTTCTGCTGGGTCCATGGCTCCATGTTCTGCTCATTGCGCTGTCTAGTCTGGGGACTGACAGAGGCCTGATGGCTGATCACTGCCGGGATGTGATTGTCCAAGGCAAGCCCCAGAGGTGGGGAGGGTGTGCATGACATATGGAGGTAACAACCTGCGCAGGACCCGTGGGGTTTGGGAGTCAGGATCCCAGAGGAGGTGGGAGGGGAAGACTGACTGAGCCAGTTCAGAACCTGGCATCTGAGGATCCAGTTCTTCTGAGGGTTAGGACCTCAGCTGGACTGTGCAGGGGTCCCACAGGTCAGAGAAATGCTTCTCTTCTCCCTCTGAATTCTGCTTGCTCTGTTTGAACGAGTGAGAGGGCCTCACTAGGATGACAGCCAGTGTCTTCCCTTTTGAACAGCATCACCAGACGAAGCTGTGGGTGGATGGAGGCAGGGAGGTGGTGGGTGCCCTGCAGTGTGCTCTGGGACCCCCGGGCTCTTCTCCCGGCTCCACCCTCCTTCCGTGGGCCGCATGACTTTAGGTGAGTCACTGAGACTTGGCTTCTCCATGTGGACAAAGGGTCCCGGCCCTGCCCTCTCTCTACCGCAGGTGGGTGTGGGAGTCTCCAGGAAAAAGATGGTGTGTCTCTGGGACAAGATGGTCCTTCAGCAGCTACCTATCCAACATCCCATGGCCTGAGGCAGCTGCAGCCAAAAAAAAAAAAACAGAGCAATTGTATTGTCAACTCATTCTGAGTCAAAACACTCCATCTCCAGAGTACATCTGACACAGCTTGGGGGCCCTGCCCTCAGGGAGCTTACTGTCAGAGCCAGTCAGCTGGTACAGGCCAGGGCAGACAGGAGCCCAATTCAAACCGCAGGGGGAGGGGAGGAGGACCCTTCACAGCCGCAATCTAGAAGCAGTGGCTGCTCAGGTTCGTCTGCCTTATGAAATCTGCAAGTCCTTCCTGACGTCCCCAAAGGCAGCCACGTCCTCTGCCCTTCTCTCCTCCCTCTCTCTGCCCCTCCTTCCCTGCCTGGTGAATGTCCTCTGTCTTCCAGCAAGCTGGGAGCAGCTCGAAGCCCTTGGCCACCGCTGAGGCCTAGTGCAGTGTCTGCACATAGGAGGTGCTTATTCCAGGCAGGCAGGGAGTCTGGTGAAATCCAGCCCCCCTCCCCCCTCCACCTCCCCCACTGCTCTGTTCCCTGGACAAAGCCCCCTGGCCTGGGCCTGAAAACTGCAGGGATGGGGGCTATAACAAGGTCATGGGCAAGTGTGTTTTGGGAGGCATGTGGGGTCCAGAAGAAGAGAGGAAATGAGCCACATTGTTTCAACCAGACCCTGGGTACTGGGGAGAAACTCAGAGGAGAGAGAGGCCCCCTGGAGTAGCTGACCCCTCTTCCCCACGGTCCTCCTAACTTGAAGCTGAATGCCGCAGAGGTGAAGTGTCCTCAGACATAGTCATGCTGGAAAACTACCCCCTACATCCTTGCCAGCTCCCTGTCTGGCATGGGGGTTGAGGTCCCAGGATTCTGGGGAAAAAAAAAGGCCTGATGCCTGGGGACTTAGAAGATCTGAGAGAGGCCTTGTGGCTGAAAGAGGCACAGTGAGTTATAGCAGGGGACTAAGGGGTCTTAGCAGGGGCATGTGATCGGGGGGCGGGGCAGAGAAGATCTTGGGCCTGAGTGGTGGGGGTGCCTTGGGTATTCTCTATCCCCACCCCTGCCTTTCACCAGGTAAAACTCAGAATTCCCGGTTAAATTTGAATTTCAGAGTGCTTGGCTCCAGGAGTCCCTTTGGCATAAAGAAGAGAGAAGAAATAACAAATAATTTTTTAGTATATTGCATGGGACAGTGAATATCCTGTCTATTTGCTAAACCTGCGAGCCTACCCCCACAACCACCATGGGGACACCCATCTCCCCCAGGCTGCCCGGAAGTGGGCTTGGCTCAAGTTCCAGTGGACTGGTCACCTTGCTCCCAGCCAGGCTGGGAAGCCCTGGGATGTGCTGGCTCTGTGTCTGTGGCCGCAGGTACAGACAGCGACTGTGGTGAGCAGCAAGGCTGGGTGTGTGTGTGGAATGGAGGAGGGGAACTGAGCCATGGCTGAGCCAGAGACAAGAGAAATTTTCTCTGTGGGTTCCTGTCTCGTTCCCTCCCCAGACTCACCACCACCCAGGGCCTGAGTCACTGGGGTAAGGGGCTGGGACAGGCCAAATTTTTCCACTCAGCCCCCAGCCCTGTAACACAGCTCACCTGATCAGCCCCGCCCACCCAGAGGGAAATTCCAGTTCTAAATCCTGTCCGGAATTCTCACTCTGGCCAGCCAACTCCGCACTGGGGGTTGGGGAGCTTCTGGGGTCAGGAGACACCTCTGGGACTCCCTTCTGCATAAAGAAGAGAGAAGCTTGCTGAGGGCACAGCTAGGACAACTTTGGAGCTGGGCGTGGGGACAGGAGGGCTGTGAAAACTAAGACTGAGGCCAGGACAATATGTGTAAAGATTTCTCTTGGGACTTCCCAAGTACAGTGAGCATCAATTTAGACTGTCCCCAGCCCCTCAGTGTGTGTGTGTGTGTGTGTGTGTGTATGTGTGTGCACACGCTCTTCTCACCCAACTGCTGGAGGCAGAGGGGCTGTAACTACACAGCTATTGCCGACATAAAGCCCGTATTCTTCAGCCCAGGGTTCAAGGCCCGTTGTTTCTAGACCTCAAGGTATCTTTCCATGGTTATCCACTGCTGCTCTCTTCGGTGCCCTGGGCTCTCATCCAGGTCCTCAAACTCAAGTGCCTACAGGGACCAGACAGGTAACTGGGGACAAGGGAAGTGGACTGGACTGGGGCGGGAGGTGTGCCACTCAGCTTCTCAATGGTTGCTGCATTTCTGGAATTTAAGACTACAGAGCCCGCCTTCCTCCACCCCCAGTTTCATTGTTTACCTTCTGGCTCTGGCGATGGACTGCACCTTTTTCAAGGACGCTGTGGAGGCCAGTGCAGGTGGGCCAGACAGAACATGTCTGAGGCTCAGATGTGGCCCACAGGTGCCAGTTTGCAATCTATTTGGTCGAATTGCACTGTTCACCGTTTCTTGTATGGGTCCCTCCCACCCCTGCCTTAGCACCTTTGCTTAAGCTGTTCCTCTGGCCTAAAATACCCCGTGCCATCTCTGGGTGTCCAAATTCTATCCATCCCTCAGAGTCCAGCTCACAGGCCCCCTCCCCCATGAAGCTTCTGTTACCCTTGCCTTGCACTTTCTCCATCCTCTGTACATCTTTTATGAACCAAATCACTTCCTGTTTTATGTTAAGTTTATTTATAGTCCTGCTGAATCACCTGTAGAAGTCAATTTTGTGGTCCGTTAGCCTCTGACTGTCTGGCACAGAGCAGTAGTTCAATAAATAATTGTTGAATGAATGTCAAATGGACGAAGAGAGAAACCCAAACATCCTTTTGAGTCAGAATTGGGCTCAGACTGTGGTTCTGCTCATTTATTAGAACTGTGTGACTTAATGGCATGTTACTTTGTCTGAGCCTTGGTTTCATCATCTGTGAAATGGGTATATTAATAGTATCTATATCTGATGGTACAGTCGTGTCTGACTCTTTGCAACCCCATGGACTGTAGCCTACCAGGCTCCTCCCTCCATGGGATTCTCCAGGCAAGAGTACTGGAGTGGGTTGCCATTTCCTTCTCCAGGGGATCTTCCCAACCCAGGGATCGAACCCAGGTCTCCAGCATTCCAGGCAGATGCTTTAACCTCTGAGCCACCAGGGAAGCCCAATAGTATCTATATCTGATGGTAGTATGAAGAATAAATATAGTAATGTGTAACAAGCACTGACAAGAGTGCTGAACAAATCCAATAAATCTAAGCCATCATCATCATTACTATTGTTCTTATTATGTAGTTCAAATGCCACCTCCATGAAGTCTTCCCTAGTCCTGCAGTTGGAATGAACCTCTCCCTCCATTGAGTTTCTACGGTATTTTGTTTGCCTCATGTTATAATTAGTAGTCTGCATAACTGATTCCTCCATCAGGTTGTCACCTCTTGGAGGGCAGGTCCATGCCTCATTGCTCTCTGTATTTCTCAGCCTTTCATACAGCAGTTACTGAGTCTTTTCAAAAGCCAGCACTATGCTGGGGGTTGGCGATATTTCTGGTGGGAGATGTGCCCCGTATGGCACCGGGCACTGTGCTTAGGTTAATGTTCATGTTCGCAGAGCCCCCCCTTCTTTTTGCTGCTCAGTGTCTCCCGGCATCACTGTAGCGTGGGCTGGAATTGGGTGAGGGGTGGGGATCCAGCAGAGCCCAGGCTCAGCTGACCACAGAGGGGCAGCTCTCCCCACCGTGTGCTGGGAGGGCAGGGCTGAGCTGCCACTAAACAGTGAGCAGGTGGGCATGGGGTTGCCTGGTCTCCTTTCCTGCCTGGCGTCCTCCTCTGTGGACAGGGCAGGGACCAGCTCTATGCCCCAGCCAAGTAGAGATCCCCCACCTTTGGGGTCAGACCTCAGTTCCTGCATCCCTGCATCCCCTGCGATGTTCCTCGTTAAGCATTCAGTGACCTAAAGACAGACTCCTGGTGTGACTTTCAGCAACTTATTTGGCTTCTCAGTTTCAGTTTCTTCAGAATTAGGTGATTTAATACCTTTCTAGGTCTCAGTGTTAGTGTGGGTTGGTTGCAATAGGCTGGTGGGTGTGAGCACTGGGCAACCAGGTTGACTAGCCTTTGGCCCTTTCTGGGTCTGAGGTTCCCAGGCTGTAAGAAAAGCTGATCTTACTGGTCTCCAAGCTCCTCCCATCCCTAAGAGCCTTTGAGATTCTTTCCCGGGAGCCCAGACCCTGTAAGTGGGCCTTGCCTTCTTCATTCCTGGAGCGTGGGGCAATCTGTCCCTGAGAAATGGGGTCCTGATGCATTCAGGTCCCAGGGATCCCAGCCCCAGTTCCCCAGGCTTCAGTCTTGGTACCCAGGTACTCAGTGTCTGCCCTAAACCCCACTTGTTCCCCTTTCACCATCTCCCCTCGCACATGTGGCTGAGGCAGTGGTCACAGTCGGGTCCCTGTGTCTGTGCCCCTAACACCCCCACCCTTTTGCCAGAGGTCATTTACTGTGTCCATAGCCCACAGCCAGGAGGCACAGAGAGAGGGAAGGAGCCTCTGAAATCCACCTGCAAGGGTGCGTGGTAGAAGACAGGCAGGAGGCATGGGCTTTGTCCTTCAGCCCCAGCTGTGAGTGGGGATTCTGGGCGTGTGTGGCTCTGACTGCAGCGTTCTGGCGGACCGTGGACGGGAGGGGTGGCCATGACTCGGCCTCCCCCGTGCACCGCGGCAGGGTCCACCAGTGAGCCTCCAAAGGCAGGGGTGCAGGGAGGAGGTGCTGAAAGAGGGGCCTTGGGAAGCCCAGCACAGAACCCTGGGCTCCCCTCCCCCACCCAGGCCAGGATGAAAGCCCCCCTCCCTAACCCTGGCAGCCCCTGGTCCTCATTAAAGACTCTAATCCTGCAGCCCTGCTGCAGATTCAGAGGCCTCCATCCCCAGGTCTGGAGGGAAGGGGACAAGCAGTGATTTCTCTTCCCTTCACCCACCGCCACCAACTGGGCTGGGCTTGGGCACCTGACCCAGCGGTCAATGGGCATCTGAGGGCCACCAGCATCCCGGGGATGGCGCTTCTGGGAAGTGGAGGACAGAGAAGATGGGCCTCTGAGGGGAGGAGTCCTGGGAAGAGAGGGAAAGAGGAGGAGGTGGTGGCACTGCTCTGACCAAGTGGGAGAGTCCCTGGCAAGAGATACTTCTCCCTTCCCCTCGCCCCTTGCTCCCGGAGATCCCCACTGAGGAGAGCCTGGAGGGCGGGCACAGGCACCCAGTCAGCACCTTTGCTGGTGTAGAGCCAGGTTGGGGTCCCCGGGGCCTCAGTTTCCTGGGCTCTCCAGTGGGGCTGGTCCCTTCCTCTCTTGCTTTTCCTCCGATCCAGCCTCAGGGCAGAGGGGAAGGCCAAGGAACACACTTTGGCAGGTAAGCAGAGCAAGGACTGGAGGAAGCCGGGGCCAGCCTTTACACTTGGCTCCTGGTTTGGATGGCCTAGTGCCGGCCTGAGTGGTTTCCAACGGCCCAGAGCTTCCTGGAGATGTGTGGGGCAATCTTGTTCCTTCCCTTTCACCTCCATTCCTTCAGGGATCTGCTGAGATCAGCTTCCTGGGGCTCTTCTTTCTATGCTGCCTAAAAAGGGCTTGGTTGGAAGGTCCAGGATTCTCTGTGCCCACTCATCACGCTCTGCCCCGTCATGTCTGAGGGGCCTCCCTAGCTGGGGGTGCTGGGCTGAGGGCTGCTGGGAGCTCTGGGGAGAGAAGTCAGCCTGTCCCCAGGCCGCCCCCAGGCTGATGAGTCAAGACGAAACCCCAGAAAGCAGACTTGGAAACCGAGAAATAGGCACTAACTCTCATTCGCTCTTGACTGAAAAGGGCAGGTGGTCAGTTATGTAGACCATGGACGTAATCAACTATATTTCATCAAAAGCAAGACAAACAAATCACACACCGTTAGGAAGAAAAGAACACTGCTAATTAAACTCTGACACAGTGCCTTCTTGTTATTGATTTCAAGGCACATCCTGATTTCAGAGATGTTAAAATGTGAAAAATGTGTGTCAGAGAACCAAAAGAAATTTAAAAACATTTCTCTTGGACGCACATTTTTCCTGCATCTAGTTGTGTTTACTTGCAAGGGTTGTTCCGAGGTTTACGAGGTCAGACACATAAAGCAACTGGCATGGAGTAAATGATCACTAAATGTTAATTATTATTGCTGTTATATGTACTCGAATTTTATATGTACATGGAAATCCTTTTTGCTAATTTTGTGTTGTTGTAGAGGCTGATGTGTCTGAGTAGAGGAGTCAGGAGAGTTGAGGAGGCCGCCTGGAGGAGGCACTAACCCATGGGTGGAATTTGCAGTGTATTTATATAATCTCCACTGAGGCATTAGAAGGGGGCACTTGCCAGTCTCTCAGAAAAGCACCACCCCTGACTCATTACCCCTATCAATCAATCAGTGAATCAATCAGTGAATCAATGCCTTCATTAGGACATTTATTGAGCACCTGCGCAATGATGGTCATGCTGCTAAGTCCCCCTCCTCCAGCAGCCCCCAGGAGGCCGGCCTGGCCCCTGCCTCTTAGAAGCATCCAGGCCTCAGTTATTCAAACTGGCACATCAAAGGCGGATTGGCCCTGATCCGTCATCAGGGGCTTTTTTTCCATGGATCAGCCCAGCTCCACCCCTCTCTCACCCGAAGTGGGTGGTGTGGGGGAGTCTTCATTTCCCAGGCACTTCTAGGCCTTTGTAAAGGCTCTTCTCTCTGCCAGGACAGCCTCAGCCCTATTCTGTGTAAAGCCCCACTCTTTCTCCTTTGTCACAAAGAGGTTTGTTTCAAGCCCCTTCTCGGGGAAGCCTTCTCTGAGAATGCCTGACCCCTGGCTCAGCTTCCTTGCCCTGTTTCTTACTAGACTTAGGACAGAGTCTGTACCCTGTGAATCGAACCCTCCTGGGGTCCTGGCTTCTCTTTTGCTTCTGTTTCCCAGCTCAGGTGGTTCGATGCCCGCTGTGCAAGGGCAGGGCACCTACTGCCCAAGTTCTCATCTCCAAAACCCGTGCGGGTGCTCACTGGTCCATTCAGCCCATTGAGCTATGACAGCCTCCCCTGCCACCTTCCACGTGTTTCCCACATCCTCAACTCCAGCTTCTTCCCGTGCCCCGCATCTGATTGCAGTCTCTCCCTTGAGCAGGAACGGCTGTGTGACGAGCTCTTGTGGGGGGACCCTTGTCTCCCTCCAGCCACAGAGCACTGGCTAAGCTCTCTCCCCACCCGCTCTCCTACCCAAGCCGGCCCTTGGTTGTTTATCGTGCAAGTGCGGACCCCAGGGGCTGAGGCCTTTCCCACACCCAGGACTGAGCTGTCCCGTCCCTAGCTTTCCAAGAACGGACTCTGTAGAGCGCACACATTGTGAAATGATCCTGCTGGGCCCTCCAAGGGATGAGGCCATTTATGGGCTCAGCGGGCTGTTGCTGGCTGCCAAGGGTCAGGCCTGGGACCTGCATGTGCCGGGAGCCAGGACTCAGGCCATGCAGCCTTGGTGGGTGGTGGGGCCCGCCTCCTCCTTGCTTGAAGCCTTTAGGAGGTGGGAAGCAAGCCTCCAGGCAGCCATCCTGGGCTTCTCTCCCCAACTGGGGTTTCACCAGAGGAGGGAAGGAAATAGACCTTCCAGGCTGAGGGGCAAGACCAGAAATATAATCTGTGGATCCAGTGAAAAGGAAAACACAAGTCCTTTGTTAGACATCAGAGCACTGAGCTGAGCAGGAGGGCCCAACGCACACCCTGCTGGAGGTGCCCTCGGGGTCCTGGGGCTGAGCCCCCCTTGTGCTGAGGAGGCGTCTGTGGCCTGAGAGGGGCAGAGCCTTGGCCGCTGTCCAAAGCCCGTTCTCAGGACCTTGGAAAGTCTTCTCTGTGTCCTGGGCCCTCCCGCTCCTCTTGTCGTCCTTGCTCGTTTCTGAGCCTCTGGAAATGTTTTCTGTCTCCTAGAATCTCTTCCTCCAGGAAGCCTTCCTTTGCTATTTAGACCAGTTTTTACCTGCTGATCTTTTCTATGTTTTTTATCCTTCCCAAAAAGGCTCACTCACAGAGCGTTGCCCTTGAACTTCCGAGTCTTTATTTGTTGGTATATGTTAGCGAGAGCACAGCCTCCTCCCTAGAGTCTTTGTGGGGAGTCTCCCTCATCAAACTCTGGGCTTTCTGAGGACAAGCATGACCTCCCTTCAGACTGGGGGGCTCCCCGGAGTTGGAAGCCTCTCCTGGGGCTTCCCTCAGGCTTGCTTCTGCACCCCGGAGGCTCTCCAGACATTGCCCTCAAGAGGGGACCGTGCCCCACGAGATGCCCTGTTGTGTGTGCCTTGCAAGGGGTCTTCCTTCTCATCCTCCACCATCTTCACTGTCCTTCCCTGACCAGGGGCAGCAGATTCTGTGAGTGGGGCCGGGTGCGGGAGATGGAGTCGGAGTGAAGGGGGGACTCCTTCTCCCTCCACCCTCCTCCTAGCAGGGCCCCGGAGGACAGTAGGCCATACAACGTCCTTCCTGCGGCCTCCCGCTCGGGTGTGCGGGAGGAGGGCTGGTCTTGAGTTGGCATCAGTGTCAGGAGCAGCCGCTCAGCTGAGGCCGGTCGCTTGGAGGCAGGGTTTGTGGCATGGCAGGAGAAGGGAGGGAATGTGAGGAATATCCTGACTCAGCACTCGCCCCCCTTTGTCTGCCTCCTCCCCCCCCCCCCCGACCCCCCCCCCCCCACCCAGCCCGGGATAGGCACTGGGGGAGGACTGATTTGATTGCTGAGAACATGCAGATGGTGGAGGCCTATCTTCCCCTCCCACCCTCATTCCCATTCTGAGTCCCCCTGAGCTGTGTTTGGAGAGGTGACTGGGGACAGAGTGGAGTCAGGAACACGGCCGCCCCCCCCCCCCCCGACCAAAGATACTGGGGAGGCAAGGAGGGCAGCCGAGGGAGGGGGACGTGGAGAGGGGTGCCTTTTGACATTGTCATTGCTGTGAATATCAGTGACATGCCAAGGAATGTCCCATACATGGAGAGGTTTACTCCTCTGTGGGGACAAGCTGGGGGACAGGATGAGGGGAGGGCTTGGCTAGGGAGTAATGTGGGGGAGGGGTATTAAGAGTGGCCAGCCAAGTGGGAGATGGAAGCCGCTTTAGTGGATTCTAGATCTTTCCATAACTTGATTGTAGGCTTCATTAAGGCAGGGACCATCTCATAACATCTCTTAACCATCTGACAACCCCTCCGCAGGGCTAGACGCATAGTAGGCATTCTGCCCAAGCTTCATCTTGATCATGCTTACATGATTTTTAAAGTGGTCTCGTAATATCTGGTCCCCCAAATTAAACTCACACCCATAATCCTGGCTATTTACATTTCTCCCTGTGCCTTCCAGTGTCTTTATAGGTAGAAACTTACGTAAGGCTGACTTATGTAAACTCAGCCTGAGTCAAGCTTTTCCAGCAGCTTTGGCAAGAGAGCGCTGGCTGATGGGGTGTAAACGCATGTGTCACGCTCTCTGCTCCTTCGTTCTGAAATAACCCTTGTTCAGAGGCAAGGGGAGCTGTGACACCCTCACTGGGCAGGTTTCCATCCTCCCCTGTGTTTACATTGCTGCCAGGCAGATACCTGCTTCGTTTATCTCCTGACTTGACGGGATTCTGACTTACATAAAAACGGACTTATGTAAGATTTGCCAGAACGGATGGAATACTAATGTGATTGGGGATTGCATGTGTTGGTTGACTTTGTGTGCAGATCCTCAGCCATCTTGAGCTGGAAAACCCAAATTTAACACCAAAAAACCCTTCAAAACACGCCAGAACTCTCGAGGACAGTTGTTGTAAGATGGGTATTTGTCATGGCACCCCACTCCAGTATTCTTGCTTGGAAAATCCCATGGATGGAAGAGTCTGGTGGGCTGCAGTCCATGGGATCGCAAAGTCGGACATGACTGAGCAACTTCACTTTCACTTTTCACTCATGCCCTGGAGAAGGAAATGGCAACCTACTCCGGTATTCTTGCCTGGAGAATCCCAGGGACAGAAGAGCCTGGTAGGCTGCCATCTCTGGGGTTGCACAGAGCTGGACATGACTGAAGCGACTTAGCAGCAGCAGCAGTGAAGGCAACAATCTATGATGAAGTTGGGAACAATTTGAAATGAAATCGCCTATCGCTAATCTCCACAGTGGGCTTCCCTGGTGGCTCAGCAGTAAAGAATCTGTCTGCCAATGCAGGAGACGTGGGTTTGATCCCTGGGTCAGGAAGATCCCTTGGAGAAGGAAATAGCAACCCACTCCAGTATTCTTGCCTGGGAAATGCCATGGACAGAGGAGCCTAGCAGGCTACAATCCATGGAGTCGCGAGAGTCAGACACAACTTCGCGACTAAACCACCACCACCATCTCCATAGTATCTACATAAATTGGAAAGAACAATAGCAAATGGATTCAGGAACTGTATTCACTTCACTAAGTGAGTGGAGATGTTCATTGCAGCGTTACCATTTAAAGTGAAAGAACTAGGATCCACTGGGGGACGTTGTCTATAATCTGGGTAGATGATGCCACTATTTAACTGCACTGTGCAGAACAGTGGGGGCAGTGTGGGTGAAAAATGGGAAGAGAAGACATTAGAACATTAGAATGTTCGCTTGTGAAAATCCAGTGGTCCTTGACAGGAGGAGGGGGAAGGGTAGGTGGCAGGAAGGAGCCATACTGATGGTCTCCTATCTAGGTGCTGGAATTCCATTCTGAGAGCAAATAAGTTAGTGTCTGGCCTTGAGATCTGCATGAGGGTGGCGGGGAGAGGAGGCAGGCAGCAGGCAGAGCACGCAGACTCCCATGGGTAGAAACTTCTTATCCTGAGAGAGGAGAATGCATCTCTGGGTGGGATGTGAGAGAGAACTAGGAGGCTCTTCCCTGTGTGAGTTGAGATCCTTCTTGCAGTGGTTTCTGACCCATCCTTTCTTCATTTCTCTCCAGTTTAATTGTTCACTGAGCCCAGGGCAGCTGAGCCTAGATCTTCAAACTGCAGTTCCAGGGACCCTAATTCCCAACCCCCAAATCTGGACCTGAGGTCTGACAAGTCCCAGAAGTGCTGTGGGGATTATGAAGCAGGAGATACAATAATCAGGACCTCCAGGAAACCAGAGCCTGAGCGGAGAAGCTGGGGGCCCACTCTCACCTCCCCTCCTCACTGTGCCTTCCTGCCTCCCCCGCCTCGGGGAGCAGAGAGCCATCAGCCCAAGGCGTCCCTGGGTCTCCGTAGCATCCTCCAGCCGGGTGCTTCTCCCAGAGCAACATGCTGAGAAAGCACTTGTGAAGATGGGGGCAGGGGTGGGGGCAGAGGTCAGGGTGCTTTTTAATTTCTCGTTAGCAATGACAGCTGTAGAACTCAAGCAATTAAGGAGGAAGACTCCTCCAGGATGCCAGAGGCCACCCCACCCCCCAAGCTGCGCACATCTTCCTCCCTTCCTCCTTTTCCATTACACCCCTCATCCTCCCTGGTCCCTCATCCTCCTGGGTCACCCTCACCCACCCCCACCCTGCACATGCGCACATACATAGAGGCTTCCCCTCTCTAGGTCCAGGAAGCTGTGGACTGCAACTATGGAGAGGCAAGGATTGCACAGGGAACCATTTCTCTGGGTTTTAATAACGGGAACAGGAGAGATGGAGCAGGGAGAGTCTGATGGATCAGAAGATGGCTTCTCCATCACTCACTCCTGGGGTGCGTTGGACTTAAACTGTCTTTGGAGTTGGTAATGAGGTTGGGGACATGAAAATGACCAAGGTCATAGCAGCCTTCCCTGCACTCTTGACTGAGTGACCACCCCTCCAACCCAGTGTGACCTTCGAGGGGTGTGGGAGAAGGGTCTCAGGTGAACAGGATGAGAGGAGCTTATCTTTTATTCGGTTAAGATCTCCGGACACTTGACATCTCACAGATTTCCTCTCCATCTTCTCACCAGCAATTTCTCCCAGCAGCCTGCTCTGGATCCTGCCCATTTCCTAGACTCTAGTTCTGTTCCCAGCTGTGGCGGGGTGGGTATGTGTGTTCAATACTATTCTTTTATTAACATCAGTCCTGCTGCATGGGCGAGGCTGTGTTTTTGGATGTGGTAGCAAAGCTCTATATCCCAGTCCAAATGTCTCACTCCACCCACCAGCTGATAGTTGAACCCCCACCATTAACATTTGCTTCCTTTAAGGCTATCACTATGTCAAATTGCATACACCTTTGGGAAGGGAACCCCTTTATTGTGAACAAAAGATGTGACAGCTGATAATAGATAAAGGAACAACTGGGGTGGAAGTTGCATGCTAGCCAGGATTCCAAGGTGCAGGGAGGGGTTGGGGATAATAGGTTTATAGAGAAGATAGACACACTTCATAGCTTTCCTCTGCTTCTGATTAAGTCTTTAGACCATGGGAGAATGATAACCCAAACTGGTCTTCTCTGACCTAGAAGAAAAGGAAGCCTCCAAATTCTCATGGTCATGACCGTTATCATCAGTAGCCTCATATAGACATGGCATATCAATGATGCTACAAAGAAACTTAACACATGGCTCTTGCCCTCAAGATGCTCACAGCCTGGTGTGGGGCACCCAGCTTACCCGAGTGACCAATGAAGAGCCTCTGAAAGTCTTATAGAAAGGGCTTACATTGCCAAGTGTTATCTTAGGGGTATTAGCCAGGTGGCAGACCAAGGACGATTTGAAGCAGGGAAGAGGGAATGGTTAAGTTCTTAGGGAGCCCTTGCCCTTATGCAGGTGTGAGCAGAAGAGGCCTCAGTTATGCAGAGAGTGGTGAGAACATGAAGTCTGGGACTTACAGAGGGGCATTTTGGAAAATGAATCTCCAGGACTCCAGCTACAGGGTAGATGGGAGAGGCATGAATTGAGTGTGAGTCTAAGGTTCAGAGCCTGGGGACCTGAGTGATGGTGGCATTACTGGCAGTGGAAAGGAAGGTCTGGAGGAGCTGTGTTTGGACGGAAGGTGAGTTCTGTTTTAGCATGTTGCGTTTGAGGATGTCATTTCCCATAGGAGAGGACAAAACATACACATATAAAGTGCAACTTCTTCTTAAAGAACTTGCACATATATCAGTCCTTCACTGCGGTAAATACAAGAACCTAGACATTTTCCCAAAAAACTTGCCTTTGATCAAAATGTTTTAGCTATTTGTGGAATAGTGCCTGGGTGTCCACATGGCACCTGGCCCAATCTTGTGGAGGGGTGTTGGGTTTATGTAGACTGTTGGGTTTATGCCTTCAGGGAGCTTACTATCTAATTGGGGTGACATAAAACTCATAAAAAGACTACCTGTACCTATGGCTTCTCCTCATACTAAGTGTATTAGTTGTCTATTGCTCTTTAATAAGCAACCACTGATTTAGTGTTAATACCTTAAAGCAACATCCAGTTATTAGCTCATAGCTCTGTAAGTTAGGAGTCTGGCATGGCTGGCTGGGTTCTTTGCTTAGGGTATTACAAAGTTGAAATCAAGGTGTTGGCTGGACTGAGATTTTTATCTGGAGGCTCCGGGGGAAAATACACATTCAATCTCATTCTTATTGTTGGCAGAATTTGGTTCTTTGTCACTGTAGGACTGTGATTCCATTTCCTTGCTGGCTGTCAGCCAGGGATGGTGCTTTGAGCTCCTAAAGGCTGCCTGTATTCCTTGCCATGTGGGCCCCTCCATACTGAAGCCAGCAATGGAACATTAACGCCTCTTGCCTTAAATCTCTGACTTCTTTGACCAGCCAAAGAAAGCTCCGCTTTTTTCCCCTCATTTTTTTTTTATTGTGGTAGATTACACATAAAATTTATCATGTTAAGCATTTACAACTGTACAGTTCAGCTGTGTTAAATACATTCACAATGTTGTGTAAACATCCTCACTGTATGCTTCCAGAATTCTTTCATCTTATAAAACCAAAACTGTAACCCCATTAAACAATAATTCCTCGTCTCCCCCTCCCCCTGGCCCAGGGAGGAATGGCCACTACCATTCTACTTTTTGCTTTTACGATTAAAACAAATTTTTTTTTCGCCACATCCCATGGCATGTGGGACCTTAGTTCCCACCCAGGGATTGAACCTGCACCCCCTGCATTGGAAAGCAGAGTCTTAACCCCTGGACCCTCAGGGAAGTCCCTTGCCAGTAGGATTTTGACTGCTCTAAGTACTACATATACGTGGAATCATATAGTACTTGCCTTTTTGTGACTGGCTTATTTTACTAAGCATAATGTCCTCAAGGTACATCCATGTTGTAGCATATTAAAGGATTCTGATATCCTGAATGATAGTGCATTGTATGTTTATACCACATTTTGCTTATCCATTCATCTACTGATGGACACATTGGTTGCTTCCATGTTTTAGCTATTGTGAGTAATGCTGCTATAAACACAGTATACAAATATCTCTTTGAGACCCTGCTTTCAATTCTTTTGGGTATATGCCCAGACATAGAATTTCTGGATCATATAATAATTCTGTTTTTAATCTCTTGAGGAATCTCCATACTGTGTTCCACAGTGGCTGTTACCGTTTTACGTTCCCCCTAACCGTGCATAAGCTTTCGATTTCTCTATGTTCTCATGAACACTTATTTTCTGTTTTTTAGAAAAAATATTTATTTTTTTTAATTGAAGGATAATTGCTTTACAATTATGTTGGTTTCTGCCAAACATCAACATGAATCGGCTGTAGATATATGAATGTCCCCTCCCTCTTAAACCTCCCTCCCACCTTTTTATGAAATAGCCATCCTAATGGATGTATAGTGGTATCTCAGTGTAGTTTTGATTTATATTTCCCTAATGAATAGTGATATTGAACATCTTTTCATATGCTCATAGGCCATTTGTATATCTCTGGAGAAATGTCTCTTCAAGTTTTTGCCCATTTTTGAATCAGGCTGTTGGTTTTTCATTGTTGAGAAAACTACTTTTAAAAGGTTCGTGTTCAAACTGAGTGAAGTAAAAGACAAATATCATATGATAGCACTTATACATGGAATCTTAAAAAAATTGATGCAGATGAACCTATTTACAAAACAGAAATAGAGTCACAGATGTAGGAAACATGGGTACCAAGGGGTGAGCGAGGGAGACATAAATTGGGAGATAGGAACTGATATATAACGTATGTGTGTGCTAAGTTGCTGCAGTTGTGTCTGACTCTGCAACATTATGGACCTCGCCAGGTTCCTCTGTCCATGGGATTCTCCAGGCAAGAATACAGGAGTGGGTTGCCGTACCCTCCTCCAGGGGATCATCCTGACCCAGAGATCGAATCCACATCTCTTAAGTCTCCTGCATTGACAGATGGGTTCTTTATCACTAATGCCACTTGGGGAAGCCTGGCTTATATACACAGTGTGTGTGTACTTAAGTCGCTCTGTCATGTCTCTTTGCGACCCCATGGACTGTAGCCCACCAGGCTCCTCTGTCCATGGGGATTCTCCAGGCAAGAATACTGAAGTGGGTTGCCATGCCCTCCTCCAGGCATATACATGCTACTGATATATAAAATAGATAACTAATAAGAACCTACTGTATAGCACACGGAACTCTACTCAATACTCTGTAATGACCTGTATGGGAAAGGATCTAAAAAATGTATGTATGTATATGTATACCTGATTCACTTTGCTGTAGAGCAGAAACTAACACAACATTGTAAATCAACTATACTCCAATAAAAATTAAATTTAGAAAAAGATTCATGTGACTAGGTCCGGCTCACTGGGACAGCCTCTCATTTCAACAGTCAGCCGTGCCATGTAATAGAACCTAATCGCAGGAGTGAGTGCTGTCCTGGGGTTGCACAGAGTGTGTGCACAGCAGGTGGGGAATCCTGGGAGGCTATCCCAAAGTTTTCCCTACCACACTTGGAATTAAATATGAAGTTTCTACAGCACCAATTAGACTTCACATGCTCTGACCTCCTAGCTTCCTCTCTCCCCAGCCATTTAGACATTCTCACTTTCTCTCAAAAAGAAGCAAGTTCCAACTTTGGGTACTTCAGGCTTGCTGCTCGCTCAGACATTCTGTGGCCTTCCATATTTCCTCCATGTCTCTGTTCAAAGCTGGCTGTTTGCTGAGCCCATTTGAAATAGAAATAGCTCCATTCAGCCTGCTCGGTTTCTATCCCCTCTCATCTTGTTTTATTTTTCTGCTTAGCATTTGTTACTCAGTTCAGTTCAGTGGCTCAGTCATGTCCGACTCTTTGCGACCCCATGAATCGCAGCACGCCAGGCCTCCCTGTCCATCACCAACTCCCGAAGTTCACTCAGACTCACATCCATCGAGTCCATGATGCCGTCCAGCCATCTCATCCTCTGTCGTCCCCTTCTCCTCCTGCCCCCAATCCCTCCCAGCATCAGAGTCTTTTCCAATGACTCAACTCTTCGCATGAGGTAGCCAAAGTACTGGAGTTTCAGCTTTAGCATCATTCCTTCTAAAGAAATCCCAGAGCTGATCTCCTTCAGAATGGACTGGTTGGATCTCCTTGCAGTCCAAGGGACTCTCAAGAGTCTTCTCCAACACCACAGTTCAAAAGCATCAATTCTTCGGCGCTCAGCCTTCTTCACAGTCCAGCTCTCACATCCATACCTGACATCTTATACATGTATCTGCCTACTTATGCATCACCTTGTGTCCTTCAACTAGAAGTCAGCTCACTGAGGGTGTTAACTTTGTTTTATTTGCTGTTCTATCTCCAGAGCCTAGAATAGTGTTCAGCACTTTCAGGGACTCAATATTTGTTGTATGAATGATTGGATGTGTTTTCATACCTCTTGAGAGCTTTTGAAATGGAAATTTTATTCCCGAGCACAAAACAGATGAAAACTTGTTCTTGTGTTATTTTTGTTTTAAACATTTTTTTTAAATTAATTAATTAATTAATTTGGCAGTGCTGGCTCCTAGTTGTGGCACATGGGCGCTTCCATCTACATTGCAGTGTGTGGGACCTTTCAGTTGCAGCATGCAAACTTTTAGTTGTGGTGTGTGGGATCTAGTTTCCTGACCAGGGAATCCAACCTGGGCTCCATGCATTGGGAGTGTGGAGTCTTAGCCACTGGATTACCAAGGAAGTCCTTGCTTCACAGTTTAAAATTTTTAATGACTTAAAAAACTTTTATTTTACTTTTTTCTGCATGTGCTTCACAGTTTCAGGATCTTAGTTCCCTGACCAGGGACTGAACCTGGGTGACGGCAGTGAAAGCATTAAGTCTAAACCTCTGGATGATCAGGGAATTCCCGAACTTAAAAAATTTTAACTAGAGCAAATTAAGCACAAAGTAGCAGAAGAAAGGAAATAATAAATATCAGAGAAAAATTAATGAAGCAGAAAACATTATAGAAGACTGGAGAAGATCAATGAAACCAAAAACCACTTTTTAAGATCAATGAAATGAATAAACATCTAGTCAGATTGAGCAGAAAAAAAGAGAAAAGACACAGATTACCAGTATCAAGAATTAAAGGGGTGATTTCACTATAGATTTTACAGACACTTAAAAGATAATAAGAAAATATTATAAGTAGTTTTACTCTAATAATTTCCATAACTTAGATAAAGTAAACAAATTCCTTGAAGACACAAACTATAGAAGTTTACTCAAGAAGAAACAGATAATCCAAATAGACCTACATCAATTTTTAAAAAAAATTCGATTTGGGGGGCGGTCCTAAGATGGCTGAGGAATAGGAAGGGAAGACCACTTTCTCCCTCACAAATTCCTCAAAAGATCATTTCAACGCGGAGCAAACTCCACAAAACAACCTCTGAATGCAGGCGGAGGACATCAGGCAACCAGAAAAGCAGATCATTGTCTTCAAAAACAGTGAACCTCTCTGGGTGCCCCTCAATGTGGAGAAACCTTTCATCTTTAGCCTAGATGCTATATCATTGGTGCTGTATAGATGGAGAAGTCTAGAGACCACCGTAAAAATAAAACCGAAAACCAGAAGCAGGAGGCTTAAGTCCAAAGCTTGAGAACATCAGAGAACTCCTGAATTCAGGGAACATTAAGCAATAGGAGCTCATCAAATGCCTCCAAACCTACACTGAAACAAAGCTCCACCCAAGGGCCAACAAGTTCCAGAGCAAGACATATCACACAAATTCTCCAGCAACACAGGAACACACCCCTGAGCTTCAATATACAGGCAGTTCAAAGTTACTCCAAAACTTTAGACGTCTCATAACCCATTACTGGTCACTCCACTGCACTCCAGAGAGAAGAAACCCAGCTCCACCCAACAGACCTCCAACACAAGCCTCCCTAACCAGGAAACCTTGACAAGCCACTGATACAACCCCACCCACAGTGAGGAAGCTCCACAATAAAGAGAACTCCACAAAGTACCAGAATATAAAAAGGCCATTCCAAACGCAGCAATATAACCAAGATGAAGAGACAGAGGAATACCCAACAGGTAAAGGAGCAGGAGAAATGCCCACCAAACCAGACAAAAGAGGAAGAGATAGGGAATCTACCTGAGAAAGACTTCCGAATATTGATAGTGAAAATGATCCAAAATCTTGAAGTCAAAATGGAATCACAGATAAATACCCTAGAGACAAGGATTGAGAAGATGCAAGAAAGGTTCAACAAGGACCTAGAAGAAATAAAAAAGAGTCAATATACAATGAATAACGCAATAAATGAGATCAGAAACACTCTGGAGGCAACAAATAATAGAATAACGGAGGCAGAAGATAGGATTAGTGAAATAGAAGATAGAATGGTAGAAATAAATGAATCAGAGAGGAAAAAAGAAAAATGAATTAAAAGAAATGAGGACAATCTCAAAGACCTCCAGGACAATATGAAACGCTCCAACATTCGAATTATAGGAGTCCCAGAAGAAGAAGACAAAAAGAAAGACCATGAGAAAATCCTTGAGGAGATAATAGTTGAAAACTTCCCTAAAATGGGGAAGGAAATAATCACCCAAGTCCAAGAAACCCAGAGAGTCCCAAATAGGATAAACCCAAGGCGAAACACCCCAAGACACATATTAATCAAATTAACAAAGATCAAACACAAAGAACAACTATTAAAAGCAACAAGGGAAAAACAACAAATAACACACAAGGGGATTCCCATAAGGATAACAGCTGATCTCTCAATAGAAACTCTTCAGGCCAGGAGGGAATGGCAAGACATACTTAAAGTGATGAAAGAAAATAACCTACAGCCCAGATTACTATACCCAGCAAGGATCTCATTCAAATACGAAGGAGAAATCAAAAGCTTTACAGACAAGCAAAAGCTGAGAGAATTCAGCACCACCAAACCAGCTCTCCAACAAATTCTAAAGGATATTCTCTAGACAGGAAACACAAAAAGGGAGTATATTTCTTTTAACTGTATATTTTTACTGATCCGATCTCACTGTTTTATGTTGCTTTCCAAAGATGTGTGTTGCATAATACAGTGGATCTGAATTTATTATTGCTTGTAAAACACATTTGATGGAATAGGAATACTGGTTTTACATTATGGTTAAAAATCAAACCAGCTGTGGATTTCAAAACACAGTGTATTCTAGATCATCTAAGATCCATGCTGATTTTTAATGCACAAGAATTAAGTATGAACTCTTGAGCTGGAATCCTCAGCTAACTAGAGTGTATATTGTTCAGTATTTCTTTGGGAACATTTCATTGATGTACTTGTCATATGGAAATTTCTGGACTTTAGTAAAAAACAATGCAAAACTTAAAAAAAAAAAAAAATTCGATTTGTTGTTGAAACCTCTCCTAGAAAAAAAACTCCAGGCCCAGACGACTTTACTGATGAACTTTGCCAAACATTTAAGGAAGAAAAAAATATCAATTCTACATAAGTTTTCTAGAAAATTATAAAGGAGGGAAATCTCAATTCATTCTATGAGGCCAACATCACTCTGATATCAAAACCAGACAAACATATTACAAGAATGGAAAGTTATAGACCAGTATCCCTCAGGAATGTTGATGCAGAAATTATTAACAAAACTTTTGTAAATCTGATTTAACTCTATCTTTATAGATATGCTAACACATCATGGCCAAGTGAGATTTATCCTAGGAATGAAGATTGGTAACATTTTAAAAAAATCAATGTAATTCATTGTACTACCTAATTTAAAAAAAAATGACCATCTTAATATATGTAGAAGAAGCATTTGACAAGATTCAATAACCATTACTGATAAAAAGAATTTCAACAAACCAGGAATAGAAAAGAACTTCCACAACCTGATAAAGAGCCTGTACAAACAAAACCTGTGACAGTAAAAGATTGAATGTTTTTTCCTCTAAGATCAGGAATAAGACAAGTATGTTTACTCTTACTGCTTCTATTCCACATTGTACCAGAGGTTCTAACAGTACAATAAACCAATAAAAATAAATACAAGGCATTCAGATGGAAAAGTAAGAAGGAAAATTGTCATTATTTGCTGACAACATGATTATCCATGTAGAAACTCTGATGGAATATACAAAGAAGCTACTAGAACTAATAAATGGATTTAGTAAGGTTGCAAGATACGAGCTAGATATACAAAAATCAATTGTATTTCTATATATTAGTAATGGACAATTGGAAATTAAAATTTAAAATAATACTTAAAAAAATGATTATCCATTGCACTGGGATCTCAGAAGTTCTTCAGTTCTTTTTTACAGTATGTCATTAATGATGTCTTGCCCTTAGTTTCTCTGTTTCTCCAGCTATTTGGATGTTCTCCTGTTATTTGGTTACTATTGCCTGATCTTGTCCCCCAATTTTATTGCACAGTCATTCAAAAATTTCCGTCCTTTTGTTATATTCCCTCTACCTTATACACATTTCCTCAGCTTTGTTTTCTAAACTTCTACTGAATTTGTTTTTTATTTCTGCTATGACATGTTTGATTTTTAAAACCTCTCTCTTTTTAGAAAACACTATTCTATTTTTGTTTCATTTTTGCAATATTTTTTCCTTATCATGCTCAGGATATAATGATAATGTTATTTTTAAGCTTTCTTCTTGCTACATAGGCTCAGCTTCCTCCAAGTCATAGCTTTCCTCGGATGTGCCAGAAACCTTCGTTGCCTGCTAATTTTTAAATATAAGGATCTGAAAAGCTGGTTGGAAGTTCTTCTGTGTGTATGTGTGCATGAGTGTGTGTGGCCTGTTGTCTGTGAGCCTCACACTAGGGTGATCTGGTTGGAATATTTCATTTTGAAGCCTCTGATGTTAGTATCCTTGGTCTTTTCTTCCTTTGAGGTTGTTCAGATTTCCCAGAGGTACACCCTCCAGTTTCCATCCTGGAGGACAATGGCCAGTGTTCTGGGAATTCCAGCGGGTAAGAGGACCCAGGTCTCAGCATCCACTACGTGAACATTTTCAGTGAGATACTCCTTCCTTCAGTGTTTCCTGGAATTTCCTTGTTAGAGACCTGTTTTCCCCTCACCAGGGAACCGCTTCAATCCTTTGACTGGCTATATTCGGTAGGGGAAACATCGGATTGCTTTAAATTAATTAATTAATTATTTCATTTAGTATTTTAAAAAATATTTATTTGACTGTCCTGGGTCGGGTCTTAATTATGGCATGCAAACTCCTTAGTTGTGGCGTTCTGGGTGTAGTTCCCACCAGGGATCAAACCTAGGTCCTCGGCATGGGGAGCTTGGAGTCTTAACCACTAGAGCACCAGGGAAGTCCCCCTGACTGCTTTTAAAACACACATTCCCAGTCTTCTTTATTTACTCAATCCACTTCACGCTTACTTCCCCGGGTAACTGGTGTCACCAATTCCTGCACCTTTGGCGGATTCTGGGATACAGGTTAGGTGGTAATGGTTTTCATCACCACCTGTTTCATAGTCTTTACTCTTCTTCCACCTGCTTTCTAGCTTCCAAAATTTTGTTGCTGTTCCCTCCCATTCTTCCTGTCCTTGTGGGTATATACCTTAAGAAGCAAAATCATGCAAGAAAAGTTTGGAAAGCCTTTCACTTTGATTTAGTGGAGTTTCAGGAAAGAGCAAAAGTGGATGCAGGTGTTCAGGCTGGCATCTTTTCCTAGAAGTTCCTTTAATCCATTATTAGAGGCTTTTTAAAATTATTACCAGTTCCACATAATCATAGGCCATGTATGTTCTGCTCAGGAGTTAACTTGTACATTCCAAGAGGGCAGAAATTGTGTCAGTCTGTTTTACCATAGTATTTCATCCAGGGGTTGGTATGTAAGAAAGTATCAAGAAATATTTACTGAATTTATGAATCAGGAAATGAGCAAATGAAGTGGCTTCAGAACCTTTATTCCGTTCAAAAATTTCCTCAATGATATCAGGATTTCATCTTTGGGAACTGAATAGTATGTGGAAATAGCCAAAAGTTATTTAATGCCAAGATGTGTGACCCAGAAGAGTGAGCAAACTGAACAGGTAATAACAACACCTTTTTTTTTTTTTTTTTTGGTTCAAGACAAGGTGTGGCACCAAATTATGAGATTGATTTCCTTGTTTGGTGTACAATGAAGTCTGAGGTCAATTCACAAAAAGAAATAGAATCCAGAGTGTTTTAGGCAAACTTGATTTTGTTGGCCAAGGTGTGTAAAGCTCCATTTTGGGGATATATAGGATTTTGCAGGTAGTCTGGAAGCAAATGGTATACGATTTGGGGCAAGCTGTGTAGATAGCAGAAGGTTTTGCCTTCCAAGTCAGAAAAAACAAAGTTGGACGGGAAGAGGTCTCGGGGTTCAAAGATGATTCTAAGTCTTTGGGTGGCTGAGGTGTGACTGGCTGGGTAAGAGAGTGCAGAAGGCAGCTTTCTGGGAACACACATCCTAGTAGACAGGAGGGAAGGGGCGCTGGAAGAAGCTGCTTCCCTCTGGCCAGAGTGGGGTTGGCAACCGGGAACACTGCTCTACCCTGCTCAAAATGACACCACCATAGCCTGACATGTTTATAAGCACTCACACCATGCCAACTCCTGTGCTTTCTTTTTTAAAATATTTATTTATTTATTTGGCTGAATCAGGGCTTAGTTGTGGCACAGGCTCAGTAGTTGTGGAGCGAGGGCATAGTTGCTCTTTGGCATGTGGGATCTTAGCCTCCTGCATTGACAGGTGGATTCTTAACCCCTGGACCGCCAGAGAAGTCACCTCTGTGCTTTATGGATACATCACCTCATTAGGTTCTTACCATAGTTCTGTGGAATTAGTGGTCTTATTGTCTCCATTTTCTTTTTTAAAATAGTTTCTTTCTTTGTTTATTTTTGGCTGTGCTGGGTCTTCATAGCTGCAAGGGCTTTTCTCTAGTTTTGGAGAGCAGGGGCTACTCGCCAGTTGCCAGGCTCAGGCTTCTCACTGTGGGGGCTTCTCTTGCTGCCTAGCACCGGCTCCAGCCTGCATGGGTTTCAGTGGTTACGGCTCCCAGGCCCTGGAGCACAGGCTCAGTAATTGCAGCGCACGAGCCAGGGCTCAGCTGCTCTGTGGCATGTGGAATCCTCCTTGATCAGGAGTTGAACCCATGTCTCCCACATTGCCAGGTGGACTCTCCATCATTCTGCCACCAGGAAAGCCCTATCCCCATTTTCTAGGTAAGAAAACTGAGTCAGAAGGAGAGAAATGTAGCGTAGACATTCCAAGGTGGCCCAGCCCTGGAACGACAAAAGGAAGATGGCAAAAGAGAACACAGCCATGACCAAATTTTATTATAACAGCTGGGGATCGATGGGAGTATGTGTGGAAACCAGTCAGTGAAAGGTTTTCTGGTGATTACTCCATGTAATATTTGCTGACTGACCAATGTTCCCATTTAATTATAAAAAAGTTGCTAAATTGATGATCAACAAAGGGAAAGTTAAGTTTCTCCTACAGACAAAATAGAACTAGGATCAACTTGAATATTCTGGTGATCAAGGTAAGTGATTTTTCTGGGATGAATATTTTTTCAACTTCATTTGCTATTTTTTTTTTTCCCTAGAATCATAGTGAGTAAGGCAACAACTGAGGTCTCTGGCCTCACTCTGAATGGTGTCGGATCAGGACTGCCCCCCCCCCCGCCTCAATTGGACTCTGGTTTGAAACCCCGAAAGCATTTGACTGAAGTTCTGATATCATTTTGCTTTCCTGTTATTTCCTTCTTAGAGTATGAAAAGGAAATTCTGGTTTTCAGTTCATTCTTTTATTCAAACCATGGTGGTTTGCACTCTTAAGAGTGCAGGTTTTGGGGCCAGACAGTTTAAATCCCAGCCCTGTTGTTTATTTGCGGTTTGACCTTGGGCAAGTTACTTAAACTCTCCAAACTGTAGTTTTACAGTGATAATTTACTGGGATTAATTGGCTCATGTAAGGCACGCAGTAGGAATGCAGTCAAAGGCAGTATTTACCACTATCATCATCATCATTCACAAACAGCCTACACGTGGCTCCCTGCACCTGCAGGCTTGTATTAGTCCTTGGGCTGGGGTTGGGGAGATACAGACCACTGGAAAGTGCAGCCCCTTCTGTATAAGTGTGCTTGGAGAGAGTCCACTTACACACACACCCCAGAGAGCTAACTGCTTTGAACACCACACTGAGGCTGGCATGAGAGGTATAGACAGTTCATGCTGTAAGAGCTTTGCGGAGACCATGGAACAAAAGTGTTCTGAAAGTCTTGTTTTAAGAGATGCATTTTCAACTGATGGAGCATAGACCAGGAGGAAGAAACAAGCAATGTGTGTGTTTGGGGCTATCAGAAGACTTGTTTGGCTGGAATAGGACCTACACATAGGGCAATAGTGGGAAATAAGGCTGAAACGTAAGCTGAAGCCACATATACAATAATATTATTGACAATGGGAATAGCAATCACCATTGATTTAGTTTCTACTGTGTGCAGGCCAGGTGCTTATGCTTCATCCTTTTCATATATTTTCTCATTCAATTCTTACTATAACCCTGTGGTATGGGTATTATTATTACAAGTTTTCAAGGAAACAGAACTTTAGAGAGGTTGGGTAACTTGCCCAAGGACTCACAGCTAAAAATCGGCAGACCCACAATCTGGATGCACAAATATGCATGCAGACAGTGACACAGATAGACACAGAGACCTAGGCTCAGTTAATAAACAGCTGCGTCCCTTCTCATCCCCTCCCCTCTCCCTGAGTTGGGGGTTAGGTCTTTCCTTTGAGGGATCCAGTGTGAAAAAGGGACCCTTCTGCACTCATGGGTAGGGCCAACCCTGCAATTGACAATGAGCCCCTCCTTAAACTGTGCCCTCGTTGCCTCACCCTAGTTCTGATCCTGGGGAGGGTGGGGGAGCTTTGCAGCTTTGCTCTGTGGGCCAAGAAGCCCCTCGTTATTCCCAGATCAGGGAATAACCAGAAATTCCCAGGGCCCAGGGCACAGCTCTCCTTTCCGTTCCCAGATGAATAGCAGAATAATCTCGGATTGGTTCCAGATAATCTTTCCTCTGATTATACTCATCCTTCTTCCGCACCCCACCCCCCACAGCCTGCTTGTGCCTGCATCCTCCGAGCAGCGCCCCTCCCAGACCTGGCCCACACTATCCCGCCCCTAGATGGTGAGTTTGGCTGCCCAGCCTTTAGCGGGGACCCCTTTCCCCCAGGGGCAGGGGGGTGGGGACAGCTGGTTGGTCCCAGGGGCCTGTGCCGAGGGTCACCGGGGTATGCCCCAAGGGCGGGAAGTCCAGCGCTGCTCTCCCTCGCCCTCTAGAGGCTCAGGATGGGTGAGGCACGCAGGAGGGGTCCTGGTTGAGGAGGGGTCTTGGGTTTCCAAGGACGTCGGGAAGGTGTCCGCAATCAGACCACAGCTTCATCTGAAGCCTGCTGTTGGAAGTGCCCAGTGGGGTTGCGCTGTTGGCTCAGGTAGAAGGAGTTCAGGGCCCCCCACCTCTGTCTGGGCTAGAGACAGCCAGAGATGGGGCTCCCTAGTCAGCACCCAGCCAGCTTATCAGGATAGCCCTACTCCACTTCTCACCTTCCCTGTGGGCAGCTTCAGTGATGCTGGAGGCTGCCTCTGCCAGCCCTGGGGTGCATGGGGGACATCTGTGTCCCTGTCCTCTGACAACCAGGAATCTCCAGAAGAGCCTTAGGCCAGGAGGGGAGGTGGGGTGAGGGGTGTGTCCCCAGGTGACTTTGTAGGGAGAGGCCTGGGAAGGTGGTGGTGGGTCGGGGGGAATCTTAACTCCTCCTGCTTGGGTAGAAGAGATGGAGAAGAAGGAGGACGGTGATGTGGAGAAAGCCTGGGGGGTGGGGGTGGGCTGGACAGAGGCATAGAGTTACGTTAATAAATCTTTCCAGGCTGGAAGTTTGGGTGCTGGGGACCTGGACCTCCAGAGGGGGCTGGATGGCTGAGCAGCCTTCTTGAAACACATGTGCACTGCCTCTGTGCTCATCTGCTCACCTGGCCGCCATCCACATACCCCAGCCTCACCTCAGATTGTTCATTATTTGGCTGAGGTATTTGCAGGGCCCGGCCGCACAGCCTTGCTCAAACTTCTCCTTACCTGGTCTTCATTGCAGCAAAAAATTAAGATGGATAGAGGAAAAAAGGGGACTTCATGGGTGGTTTTTCATCCTCCATCCCTTCAGGAGACCAGAGATGCCAGGTTTGGGACAGAGGCAGAGGGACTTTGGAATGAGTCTCAGAATTTTCCCACCTGCCTGAGGGCCGGGCCAGAAGGATAGCGAGGGCAGACCTTCTCCTAGAGCCTGCCCAGCTGCCCCCAGGGGAGGGGTGGGCATGACACCCAGAGGAAAGGCAGAGCTGGCCTGAGTGTCCTGCAGTCTCGGGGGAAGGTGGGCCCCTTGGGCTCACTCTGCCCTGGGGACTCCCCCAGCCTTCCCCTCCCTAGTACCTGGGCCCAGGCTGCGGGGGTGTCACTACTTCTCGAACAGCGGCTCTGGGCTCCCCGGCCCAAGCCGCAGTCACAGCGGAGGGGCAGGCTCTGCCCCAGTGAGGTTCTGTTGAGCCTGGAGTGAGGCTGGGGTGCCTGGGCAGGGAGACCCGGGCTGAGGCTCCCTCTCACCCCCTCCCACCAGAGAAGGGGCTTTCTCTCTGTTTCCCACAAACACTTGCTTCGCCACTTGACAGCCTTGTCATTCCATTCCCTGCTGCCCTGCGCTCAGCTCCACCACACCCCTGACAAATTCCTTCTTCCACTTCAGCTCCAAGACTGGAGGCACGGGCACCCCACCCAGCTTCTCTCCTAAAAGGTTGGGAGGGGACGGGAGCTAACACCTTGTCTTCCTCTCCTCTTGTCTCTCCCCTTCTCTCCCACTTCCTGGCATTTCACCCAGGCTACCAATCAGTGAGAAGTCTCAAGATAGACCTCCCGTGGCTCTCATCCTATAATTCCCTCTGGAGAAGATGAGTTTGGTAGGCCCCAGCGTGTCTAACTCAGATCCTTCTTGCTGCAGTCCCAGCTGTTCTGGTCAATGGCAACAGGCAAACCCAGGCTGTTGTTCAGATCACAGACTACAGAGGTGGCCCTTTGCTGTCTCCCACGCATTATTTTCTTGTGATCTTCATGCATGCGTGCATGCTCAGTGGTGTCCGACTCTTTGTGACCCCAGGACCTCTGCCCACCAGGATCCTCTGTCCAGGGGATTTCTCAGGCAGGAATACTGGAGCAGGTTGCCATTTCCTATTCCAGGGGATCTTCCTGACCCAGGAATTGAACCTGCGTCTCTTGCGTCTCCTTTGTGGGGAGGTGGGTTTCTTTCCCACTGCACCACCTGGGAAGCCCTCCTTTGGCCTCTAAGCGGTGGTGCCAGAGTGGAGCTCCCTGGTTCTCCCTGCGTCTCTTCCAGTCTGCCAGGCCACAGGCCTGAGTGTCCACAGCTCTTACCCTGACCCCTTCCTCTGCCTCCCCTACACACCTGGACTGGGAGCCTTAACAGGCCTCAGAAACCAGTCTGCGTCTTCACTCTACAGAGAAGACGCTGAAGTCAGAGGTGGGCTCCAGGTCACACAGCCAGACTGTGACAGTTTCTGGCTGTGAACTCAGGGGTCCGGACCCCCAGTCGCGGCCCCACACAGGCGTCTCTGAGGAGGTCTGCTCAGGAAGCAGCAGTGCTTACGGCAGGGCCTCAGAGACACTGTGTGAGGGACTTTCAAGGTAACTCCTGCGGCGGCGGTACTGAGGGGCCGCTCGGGGGATGCCCGGCCTCCCCGCAGCCCCTGTGGGAAGGGCGCCGTGACCCAGATCGGCTTGGCTCTGGAGCAGCTGCATTTCTGGGAACACTCTCTCCTCTCTGTGGGGCCCTGTCATGGGCGGTGGTGTGTGTGTGTGTGCGCGTGTGTTGGAGTGCACACGTGGTTTTTCAGTCCCTGCAGCCTTCAGCCTGGAGACCTGAGGAGCGATGGAGAGGAAGAGACCGGTGGACGCGCAGTGGGGAGAGGGTCACGGAGTGGGGGGTGGGTCAGCTCCCCCAGGGCAATGGTGAGGGGCTGGGGCAGGGCAGACTCATAGTGCCTACCTCTGTCCTCTCTGAAGGCACAGGTCACACTGAGCGCCTGGCGGAGGGGGTCTGGCCGCCCTCTCTGTGCTTGTTCCTTTCTCTAGGATCGCCACCCCAACACCCCTGGTGCCTGGTGGGCAAGGGCACGTCGCATGTCCTCAGAGCTGTCCCTTCTACAGGTTGTCCCCTAGTCCCTGGAGGGCAGGGGGGACATGTGAAGACCATCTTTTCCCCTAGCGAGCCCCCCACTGCCCTGCCTGCCCCCCACCCCCAACAGTGAGTGGGGCGTGGTCACCTCCCTGGGGGGCGGTCTCAGAGAAGCTGAGGTTTCTGACAGGGTGGAGGAGCACTCAGCCCACAGCACTGGTTAGGAAGTCTCCTGGGGTGATGGGAGGCAGTAGAAAGGGGTGGGAGAGAAAGAGATGAGGTGAGATGAGATAGTCAAGGGAAGAGAGGCCAGAAGGGAAGGAAAATGCTCTGACTACTTGTAACCGTCCATGATCTGGGCACTTGTGAATCCTGGCTAGGGTACCTGCCCATTTTTCAACCATGCCTGGAACCCGTGAGCGGTGGGGTCTCTGCTACGTGGGCTACACTTGTGGATGGAGCGTGCGGAGAGTCGTGCCCTGGTCTTCCCGGGAGTGCAGGATATATGGAGGCATTCTGACCAGGGCCCCAGACAGGCCTCCTCCTCGGCTGGGAACTACACATTCCAGCCTAGGGTTGAGACGGGACTGGGGCAGGGCAGACGCTCAGCTGGTACAGGCCGGCACGGCCACCTGATTGGTAAACAGCTGCTGTCCCAGCCCCTGAGTTCTCCGTATGCCTCTCTGGCCACCCCAGTCCCTTCCTTGGTCCTCTGGACCTCCCCGCCATCCAGAAACTGAGGGATTTACACTTGGTTCGGCACCTGCCCCCAGCTCCATGTAAGCTGTGCCCGGGCTGTCATGGGTGTTAGCTACTTTGGCTGTCACTCTCAGCGGGGAGGTGGGTACGGGGTGGGGGGGCTGGTGCCCCAAAGCTGGAGCTGACCAGGGCCAGGTCTTGGGACTCAGGGAAGCTGGAGCGGGCACAGCAGCCTGCAGTGTGCCCACCTTCACTTTTCCTGATGCTTCCAGCTGTGTTCTGGAAGGAGCTGAGTCTGAATGAGGGGGCTGGCAGATGGGGACGTGTGCAAAGAGCCATCTCTCCAGGGGACCCCAGTGGGGCATGGTTCACACAAGCAGCGCCCTCTGGAGGGCACTACCTGGAATGAAGGCGTGCTCAGCCCCTCTCTGTGGGGAGGGGGAGCTGACAATGAGCCCTGGGCCCAGAAACTGACCTGCCCCAGATGCACACCTAGGGCCAGCACCCTTCCCGGGCATCGCCTGGCTCTCCAGAGGGCAGAAGTCCCATGCACCCCAAAGGTGTCTGGCTCAGTGCTGGGTCCTGATGAAGTGTTCAAGTGGCCCGTGGAGAGGTAGCTGGGAGGCTGAGCTGTGAGTCAAGAGATGTGGATGACTTCAGAAGGCCTTGGGCCTCTTTTGGGTCCTCTGGCCAGTGAAGCGATTTTCATACTTCTTTAGCAGTGGAGCCTTTTCAAACGAAATCCCAAGTGAAATTCCAATCAACGGGGCAGATGAAACTGAGTGTGCTTTGTCTGCCTACTCCCACACCCGCCCCCAGCCCCACCCCCCACCCCCCAGGCTTCCAGGAATCGGTCCCATGTCCTCCTGACACAGATACCCCTTGACTAATTGTCTGCCTCACTAATTATCTTGAGGATGTTAGGCCAGGCTGCTCCTGGAAGATGAGGGGAAGTCTCCTCCACTCCCCATGGCCTGCCCTGCACTTCTGGGTCTGGGAAGGCAGGCAGGATGGTGGGGTGACTCCTCTCAGGGGGCCAGTCATTAACTGGCTTTATCTTTGTGAACCGTCCTAGGGGGCCTGGGTCATGGGCCAGACTTCCGGTCATGGGCCTCCTCTCCAGAGGAGGAGAGAAGGGACCCTTCTTGCTAAGAGGTGGGGGGCACTTGCTGCTTCTTTTCTTCCCCCCTAGGATTTCCCTGAAGGAAACTACGTTACAGCCAACTCAGTGACTGCCTGCTGACACAGTTGCTCCAAAGAGAGGCTAAAGCAGGAACTAAAACCTAGTCATCTTTGGCAGGCATCGTGTGATTCCTTCCATTTCTTTCTTTCCTTTCTTTGCTCCCTCCTCCAACAGAAGGATGGGATAAATCCATTTCCCTATTCCTTTCTGTTTGACTTTAGCCAAATGATAGTATGTTTGCATTCTCTGAGGGTTTGCTCACACATGGCAGTAGGGACAGGAAAAAGGGAAGAGAAGTAACATTACATGAGACCTACTCTAGGCCAAGAGCTTTGCTCATATTCGCTGTCTCTGTACATCTCCCCATAACCCTGGAAGGTAAGCACGAGGACTCCCGTTTTACAGATGAGGAAACTGCGGCTCAGACAGATACAGTTGCTTGTCCTAAGTCTCATGGCTTGGACATGGAGAATGAAGACTGAGCCCAGTCTCTCTGGCTTTTTCCACTGCATGTTAGACGTGAGGAGGGTGTGGTTAGGGAGCCAGGGCTGGGGTGTTTCACAGTGAAAGTTCTCCAAGCTGATGTGTCATTTCAAAAATGACAGAGGTCTTGGTCTGCCAGGTAAGAGCAGAAGCAGTTCTCTATCTGCTGGGATTCGAGGGGTTTCTTGGAATCACATCTCCCCTCTACCACCGGTGCTGTGCTCCAGATGTCACCATTCGTGCTAAATTTCTTGGAGTTAAGCCTTGCCCTCCCCAGGAAACTTTAGAAACACACAAATCCCTGGGATATGTGACGTTTGGTTTTTTTTTTTTTTTTGGCTGCGCTGGGTCTTCATTGCTGCATGCGGGCTTTTTTCTAGTTGCGACAAGTGGGGACTACTCTCTAGGTGCAGTGCCTAGACCACCCTCTCATTGCAGTGGCTTCTCTTGTTGCAGAGTACAGGCCCTACAGCGCAGGCTCAGTAGCTGTGGGGAATGGGCTTAATTGCTCCATAGCAGGTGGAATCTTCCCGGAGGGATTGAACCCAGGTCCCCTGCATTGGCAGGCAGATTCTTAACCCCTGTACCACTGGGGAAGTCCAAGATACGACGTTTTATATCAGCGATCTCAGTTGTAGTGTTTGATGGAGCTGTTACAGAACCTCAAAGCTTAGGGAGAGGCTTTCACCCAGAAGAAGCCTGAGGTCTAGAAGAGGGGGCTGACTTGGTGGAGGTCACACTGCATGCGGCCTATTCGAGTTTTTTGCCCAGTGCTGTTTCCAGTCTCCACATGTCTGTGGCAGGCAGATGGGAAGGCTCTAGGCACCAGGTGGGGATAGGAAGGGGGCAGAACTGGAGGAAAGGTCTTTGTGCTTTGAGCTCCGCCCCAGCTGAGTGACCTGTGCTTGTCACAGGCTGGTGTCCTCTGCCCGCCTCCTGTCGCCCCTGGGCAAACAACAGCAGCGCTTGATGTGCAAGCTGGACCTACCTCTAGTGTCTGCTTGTTTAGTTAAATACTGTGGCAGAGACATGCTGTCCCAGAGGGCTGGGGAAACCAGTGTGGGGCTCACTTCCCCACCCCTCCAGGGAGCAGCATTGTCCCTATGCACTTTGGCTGGGAATGTTTCAGAAGAAGCCCTAATCCTCTGCTCTGCAAAAGCTCTGTCACCCAGGGGAGAGCTGGGAGAGCTGAGGGAGTTGGCAGCGTCCTCCGGATCTCACTTTCCTGCCTGGTCCCTATCCCCACTCCACTCAGCTGGCTAGACTCCAGCTCTTCTAGTGTCGCCTCCTCCAGGAAGCCTTCCCCCACTCCCAGAGTGCCCCTTTGGAGTTTCTATTTTCGGTGTACTCCACACAGGAAGCCCCTTCTACATTGTTGTAGCCCCAGGGTCTGGACCAAAACAGGGTTCATAGGCTGAATTTAATATTTGAAAGTGAAAGTGTTAGTTGTTCAGTCTTTGCGACCACCAGGCTCTGTCCATAGGATTTTATAAGCAAGAATACTGGAGTGGGTTGCCATGCCCTCCTCCAGGGGATGTTCCCAACCCAGGGATCGAACCCAGGTCTCCTGCACTGCAGGCAGATTCTTTACTATCTGAGCCACCAGGGAAGCCCCAATAATTCTCGTGGAATAAACGTTCTGAGCTTCTTCCTGCCCAAAGGCCTTCTTGATGCCCATTTTGGATCCTCTGACCACCCTGCTTCAGCATCTTCCTAACTCTCTGTGTCTCTCTCAGGGCCTCTTTCCCATCCTACCTTCTTGGGTAGCTGTGGGCAGCTGTCAGTGTGCAGGAACTCCCCAAGGGAGGTGTTTTACTCTTGTTTTGCAGATGAGGATCAGAGAGCCTGAGTAACTTGCCTGAGGAAACACAGTCAAAGAGTGGCCGTATCACTTGGCTGCATCTGGATCCAGAGTCCCTGCGCTTTCCACAGCCCTACTGAGATGGCCCTGTGTCTCCTATAATATCAGCACAGCCTGGTGCCCCCCCAGGCTTTGGGAAAGTCCCACAGATTGGAACCCAGCTCAGCTCCCAGGCACCCCCCAGGGTCGGGAGGGAGAATGCAGCTTTAGAACCTTAGCTGTCACCTCTGCCACACCTTCTTCCCAGCAGAGGGACTCCCTCCAAGACTGGGCAAGGGTGTGAAAAAGGGGCAGCAGTGGGCAGGATGGGGGTCAGACGCAGAGGGGTAGCAAAGATTGGAGCGTCAGGAAGTGAACATGCCTGGGACCGTTGGGGAGCAGCAATCCAGGGAGAGAGCCTGGTGTTTGGGGATTCGACTGAGGCTCGTGAAGGAGAGGCAGATGGGGCCTAGGGCTGTGTGGGTGGGGGCACTCCCCCAGTGTGTGGCCCTACCCTGTTCCTTCTGCTCCCTCTCCATCTTTAAAACATTTTATTTTTATTATTACTACTTTTGGTTGTGCTGGGTCTTTGCTGTGGTGCAGGGGCTCTCCATTGCTGTGTGCGGGTTTTCTGTAGTTCAGGGGAGAGGCTCTTCATGGTGGTGCTTGGGCTTCTCATTGCGGTGGTTTCTCTCGTCGTGAAGCACAGGATCTAGGGAGCAGGGGCTCAGTAGCCGGGGCACACGGGTTTGTTTGCCCTGCAGCACGTGGGATCTTAGTTCCCAGAGCAGGGATTGAATCCATGCCCCCTGCATCACAAGGCAGATTCTTAACCACGGGACCCCCAGAGAAGTCCCAGCTCCCTCTCCCTCTTGCCTCCCCTTGTCCTGACTGGCTCCTCTTTTTGGGCTTTCTCTGCTCTAATCTTGTTTCCTAAGTGGCATCATTACCTCGAGTCAGACCTCCAGATCCAGATGGGAATACAACATTGGCACTGGGAAAAGAGGGCTCTCTTCCTTGCTTTTATCGTAAAGACACACACAGAGAGAGAGGACAGATAGAGAATTGAGGCAGACCAACCCAGTTCTTTCTCCAATTCAACATATTCTGTTCCTGCCCTTGCGGTGGATCAGCTCTGTGTCCTCCTAGGCGCCTGGGGCTTGGGGGATGGAGTGAGGGAGAAACCATTCTTCCAATACAGAGGAACCACACTGAGAAATGTTCAGACAACAGCAAGGCTTACCGGCTCTCTCCCCCACCTCCCTTTGGAGGGGCTTCGGAGGGGGTCTACCTCTTCATCCCTGCAGGGGAGCTCCCACACACACACAGGGAGAGTGACCCTGAACCTCACAGGTGTCAGGATCAGCAGGACAAAGTACAACCATTGTGCCTTGGGCCCGATCACTACTCCCTTTGTCTGGGGCTACTGCTGGCTCCTGGCCACCTTTCACACTCTTCTCCACCCACCCCTGCCTTTCTTTCCCCCTCCCCTGGAACACCTTCCCCTTCCTCTTTGGCTTCTTCTGAACTGCTTCAGAGCCACAGGCCGAGGCTGTCCTGGCCATGATGTGGGGTCCTCCGAGTGGGGCTGAGGTAGCCCCTTGAGAAGGTCAGGCCTCACCTCTGTCTGGGCTGCTCTCTGCTCCATGCGACGCCCTCACCCTCCTCCTTGCCATGCTTCTGGGTGAACTTGGGTCCCTCTGGAGCCACAGTCTGCCCTGATATTCCCGGGGTTGAAGCGGCCTGCCGAGGGAGGATCAGTGGGATCAAGTTTGTTGGAGGGGGTTACGTCCATGGGAGAAGAGGCTGTAGAGATGTGATTGGTCTTACGGTCGTTGACTTGTGTTCATGTTCTGTGTGTTTCTGGTCCCCATTCTTGAAGATCCAGGTGCATGGGACTCTCACCCATGGGGCTGAGTCCATGGCAGTGTATTATTGTGAAAGCCGGTGACAACCACACTGGGGGTGGTATCAATCCCCCTCCCCCGAGTCACCCCCAGGCTGTGGCTCTGAAATGAAAGATGGAGACAGGAGACCCCTCTTCACCCCAGAGAAGGGTGCTCAGAACCCTTCAGGCAAGGCTGCAGTTCTGCTGCCTCATTCCTCTGTTTTCCTTGGCAGAACCTACAGAGGTTGCTGTAACACACTTTGCTGAATGAAGAATGGTTGACTCAGGTAGGGCAGAGACCTGTGGCTATTAAATGACAACTGATGGCCCTCCCTCCTCAGAACCCCTCTGTCTTCCTCCCAACTTCAGCATCCTTTATTAAGCCCTCTTTAGGCCTCTCCAGGGACCAAGGGATCTGGGATGAGAAGGGATGCAGGGGGGAAGGGGGGCAGGGTGATCCCTGGTGGTAAAGCTGGGAGCCCCTGTCCTGGGCTCTGCTGGCACCAGGGCAGGAATAAGGCAGGAGATCCCTGGTAAGGTGTCCACGTCTTGTGCTCTGAGGTTGCTAGACATGGACCAGGTTGGGCAAAGAGGAAGTTTATTGACTTCGCTTCCATGACCCACGTGGCTTCTTGGAGCGTGGAGCTTTGGTGAGGAGGCCTGCTTGGGAGGGGCCCTGAGCCAGCAAATAAACATTTACTAACTGTAAAAAGACCTTGTCCCTGCTGCTGGGGAGCCTGCCAGGTGGTGGAGACGGGACTAGAGGCATGAATGATGGAGAGGGTAGGATGGGGTAGAGGCTGAGCCAGCCCCTCTGCCCATAAGGGCCTCAGGACACCACTCTGGGGAACTGCGGCACTAAGTGGGTAACCTAGCACCCCCACCAAAGCACAGCACCATGTGCTGAGACCAGGGGCTGGCTGAGTAACCTCCTTGTATTGTTTGGGTCAACTTGAGGGAAGTGGTGCATTCTAGTCTCAGCCTAGTTCTCATTCTCAGCCCAGTCCCAGGCAGGCCCAGGCCAGATCTAGATGAATAATGAGACTGGTTAGTCCCTCTCTTCTCACAGGTATCACCCCCGTGCACCCTCCTCCTCCCTGGGGGAGACTGGGAGCTGCTGGGTCCAAGCCCAACCAGGACTTTTTCCAGGCTGGTTCCTATATGCAAGGGTGGGGTGAAGGGTCTTGGGGGGCACTTAGGGAAGACATGGAGAGTTGGGGAAGAGGTGAGCTTTGAAGAAACAGAGGGGACTTGGGGAAAAGGGAGGAGAGGCTGCTAGCTGCAAGAAGTAGGCGGTGACTCCTGAAGGTCTGGGGGCTGCTGAGGAGAATGCCCCAGTTCTGTTCAGAAGATGAGCTGTGAGCCTGGACTGGGACTGATAGAAGCCTTGGCCTCCGGCCTGGTGGGAGCTCCGGGCAGCTGGCCTACAGACGTTCCTTAGTGCTGGTGAGTAGGTTTGAATCATCACTCGAGCCCTAGCCTCCAACCGCCCCCACCAGCCCCCTGGCCTCAGTTCCCTGGCAACATCTGGGGGAGGGGGGGTGGAGAAGCAGAAACAAGGGCCTCTGTCTGCCCAGCTGCCTCTCCCTTTGGGCTCTGCCAGACTCCACAGTGCATACGTGGGCTCCAACAGGTCCTCTTCTCTCTGGGCCACTGACTAACCCCAGAACCACATGGCTTCTTGTTCTCAGCCCCACAAACATAGTGCCAAATACTTCCCCCCAGGGGAGCCTCCCTGAACACTTCCCAAAGGACCCCAGTCACCCCGGCCTGTTGGCTGCGGCTAACTCTGATGTCAGCGGGCCAGATGAGGCCCGGAGATGAGCACAGAGTCCGGATGGATACATCATGCCCTCTGTGCCCAGCACTGGGCTTTGTGCACGTGGGACCACTCGAGTCCAAGACGTGCCACTGTTTGAGAGGTCAGAAACACAGGGGGTGTGGGGGGGGGTGGAGGGGGGTGTGTCAGGGGTAATCTCCCTCAACCCTCTTCTTGAGGCCTCTTGAACTTGAGATGGGGTGTGCATCCGATAGTCACTAGGGGGCGCTCAGCCACCACAGGGAAGCTGGGTGAACTTGGGATGCAGCGTCTGCGTGAGAGTGAGGACGCCTGTGACTGTGTGTTGGGGGGGGGCGGGTAGTTGAGAGTGTTTGGCGGGGGGTGGAGAAGGCAGGGGTCACCCCAGGATTCCAACGGATCTGTGTGTCTCTCTTTCCACCCGTCCCTGTCCGACTCCCTCAAACCCCTGCCCCCTCCAATATTCCCAGCATAGAGGAGGGAATAGCTCTGGGGCCCTGACCGCACATAACCTCACTTTCCTGTACCCGCCCCGCAAATACCGCGCGGGCGTGTGTGTCTCCCGGCAGAGGGGGCCGATAGGTAATGTTCAGGCTGTGCGCCTTGGTGGGGATCGAGCACTCCCTTTGCTGGGGTGGGTGGGGGCCCGGGCTTCGGTCGGTGTCCCCAGGGGAAGGCAGGGGCCAGAGGCGCAGAGGGGACGGACCCAGGAGCTGAGGCTGGGTCTGGCCCCGCCCCCTGGGCGTGTCGGGGCGGGGCTTGCCTTCTTTTTAGTCTGCTCGTAGCGGTGAGGAGCGCAGAGGCTTGGGGCAGCCGGGCTGCGACGAGGCCGCGGCGTTGGGGGGCGAGTGGAGCCGGCGGCAGCGGCGCTCGGTCGGGAGACGCATCGAAGAGGCGGACGGACCGGCGGGGTCACCGGCCAGGGGTCTCCGCACTGGAATTTGATATTCATTTATCCAGGGCTTACCCTCCTCCTTTTTTCTGAAACATTTTTTTTTAAACCGTATTCTTTCCCGTTTTAATTTATTTTTGCTTCCCATTCCCCACTAAATCGGGCCGACCGTTTGGGGAGATTGCTCTTTTACTCCCCCCCAAAATCACTTCGGATTCTGGAAACGAGCAGAGAAGAAAGAGGGTAGCAAGAGCTCCAAAGAGAAGTGAAGGAAGAGAGAGAGACCGGGTCAGAGCGCGCGCTGACGAGCGAGACACGAGAGGGACAGGGGCAAAGTGAGTGACCTGTTTTTGGGGGTGACCGCCAGAGCGCAGCGTGAGCCCTCCCCCTCGGGATCCCGCGTCGGACCAGCAGCGCTGACGGACAGACAGACAGACACCGCCCCCTGCCCCAGCACCCACCTCCTCCCCGGCCGGCGGCCGACGGTGGACGCGGCGGCGAGCCGCGGGCAGGAGCCGGAGCCCGCGCCCGGAGGCGGGGTGGAGGGGGTCGGGGCTCGCGACGTTGCCCTGAAACTTTTCGTCCAACTTCTGGGCTGTTCTCGTTCCGGAGGAGCCGTGGTCCGTGCCGGGGCAGCCGAGCCGAGCGGCACCGGGAGAAGTGCTCGCTCGGGCCGGGAGGAGCCGCAGTCGGAGGAGGGGGAGGAGGAAGAAGAGAAGGAAGAGGAGAAGGGGCCGCGGTGGCGACTCGGCTCTCGGAAGCCGGGCTCATGGACGGGTGAGGCGGCTGTGTGCACAGACAGTGCTCCAGCCGCGCGCGCGCCCCAGGCCCTGGCCCGGGCCTCGGCTCCGGGAGGAAGAGGAGCCCGCCTGGGCGCCGAGGAGAGCGGGCCGCCCCGCAGCCCGAGCCGGAGAGGGAGCGCGAGCCGCGCCGGCCCCGGCCGGGCCTCAGAAACCATGAACTTTTTGCTCTCTTGGGTGCATTGGAGCCTTGCCTTGCTGCTCTACCTTCACCATGCCAAGGTAAGGGCTGGGGACGTGCGTGAGAGCGCGCGTGGGGGACTCCGTGCCCCACGCGGGTCCTTGGGCACCGGGCTCGCGGCTTCCCCTCTATCTTCGTAGGTGTAGGGGGAGGGGGCGCGCGCTAGGTGGGAGGGCACCGGGATAGAGTCTCACCGCCCACGCGGGCCCTGCCCACCCACCAGAGTCACCGCACGTACGATCTGGGCCGACCAGCGGAGGGCGGGAGCCGGAGGAGGCGGCTGAGGGGGCTGGGCTTGCGCTGCCGCCGGCGGCTGAAGTTTGCTCCCGGCCGCTGGTTCCCGACGGACTGGAAGTCTGGGCAGCTGGGGCGGGAGCTGGAGCCCTGGCGGGCAGGGGTGGGGGTGCTCGGACCTTGGACCCGGGGAGGGCAGAGAGCGTGGAGGGGGCAGGGGGCAGGCGAGAGATGGGGCTTGCTGTCACTGCCGCTCGATCTCTGCGGCCCTCGCCGCGAGTTGGGGAAAAGTTTTGGGGGTGGATTGCTGCTTGGGACCCCCCCCTCTCCGCCGGGCCACCTGCGCCGCACCAGCCCCCCCGTCCCAGCTCGCGTCCCGCTCGGTGCCCGCCCTCCCCCGCCCGGCCGGGCGCGCGCGGCGCGGAGCCGATTACATCAGCCCGGGCCTGGCCGGCCGCGTGTTCCCGGAGCCGCGGCGGCCCGAGCGGGGAACCCGGGGCGGCGAGCCGCGCCCCTCCCCCCGCCGGCCCTCCGCGGGAAGGTGACCTCTCGAGGTAGCCCCACGCCGAGGACCCGGAGAACCACCCCTGTGCCTTCCCGCTGTCCCCAGCCCTTAAACCCCTCCTAGGAGGCATTTCCTCACGCCCCTTCCCAGTTTCCTCCCCTGCTCGAATAGAAGCCCCCGCCACCCCTTTATTTTTAACTCCCTTTTGCTGAGAAGACCCACATAACCTCTCTCCAGCCCCAGACTCCGAGGAAAGAAAGATCGCTGTCAGGAGTCGGGCTACCCGGGCCCAGCCCGGGGCTTTGTCGAGACTCTATAAAGTCCCGACTCGGTGACAGTCTGCTTCCCTCCCCTCCCCCACACTTCCGAGTGAGCTGTGCTTTAGCTTTTTGGGGGGCGACCGCAGGGAGGGTTTAAAGGGTGTCCTTATTCCACTTTGCACTTTTTGGGAAAATGATTTGAAATTTGCTGTGACATGGGCAGTGTGGGACTAGCCCTCCCCGAACCTTTGGAGGGAGCTCCTGCCAGCCTTGCAAACACACTTTGTTCTGGTGAAATGGGCGTTGGAGTAGGAGCAGGTGGTTTTGGGGAACTCTAAACTTGCCCACCCAGCTTGCTTTCCCAAACCACCTGAGAGGTCCTTTTCTGCTCCTAGCGCCCTTGGAGAGAGGCAGAAGGAAGGAAACAGGCTGGGGTCCCTGCTGCCACCAGGAGTTCCTCAGACCCTGGCACAAAGGCCTTGGCTCCAGGCCTCCAAGGGGGGGGGGGGAGGGGGAGGAGAGGCTGCCTGGCCACAGTGTGACCTTCAGAGGCCCCCAGAGAAGGGCACCTGGCCCCTCCCCGCCCAGAACTGCCCCTCCCAGTGCCCCCTAGCCTTGGAGGGGGTATGAAATTTCTGACCCCTTTGCTCTTTGGGGCCCAGGAGGAGTGGAGGGCATAGGAGGAATGTTGGCAGAGAGTAACAGGGGTGCCATGGAGATGGGTAAGGGGCTCAGGCAGAGACCCCTGGGCATGGGGGTCTCTGAGGGAGCTACAGTGGCAGGCTGTCCATCTGGGATCCTGGAAACTGTTATCTGACCTTGGCCCTGGAGGCAAGGCTGGGGGTCTAGGGTGTATTGCAGCAGGGTGTGGGTAGAGAGACAGGCAGACAGACTCTCTCTGCAGAATCTGCAGTTCTGTGCGCTAGAGTGCCGCTCTGCTGCTCTGGATCTGCCCCAAAGAGGGGCAGGTGGGGTGGGCAGGTGGCCACGACTGGAGACTCTCTGGAAGGGCTGGGAGAAGCCTTCGCCTGCCCGGAGCTGTCAGGTCCGCATGGTCGGGCTAGTTGACCTTCACAGCTTCTGGGGAGGGGAGGAATGATCTAGTGGGGGTGGGGAGCAACCAGAAGCCTCAGGCTTAGGGAGTGTAGGGGGCCCCCTAGGGGTTGGGCAGTGCTAAGGCATTAAAGGCTTCCCTGGTTGCCTTGGAGGAAGGTGCCCAGCAGGTGAGAGGGACTGGGGAACCCCTCAGTCTGGGACGGAGAAGAAGCCAGAGAATGAGATGGGAGTGCGAGCCTCGGGGCTTTGGAGATACATTCAGGTTCTGGGGAGACTGGTTCTTAGGGAAAAACGGGGCCCTCCCCTGCCCCAGGGTTTCCTCCCAGGGTTTACTCTTTAGGCAACCTGTGGCTTTACTACTTATTCCTGAGAACAGAAGCGTTTGGGTGGGGGAGGGTGCTTGGCGCCCTGCGGCCCTCTGCACCACCCCCCGCCCCAGCACCAGCTCACCCTGGTATTTGTCATGTCAGCAGGGGAAGGTCACCATGTTGCTTTTCTCACCCCCAGTCCTTCCTTCCTGCCCCAGTCCACGTTTGTCCTCCTGTTTGACCTTAAGACTTGCCCATGGCTTTGGACCCGGGAGTCAGGGGCGCTGAGAGACTTCACTTGTCCTAGTTCAGCAAGGGGCCGCTGAGAGCTGGGGAAGGGAAATGTCGGGGAGGGGCGGGGACCTGAACAGCGTTGCTTTCTGGTGTTTTCCTCCTGTGTTCTGAGAGCCCCTCACCCCCAATATCTGGTCAGTCATTATCTTCCCTGACTTCAGAATTGGAGCAGCTCGGAGAGGGGGTGCTTTGTGCTGTAGGGAGCCCCTGGAAGTGCCCTGCTTGGTTCAGAAGCCCGGGAGAAGCCAGAGGCTGCAGGCTGGGAGGGGTTCCAGGAGGGAGCAGGGGTGGGTTGGCTGGGCCTGTGCACCCTTGCCCCTGCCCCTGCCCATTCTTCGCTCTTTGTTTTGTCCTCAGTGGTCCCAGGCTGCACCCATGGCAGAAGGAGGGCAGAAACCCCATGAAGGTAAGTGGCCCCCCACCCCGGCCCCCACCCCTCCTGCACATGGATGGGGTTCCCTGATCCCCCAGCAGATGGGTGGGAAGGTCTGTTGGGGCGGGGTTGTGGGGGTAAAGGGGCATAGGAATCTGGGGCTGGTGATCTATAAAGGATCTAGAAAGGGGATCTAGAAAGGAAAAGGGTGAGTGCCGAGAGGTTAACCCTTCAGTTCTGGGGGACTCTGACCTACTAAGACCGCTGCTAGAAATAGAACTCGTGGTCTTTTTCCTCTGCTCTTTCCAGTAAAATTTTATTTGGAGAGGGAGCCATGAGCACAGCCAGGAAGATAAATAGTATCCAAGGATCCCAGATGTCAAGGGCAGTGCTCCTTGTTCCCCTCTGCTCCCAGGGGAGGATGAATAGTCCATGTCCCTTCCAACCCGGCCAGGTCCCACCTGTGGGGTCTGTGGTGGGGGCTGTGACCCTTGCTGTCTCGATTGCTGGCTGTGCATGAGCTGGAGGTGCAGAGGGTGCAGCCTTGTGGAACCCCCTCCCCGCCGGTGTGCATTCCTCTGGGGGTAGAGAGAGAAAGCCCGACAGCCTCCCCATGCTCTCCTGAGGAGCAGGTTTGGGTGCTTGTGAACTTCCCTCTGCGTCCAGCAGAGGGCTGGCGGTAGCTCCCGGGAGCCCCGCCCCTCTGCCCAGCCCGAGTCTGCCTGCCTTTTGTTCACTGTGGTTTGGAGTACGGATCCTCCCATTTCTCTAGGGACGCCTTGGCTCTCCCCAGTACTGAATGTAGCCTCTACTCCCATGCTCTGCCTCTGAGAAGGAAAGGCCCTGGGGTCTTCCTCCAGGCGAGTTTCCCAGACCCGAATCAGGTACCCAGGTGGTGGCCAGAGCCAGTGTTTACACTCCCCAGGCTGCTGGTGCTGCCTGCCTGGTTTTGCCTCCTTCCTCACCTGGGGGGAAGGGGTCCTTTCCTGGACCCAGGGCCTGGCTTCCCTGCTGTGCCACTGACAGTGCCCCTTCCCAGGGTGCACCCAGCCCCCTCAGCTTCCAGTGGTCTCTCTCTGTGGTCTGGGAGAGGCGAGACAAATGGTCTTTGTCTGCTGGGGAAAAAAGGTTGTCTTCGAGAAATAAGGAAAGCCACGAGTCTGAAGTTGGAGTGTATGTGTGCCCACGCCTGAGAAAAAAGCAGGACAGCTTTCCTTGGAGACAGTAGCTGGGGTGTGATGGGTGCGATGAGGTTTCCCCCTCTACCTCCTGGGGGGCCTCAGGGATCCCAGGGAGCTTTTCCAAGAAATTTCCACCTTGGATCTTTTTATCCTTAGCTACCAACTCATGACCCAGGCCAGACCATTCTGCTGTCCTGTTCTTGTGGCCCCACAGTCTTGGCCACCTCTGTTCCCAACCAGGGTGAAGTGTCAGGTCAAGAATTCTTGATTAGTCATCTTCTTCAATATAGACTTGGTTTAGAAAAGGACTTCTTCAGGTCCCTGCTCTGGTTTATACTCTTTCTGATGACACTTGATCCTAAGCCTTTTAGCAGTGGAGAGTTCTGTGCCCATTGTCTGGATGGGGAAAGCAGAAACCTCAGACGAGTCTAGGAGCCTCTTTTGTTCTCTTTCGTTTTCACACTTGCAGCCTCTCCTCCTTCCCCTCAGCTCCTCCCATTATCCTTAATCCACTGTATACCCCCACCACCCCCAGACTCATGTTCCTTCACACCTCTGGTGAGAGGAGTGAGGGGAGACTCCCTCTGACTGGGAGGCAGCTGGGAGTATGGACTTGAGATGCCGTGGTGGGGTTCCAACCTTGTGTCTCCTGGACTGAAAAAAGGGCGCTTGTTCTTGGGGCTGGAGTCGGAAGGCAAAACCCTCTACTTCAGCCTCTTGTTTCGGTGTCTCTCCAGATGTGCAGAGCCTCAGGCCCAGAGAGGGAGGAACTGGCCCAAGGTCACACCGAGTCCTGGCCAGGGCCCAGGCTTCCTCACTAGCTGGGTGCTGCTTTTTCCCTTCTGTATAGGGGAAATTCATTTCAGGGACAGGATTGCTCCGTGGTGGTGGTGATGGAGGGGTGACCGGGAGCAGCAGGCCAGGCTGCAATTTGAAGTAGCCATTCGGAGTCCTGACTTCATGCGTTCTCAAGGGCCCCGCCCCTGTGGCCCAGAATCACCCCTTCATGCTCCGGTGCACCCCAGGCTCCAAGGCCAGCCTGGGAAGTTGTCTTTACCCTGGTCTCCCTCCAGATCAGCTTCTAGAAGCTCTCTGTGACTGCAGTGGCAGCACCGTTTTTTCCATGATGCAAGCAGTTTGCCCTTCTGGGTGGGGTTATCGGTGGCTGGCAGGGCCAGCGCAGTGTGCCCGCCCACAGCCACCTGCTGATTCCAGGCGGACCCAGCCCCTGGGCCGATGCCCACTGCCTCCTCAGCCCGTATCTGGGGAGGGGGTTTGGCAGGTGGCAAAGTGCCCCCCAAGGCTCCCCTTCTGTTTCACAGGACATTGGCTTGGGGAAGCTTTGATGTTCAGAGCCAACTTTAACTGTGTGACTTAATGGCAGTGCGGCCTTGGAACCAGTTACTCAGCCTCTCTAAGCCTCTAGTTCCCCATTTGTAAAGCCAGGCGGAGGGTGGGTCCTACTAGAACCTTGCAGTACCATGGGGGGAGAATTGTCTGGGATAACATCACAGACTCCCATACACAGCGCCAGAGCACAGAAGAAGTGCTCTTTAAGTGGCTAATGGTGCAGTGGCTGCTGTGGAGGTGGGAGGGAAATGGAGAGCAGGTTTGCCAAGCTGGCTGTTCCTCCTTTAATGGGAAGCTTAGAGACCCCCAGCAGGTATACACATACCCCAACTGCCCTCTGGCCTCACAGTTGACCTAGGAATCAGCTTGGCTGTCATGGTGAGGCAAGGGCACCAGATATGGCCGGGTGACTCCCTTGGGACCTGACACCATGTAATCTTTAGAAGAAACACAGGTCTTCATCAGTGTTGGTGGTGGAAAGCTAGGGAAGGACTTCAACCGCGGCCCAAGACGCTTGAGTTAGATGTTTGGAAGGCCTTTCCCATGGTGGTTACCTCTCACAGAAAGCAGAGGCCTTGCAGAGCTGGGTGGAGAGCGGGGCCAGCCATCTCTTCTGTGACCTGCTGGGCTCACGTGTCACCCCCTTCCCACACAGTGATGAAGTTCATGGATGTCTACCAGCGCAGCTTCTGCCGTCCCATTGAGACCCTGGTGGACATCTTCCAGGAGTACCCAGATGAGATCGAGTTCATTTTCAAGCCGTCCTGTGTGCCCCTGATGCGGTGCGGGGGCTGCTGTAACGACGAAAGTCTGGAGTGTGTGCCCACTGAGGAGTTCAACATCACCATGCAGGTGGGCACTGGCAGGGAGCTGGGGTGGGGGCGGGGGTGGGCCCTCAGGCTTTGGCTACAGGTGTTCCCCAGCCCTTTCCTGGGCAGCTCTTAAACGGAGGAGCTAGGCTTGCCTTGCCCAGCTCCTGCCGCGGAGTCAGTCAAGGGGAGATGTGGGCGTCTGACCCTCTTTGGAGAAAAAGATGCTTGCGTTTCTGAGCCCAGGTTTCCAGCAACCCCTGATCACCTCCTCCTCCTTCCTGACCTCTGCCCCCTGGGCTCAGGAGAGGGCTGACACCTGTGACAGGAGCCCCTCCCTTCCCCTCTTGGAGGAAGACAGCCCTACCTCCCTGGGGGCTCTGTTTGGGAAGCTGGATGAGTCTGGTTTGTGGGGAAGACTGGTGATGGGGCGTGTCTCAGCCTGGATGGGGCTGGAGGGAACTCTGAGACCCCAGGGAGGAGTGGGTGGCCCTCCTGGGCATAGGGTGAGGCCTGGAGGGGATAACAGGAGGGGAGGGAGAGGGAGAGGCAAGAACCCAGGACCTGAATTCCCAGCCTGGCCAACCCTGCAGACTTGTCTGCCCTCAAGAGAAGCAGGGGCTCCTTGAGGTCAGCAGGGTGGGAGGAGTTGGGGTGGGCCTGAGGCTCTTTCTGATAGAGCCCTTGGTCCCCCCACACTTCTACCACCCTTTTCTGCTCTGTAGAACCCCTGGGTGCTGAGTGGCAGGAGCCATGGGGTTTCCCACCCGGGTATGGCTGGCTGGGTCACTAACCTCTGTGATCTGCTTCCTTTCCCTTCAGATTATGCGGATCAAACCTCACCAAAGCCAGCACATAGGAGAGATGAGCTTCCTACAGCATAACAAATGTGAATGCAGGTGAGGATGGAATCTGGGAGTCATTCAGTGAACAGCTGCAGGGGGCTTGTTCTGGACCAGAGTTAAGCATGTTCCAGAGTTAGGCATGTTAGCCCATTTTCACCCTCCAGCTGTGTAACTGTGGGCATTTCAGTTTTATTTTAATGTGCCTCAGTTTCCACATCTGTGAAATGGGCACAATGATAGTATTATGTACTGCCTAGCATTGTTATAAGGATTAAGTGAGTTGTTATATGTCAAGAGATTAAAACTGTACTGATGTATCATAAATACTATTACTGTTACTATCACCAGCTGAACTCCTCTCTGTTTTGTTCTCTTCTCTTTCTCTACCCACTGCAGACCAAAGAAAGATAAAGCAAGGCAAGAAAAGTAAGTGGCCACGATTTTCGCCCTTCTCCCTCTCCTTGACTGATTGTCTTGGTTTGGGGCTCTTGGCTTCCTCTCTCGGGGATGGGGGTCTGATGGGGGGTCAGTTGGGTCTGAGAGTTGGTTTCATGGGGACTCGTGGTAGCAGCAGCGGGATGGAACAAGCCCTAGGATGACAGCTCTAGAATGACTGACAAAACCCAGCCTGGTGCCTGGAGCTTCCTTTGGAAGAGATGATGCGTCTCTGGGCCATTCCTGGCCGGGATTTGCGTGTGGGGCCAGCGTGGATGCTGGCTCCTGGGCCTGCTCTAGCCTCCCATCACCCATGGCAAGGAGAGGGAGTGGGTGGCAGAGAGGCCAGCTTTTGTGTGTTAGAGGAAGTGGCCTCTTTCAGTGGCTGTAGTGGTGGTGCAGTTGGACTGGGGGCCAGCTGGGTGTTTTCTTGATGCGTGCCCTCCTGTGGGAGTGAGACAGGCCAGAGCCGCTCAGCCCCCTTGGCCAGGGAGAAAGAGGTGAATGTTGGCCATCATCTGAGGCGTCCAGTTGCTCAGTGTGGAGGGTCAGGTCAGGACAGAGCAGGTGGGGAGAGGTCTGGGGGCCATGAGCCTTCAGGATGGGGTGAGCAGCTGGCATGGGAGAGAGCCTGCAGGGGAAGAGACTGAGAGAGAGTACCTCCACCCTGCTCCCACCCACCATCCCGTCTGCCCCCCAACACTCTGGTGACACTGAAACCCCAGTGGCCTCGACCCCTTGCCTCTGCCCTAAGCCCCCAGCTTCCAGTATTGCTGTGGCTATAGAACAGTGAGTGGGGAGAGCAGACACAGAGAGAATGTGCGAGTGAGTGCAGACCCTCCTCTTCCAGTATTTTCTCCCTCTCCTCCATCCCTTCCCCAGTTACTTCTCCCCTGTGGTCCCCTGTGGCTGTCCTCCTGAGGGGTATTCTTGGTGGGGGTGTGGGGAGGAGGGTGTGGGCAGGTGTAGAGAGTGCTGGTTCCCTTGAGGGGGACAGGCTTCAGCCTGCCCCCCCCACCACCACCTGCCCGTTCCCCAAATCCCTGCCTTGCCCACAGGGAGAGTGGGGGCTCGCCTGGGCTCGGAAGAGAGTCTGGTGAGATGGTGTAGCAGGCTCTGACAGGCTGGGGAGAGGACCTGCTGCCGAGTGCTGCCCGGGCCCCTCCTCCCCACGCCTCCCTAACTCCCACCCCGCCCTGCTGCCTGCCTGGGGCTCCCAGGGCACCCAGCCCCGCCTCTCGGCCCAGGTTATGGCTGGGCTAGCTGGCGCCTTTCATGTGCCGCCCTTGGTTTTGTGCCAGCTCCAAGATAGCTGCTCCCCCACATCCGGGGTTCACGGAGGCAGGGCCCTTGGAGGGACCCCTCACCGTTGCACTTGGACGTGAAGGCAGAAGGTGCCTGGAGCACACACCTGCACACGCCCTCCCTTGCCCCTCATCCAGTCAGGCCTCTGACTTCCTCCCCAAATCCTGGCCTGCCTTCCAGAGCCCCTGACCTTCAGGGTCAGACCTGTTCAAGGCTGTTGGGCACAGAGCTGGCCCTCTAAACTTTGCCTCCCCGCCCACCCCCCCATCCTGGGACCAGGAGACACCACGAGTGTGGAGGCCTGCAGGTCCGGTGTCCTCCACCCAGCCTCTGGTTCCCACTCACAGCCTTGCTAGGGTGTGGCTAAAGTGGGTGAAGCCACCGTGCTCCCCGCCACGAGGGTGGCTAAAGTGCCTTCAAAGTGCCTGCCGCCCCATCCCCTTCCCGCCTGTGTGCCTGTGTGCAAGCTCTCCCGTGTGCCCCGGAACGTGTCCTGCGCCCCTCACTGCTTCCTTTCCTCTCCCCTTCCCCCTTGCTTTCTTTCTGTCTGTCTCTGTTTTTTTATTTTCCAGAAAATCAGTTCGAGGAAAGGGCAAAGGGCAAAAAAGAAAGCGCAAGAAATCCCGGTATAAATCCTGGAGCGCGTACGTGGTGCCGCTGCCGTCTCATTCCCCCCACCGGAGCCTGCCCGGCCCCCAGTCATACTCCCACCTGCAGGACCCCAGAGCTGCCCACCCCTCCCCCGTCTCCTTCTCCAGCTCCCAGCCTCCCTCCTCCCAGTGTCTCTCTCTCACTCTCACTCCACTAATTGGCACCGAGGGGGTAGGCATGGTGGTGGCATTACTGGTCCAGGGCTGGAGGCGGGAGGGTGGGCAGAGTGGGCCTGCAGGATTCAGGGAGGGGGGCTCTGGCTTGGCTGGGGCACCGCCTTTTCCCTCACCCACTGGGCACTGGTGGCGGGCCCATGTTGGCACGGGTGCCAGGCGCGGATGCCTGCTCACCCAACTGGTTTCCACTGCTCTGGGCTTCCGCACTTCTCTGGAAGCTGGGGGGCGGGGTGGGGAGGGCAGATGTGGTGTGAGGAAGGGGCGCAGATGACAGGAGGCAGCTTGTTGTTGGCTGAAGGAGGACGTGGGGTCAAACACCCCTGCGGCCCCTCCTCGTGGACTTGGGGCCTCCAGAGGGGAGCCCCGTATTCCAGCCCAACCCGTGGCACTCCCAGAAGCCTTCCCCAAGGGTGGCCTCTTCCTCTGGGTTTGAGGCAGTGGGGGGCCCTCTGGCCACCAGTGGCCTGGCCCGTGGACCCTGCCTCTGGGCCTGGCCTGCCATCACTCCCTGCCTCAGCCCTTTGGTGGAGGGGCCGGGGTGTGAGCCCTCACACAGGGAGAAGCTGGCCCCGATGGGCATCCCCAGCAGGTTGGAGAGTCAACGTGTGCTTTCTCGGGGGTGGTAGCCATTGGGCCCCGTGGCGTGAGACTTGCACTTGTGCCCGTGGGATAGCCCAGCCCGCTCCTTGCACTCTGCCCGGCCACGTCGCCGCTTCCTGCGGGCCGGCTTCTAGTTATTGCTGCCTCTTTTTCCGCCGCTCTCTCTTGTCTTCTGCTGTGGCATCGGAGCCTTCCAGGGCGTGGACAGGCGTGGGGGCCCGCGAGCCGGGTGGGGCACAGCTGCGGGCGTGGTGGGGGTGTTGCACGGATTGTTTCTCTCTCTCTGCTGACGCTCTAGCTTAGATGTCTTTCCTTTTGCCTTTTGCAGTCCCTGTGGGCCTTGCTCAGAGCGGAGAAAGCATTTGTTTGTACAAGATCCGCAGACGTGTAAATGTTCCTGCAAAAACACAGACTCACGTTGCAAGGCGAGGCAGCTTGAGTTAAACGAACGTACTTGCAGGTTGGTTCCCAGAGGGCGAGCAAGTCAGAGAGGGGCTTTGCTCAGAGATGGGGAGAGAGAGAGAGAGAAAGAGAGAGAGAGAGTAAGAGAGAGAGAGAGAGTGAGCGAGCGCGCACTTGAGAGTTGCCAGCTGCTTGCTCTGCTTCTAGCTGCCTGCCTGGTGACTGCTGCCTTCTTTGCTCGTGGGGGGCCCCTGTGCTGGGCGGCAGGCGTTGGCCAGCCTGGCAGGGCCCGTTCAGAGCTTGCCCTGGTTGCCTGAGTGGGCAGGCCCGCGTGGCTTCCTGTGGTGGTGTGGACGCAAGCTGAGTGTTGTGTCCTGTGGTCCTGCTCCTGGTGGCTGTTGGTCCTGATGTTATGATGACTACCTTTGCTACTAATAGGGAGGGCCCGTCCGGGCATGGGGGGCATGCTGCCTCTACAATGTGCAGACCGTTGGGTTTCTCATCCCCTCAGTGTCTCTCTGTGGGGACAGGGGTTGAGTGCATCCTCAGACTGGGGGCCTGGAGGGCGTGGGCCCTGGCTGTTGGTTTAGGGCAGATAGGAGATTACCGTCAGGGCACAGCTGATACCGTAATACTCCGGTCATCATGGCAGCAACCCAGGACAGCCCACCTGTTATTTCCTCAGGATGGGTGGATGGAAGGAACCACACACATTCTCCTGACACTAGATTGTGAGTCCCTCACGCCTGGGTTTTATTCATCTGTGTGACCCCCCGGGTGTCTGTACCTCTGTCCATTGTGCACACCGGGGGCCAGGGAAGTGTCAGGTGGGTGAGTGAGTACATGAGCGATTTCAGGGGTGAGGACAGGAACAGGAGCCCAGGACTGGTGGCTGGCCGTCTTTTGATGCCTTTGATGGTGTTTCGACCGTCTGGCCTGTGCTCAAAGGCAGGGAGCCCTCTGGGCCAGCGCAAGCTTCACCCTGGGATGAGAGGCTTTTATGGGGATTCCCAGGCAGGGCCAGGGCCAGGGCCAGCCCCCGCCCCGCCCCCCCCACCCCCATCTAGTCCAAACGCCTCATTAATTAACAAGGTCCTTCGAATGTGGCTGTCTTCCCCGTCCCCCATGTTCCTGTGGTTTGTGAGTGTCGGGGGAGGCTGGGGACCAGGCTGCGAGGTGTTGCTGTCGGTTCTGTCTTGGCAGTACGTGAAGACCAAAAATGTACACTCTGGAGGAGTGGGGGCTCTGGCTCACCCTGGGACTGGATGAGGGGGTCTCTGCATCTCCCAGGGGCCTCAGAGAAGATAAGGGACTCACCATCTTAGGGTTACCATGGTGATGATTCTGGAGAGATGGACTGGAGGATGTCTACAGTGACCTGAGGCCAAGTGAAGTTACCCGAAGTCCTCCTCTGATCTGGCTGTATGGGGGAATGTCCGTCCTCAGATTGGAAGCTTAGATCCCTATTTCTAGGTTCTCAGAAGGGAGGGTCTGCTCTGGTCCTTCCTCACATGGGGAGGGTAAAAGGTGAGCCGCCCCGGGCCTGACGCATGAGGGGAGAGTTCCAGGAGTCCCCTTTGCTTCCCCCACCCTAAGTTAAATAGCACATTGAAAAGGAAAGGCAGTCTGGTGCCCGGGGCCTGACGCGGAGGCCCAGACAGTGGGCACAGACAGAGAGGGGAGGTGTGTCCCTCACCTTCCCGGGGATCTCAAGCCCTGCTGGATCCCCGTCCCTCGGGAGCCTCCCTTCCCCAGCCCGCTGGCCTGCTTGGCCCCTGCACAGGCCCATCCTTTGCTCTCCCCGACGCGCTCCCCCAGACCAGCCCCATAGGCACCGCCCTGAAACATCTCCGGCAGGGACGCTTTGCTGATTAACTCGGTCCAACTTTACTCACCCGTCAGCTCTTAAATGTCAAGCGGGGACCGTTCTTGGGGACGTGTTCATTTGTTGCTTGTGATGAGATGTCATCCTGTCTTTGTCTTGTCGCAGCTGGGCTGTAGAGTCCAGAGGGCAGCCTGGGAGCCCCGGGCTTAGCTCCTGCTTAGGTGGTGGTGGAGGGGCCCCTTGGGCAGGGGGCTCCCGGAGGCTAGGACTGTGCTTTCTCTTCTCCACCACCGCCTCAGGCTGCAGAAAGGGGGGGCTGCAGCCTCTCCACCAGAGCCCCTCCTCTGCCCCTGACCCCCAGCCTTTGTCTCCCCTGTCCCCGCAGATGTGACAAGCCGAGGCGGTGAGCCGGGCTGGAGGAAGGAGCCTCCTTCAGGGTTTCGGGAACCAGACGTCTCACCAGGAAAGACTGACACAGAACGACCCATAGCCGCCGCCACCACACCACCACCACCACCACCATCGACAGAACAATCCTGAATCCAGAAACCTGACATGAAGGAAGAGGAGGCTGTGCGCAGAGCACTTTGGGTCCGGAGCATGAGGCTCCGGCAGAAGCATTCATGGGCGGGTGACCCAGCACAGTTCCTCTTGGAATTGGATCGCCATTTTATTTCTCTTGCTGCTAAATCACCGAGCCCGGAAGATTAGAGAGTTTTATTTCTGGGATTCCTGTAGACACACCCACCCACATACATACATTTATATATATATATATATTATATATATAAAAATAAATATATATATTTTATATATATATAAAATATATATATTCTTTTTAAAAAATTAACATTGCTAATGTTATTGGTGTCTTCACTGGATGTATTTGACTGCTGTGGACTTGATTTGGGAGGAGAATGACCCCGCCCAGATCCCGACAGGGAGGAGGACGGAAGGAGAGAGTCTGGCACCGTCTTTTTGTCCCTCTTACGGCAGCCAGGGTCCCCTCCCCTGTCTGGGAACGCGCAAGGCCAGGGCACGGGGGCAAATTTGGCCTGCTTTTGGGAAGACCGACAAACCCAGCCCTGGCCCCGAGCCTCTCCCCCGAGTCAAACGGACAGAAAGACAGCTGGCAGGTACAGGGGACAAGGACGCTGGCTCTGACCAGGAGTTTGGGGGAGACTCGGGACACTGCTGTGCTTTGGAGACCCCCTCCTTGAGCATCTTGCCCCCCAACCCCGGGGCACTGCCTGGAAGACTCAGGAGCCTGGGCAGGCTTCACCTCCTCTCACCTGCTTCCAAGATGCCCAGGAGGCCTCTGACATGTCTCAGCGAAGAGAAGAGACGTTGGTGGAGGAAGGGCCACCCCGGTGACAGCTGGTCCTCCGAGGGAAGGGCCTCTGCCTTGGCCCTCTCCCAGCTTCGCTCCCTGGGTGCAGCCCAGGAGGGCCCGATGTCCTCAGACCATTGAAACCACTAGTTCTGTCCCCTCCAGGAGACCTGGCTGTGTGTGTGTGAGTGGTTAACCCACCTCCATCCCCCAACCCCACCCTACCCCACCCGACCCAACCCTTCCTGCGGCGTAGAGAGACAGGGCAGGATCCCCGTGCCCACCCTGGAGGCAGAGAAAAGAGAAGTGTTTTATATACGGTACTTATTTAATATCCCTTTTTAATTAGAAATTAAAACAGTTAATTTAATTAAAGAGTAGGGTTTTTTTCAGTATTCTTGGTTAATATTTAATTTCAACTATTTATGAGATGTATTTCTTGCTCTCTTGCTCTCTCTTGTTTGTACTGGTCTTTGTGTAGAAAACTCCTGTTTCCAATCTCTCTCTCTGATCGGTGACAGTCACTAGCTTGTCCTGAACAGATATTTAATTTTGCTAACACTCAACTCTGCCCTCCCCTTTCCCCTGGCTCCCCACCACACATTCCTTTGAAATAAGGTTTCAATATACATCTACATACTATATATATATTTGGCAACTTGTGTTTGTATATATATATATATATATATATATATGTTTATGTATATATGTGATTCTGATAAAATAGACATTGCTATTCTGTTTTTTATATGTAAAAACAAAACAAGAAAAAATAGAGAATTCTACATACTAAATCTCTCTCCTTTTTTAATTTTAATATTTGTTATCATTTATTTATTGGTGCTACTGTTTATCCATAATAATTGTGGGGAAAAAGATATTAACATCACATCTTTGTCTCTAGTGCAGTTTTTCGAGATATTCCGTAGTACATATTTATTTTTAAACAACAACGAAGGAATACAGATATATCTTAAAGAAAAAAACATTTTGTATTAAAGAATTTAATTCTGATCTCAAAGCTCCTCCTGGTTTCTCCTTCTCCATTGAATCTTTGTTCCAGACTTTCTCCTGCACCCCCCTTCCCTCCTCCCATGGGAAACATGGTTTTTGCCTGAGGTCTGGGAAAGGGGTTCCAGGTGTATAGGCTATGGGGTGACCCACTTCATTGTGCTGGGGCCAGAGTCCTTCCATTCTGGCTGGGCCGGTCCTGGGGGAGCTCATCCATTCTTTGCCATCTATGGAAACTGGGGAGAGACAGACAGCTCCTTTGGAGCCAAGGTCCCTGCAGTGAGTAGTGCTGCCTTCAGGTACTGTGTGATCCAGGTGGTGTCCCGTGTCAGGGAAGAAGCTAGCTATGTGGGCTTGCTTCCCACAGGCCACTAAGGGTCTGGGTTTGGTGCTGGAGCCTTGGCTGCAACAGGCTGGGAGTGGGAAGAAGTACTCATGTGGGGCCTGTAACCCCAGGGTGTAATTGAGTTTTACATGGTGGTTCTCCAGTTCCTTGAACCTCTGGAAGGTGGGCCCGAGTTCTGCTTGCCGCTAAGTGGACTCCCTGCCTTGTCTTGCTGCTCAGGCCTGTCTCGCGTGCAGTCCCCGGGAAGGTGGAAGCTGTCTGGGACTTTGGCATTTATGAGCAATGCTTGCAAGTCCACTTCTCTAGCTTCTTTTGTTTATTGGGCCACCAGCTATGGTGCCAGAGCTTGAGATGCTGTTATGAATGAGACACAATTCCAACCGTCATTCGTCTGGTGAGGGTGGGTGAAGAGACACAGAATTATAAATTCACAAATAGAAAAATACATAAAAGATGATGGGGTCATTTTTTTGGCCATGTGGCAGGTGGGATCTTAGTTTCCTGACTAGACCAGGGATCAAACCTGTGCCCTCTGTAGTGGAAGCATGGAGTCCTAGTCACTGGACCTCTAGGGAACATTTAGGGTCTGAGGGACATTTGATCCAGCTTGGAGTAGGAAAGGATTGCAGGTGGTGGAATCTAGGGGGTCTGCTTATGACACTACCCTTAGGTAATGGTGAGTGGGAAGGAGATGACAGAACAGGGAAGGGAGGGCAGAAGGGTTGAAGCGGACATCCCTGGCAGATGAGGGGGCGTGAGCAAAGGCACGGAGTAGGGGCTCAGAAAGGGAGTGGGTAAGGGGTCAAAGGTGAGAGAGAGAGGCAGGAATAGCCCCTCCTGCAGTGCCCATGGTGCCAGGAGCCTAGACCTGGGGATGAGCAGCAGTTGAGGGGTTTTAAAGAGGGAGCATACCAGCAGGGAGGCCACAGGAGGCTGTTGTAATCCTCACAGGGGATATGCCCTGAGAGGGGTAGAAGTGGCTTCAGTGGCTGATCAGGGAGGGCACCCCCTGCCTCCTCTGGCCACGCTGGGGGTGGAGGGGGCGGGGGAACAGGAGGTGAGGTCCCTGCCCTCAGGCAGCTCTGGATCTAGTTAAGTGCTCATTTTCCAAGCACTTTCCACCGGCAGCTCTTCTGCTGGTTAACAATCCACACAACGGCCCTGTGAGGTCAGGTTCTTGTCATCCCAAGTGGATACTTGCCTGAGCCTCCACCTGGCCTCCCAGGTTCTTCTCTCGCCTGCACTCTAGTTAGCCAGAGTGAGCCTGTTAAAATGTGAGCTGAATCATATCACCTTTTGGCTCGAAACCCTGCAGACTCTGTTTTATTTGGAGAAAAAAGCCAAAGTCCATGCAATGGCCTTAAAAAGCCCTGCATCATCCGTGTTGCCTCCATCTCCCTGACTCAATGACCTCCAACCCCACTTTGGCCACTGGGCTCCAGCCACACTGGTTTCTCTGTTCCTGGGACCGTGGGAGCGCTCCCACCTCAGGGCCTTTGCACATGTTGTTCCCTTTTCCTGGAGTTCTCTTCCCCCAGACATGACATGCAGGGCTCTCTCACTTCTCAGGTGTTGTTACCTTCTCAGCAAGGCCATCTTAACCAATGCATTTATAGTCAACATCCCTTCTTCCCTCTCCACTTGGGGTCCTCTTTTCATCATCCCTCTTTTTTTTCCATGGCACATGTGACCACTAACGTACTCCAGAACAGGACTGTTCAACAAAACTATGATGTGAACCACATACGTAATTTAAAAAGTTCTTTGAGCCAGATTTTAAAAGGTAAGAAGAAACAGATGACATTTCATTTAATCATACATTTAACTTAATCCCCACATATCTAAAATATCATCCCAACATCGAATCAATGTAAGAATGATTAATCAGAGGGTTTACATTTTTCACTACTACGTGTTTGAATCTAATATGTATTTTGCTTTCATCAAATATCTCAGTTGGGTGTAGCTACAATTTCAAGTGCTCAATATACACGTGAGGCTGTGACTACCCATTTTGGACAGTGTAGCTTTAAAATTTACCCTCCCCCCGTCTCCCCAGCTACTAGAATGCAAGCAACGTGAGCACCAAGATTTTTATCTGTTTTGTTCAGTGTTGTATCTCCAGCTCCTAGAACGGGCCTGGGATGTAGAACATGCTCAATAAACATTTGTAATCTGACTGACATTGTTGACACTGAGGCCAGGTGACAGAGGGTTTATTTCATCCCAGGACTGTGGATGGTAGGTGATGGCTGGCTCTGGCTGGGGTGGTAGGTAGAGGGGCTTGTTAACAGGTGGAAACTTGAGCAGGGCTGGGTGAGGGGATTAGAAGTTGTCTTCTCTGTGCCAGGCCCTGGTTCCTCCTTTTAGCCACCCTGGAGATGGGGCTCATTATTTTTCCTTGGCAGATGAGGCTCAGAGAGACTAAATAACTTGCCTGAATTGACGCCCAGCCAGTAAAGGGCCAAACCAGAATTTAAACCAGCTTTTCTGACTCCCAATTCCAGTGCTCTTCCCACCTCACCACAGCTGCCCCAGGCTAGGGCAGAGCATCCACAAATAAAAACGAATTGTCTAGACCGAATACAAACAGGCACAAGAAAAGTGGGACAGGGGGAGGATGTGGTAGTGGCCAACCCCACGGCTGAAAGCCAAATTCCCCCAAGTGTGGTAAGGCAAGGCAAGAGATTTCTCTAGGGGCTGGAGCTCATCAGTAGAAGATCCGAAATCTAAGCACGAAAGGGATTGCAACACATGGCCTCGGAAAAGAGAAACAGTCTTTAAATAGACTTGGAAGGAAAGAAGGATAAAATGTACACACTGCACCCCCCAATTGTAGCAGACCTGCTCATGCACCCTCAGCAGCCTTCCCCAAGGACCTTCCAAGGCCCAGCTCCAAGCTGTCCCAGCTTTTCTCCCCACTGTGGGACTCACACTCTCCCCTCTGGTGTGGTACTGTCTCCCTGGAGATCCAGAGCTCCTTCTTGTCTCTGCTCTGCCCACCCTGAGCCCTTTGCCCTTTTTCCCTAAGGGGCAACCTACCCAGCTCACAGCCCCAAAAGGCCTCAGGAACACTTGCTTTTCTCAGGAACCCACCAACCTACTCTTTCCCTCCTGCAAGGAAGCTGGATAGATCCACACAGAACTTGGTGATTCTGGATCAGTTGCATGTATTAGGACTGCGGTGGTGGCCTGCATCCAAATATGGCTGCCAGCAGCTCTTCCCACTCCTAGGCTTGCATGCTGCAAGAAGAAGCATCTGCTTCTCCTCTGTTGTACCTGGGACTGGCTGTGACTAAGAGGATGTGGCAGAATAAGATGTGCTGGACTTTTAGGCCTCAGCCTTAAGGGGCATTGCAGTTTCCACCCCTATCCCAGCCTTAGAAGGCAGCTACCATGCTATAAGGAAGTTCAACTATCCTGCTGGAGAGAGCGGCCATGTAGAGAGGAAGAGGGGGACTCAGCCCCCAGCTGTCCCAACCACCCCAAGCTGAAGCCCCAGCCATGTGAGGGAGAGCATTTTGGATTCTCTAGCCCCAGGTGAGCCACTTTTGCAATGACACATAAAGGAGAGAAGCCATCTTCTTCCCAAACGTACAAAGTTGTGAGTAAATATATAGCTGTTGTCACCAACTGTGAAGTGTTGGTGTAATTGCTACCCACTGATCATATCTGAACCACCTAAAGGGCCATTTCTTTGGGTCTAGGACTGTAGTCCCTTCCCATCCATAAGGCTTTAGTATATGCATGATGGTCTCAGGGTATAGCAGGAGGTTCAAGGAAGGAAGGATATTTATTTATTTAAAATATTTCTTTGGCTGCATTGAGTCTTTCTGTGTCATGCAGGATCTTTTAGTTTCACATGAACTCTCCAGTTGTGGTGTGCTGGCTTTAGTAGCTGTGGCTCATGGGCCCCGGTACATGCAGGCTCAGTAGTTGCTCTACAACATGTGGGATCTTAGTTCCCCAACCAGGGATCGAATCCACATCTTCTGCATTGCAAGGTGGATTCTTAACTGCTGGACCACAAGGGAAGTCCCAGGAAGGATATTTATAAGTGAATCAGAGTCCAGCAGCAGTCTGCCCTGGTGGGAAGACTCAGGGCAAAGGCTGACCCAGGCAGGACAAAGTATTGTCCAGATCTCTAGAATGAGGAGTGACTCAGTTTTATTGAAGTCTCACTAAGAGAAAGTGGGCCTCACTTACAGCATGAGGGAGAGAGGCTAGAGGCTGAGAAGAACTGGCAGAGAGAGAAGTGCAAGAGATTTGGGGGAAAAGGCTATGGGATCTTCTCTTTCCTTTCCTTCCTTTTATCCATATGGACTACCAACCATATATTTTATGCCCTGTTGCAGAATGGACTCACACTTACTAGGACCAGTTTTAGCGTGTACCAGCCTAAAGATGGGGCCAGATGAGATGACCTTTGGGAGCCTCCACCACATTGGCTTCAGGGTTCTTGGGAGGAAGATAATTCAGCTACATGCACAGGACATTATCCATCAGGACATGGGGAACAGGGGGAGGGCAAGGAATCAGTAAATATGTATAATCTGCCTGGAAAGGTAAAATGCAAGGGAAAGATAGGGCCTCGCTGAGCATCTGCAGAGGAGGGGATGGGAGTCATTCAGAAGGGGGATGAGCTAGAACCAAGGGGAGCAGAGAGTCAAAGGAAAAGGCCCCGTTGGGCATAGGTGCCTATGGGAGGAATACTGGGCCTGGTCCATTCAGGATCATGAGATCTGAAACAGGTGTTAAAAGGTTGCATTTGCCTTTGGGTGGTCAGTCTGTTAGTAAAGAAAGCATAAGTACTCCCCAGGGAGCTCCCAGTCTGAGGGGGGTGACATGGTCCTTGCCTTCAGGTTGCTCCCTGCCCTCCTAGAGTTTCTAGTCTCGGGAAGAAGACAAAACCCCTGCTGTCAGACATTTATTTATTTCATTTTAAAAATTATTTATTTATTTATTTTTGACTGTGCTGGGTCTTCGTTGATGGGGGCAGGTTTTCTCTGCTTGCAGCAAGCTGGGGCTACTCTCTAGTTGTGATGCGTGGCCTTCTCACTGCAGCGGCTCCTCTTGTTGCGGAGCACAGGCTCTAGAGTGAGCGAGCTTAAGCAGTTGCGGCACGCGGGCATTGTTGCCCCCATGCATGTGGAATCTTCCCAGACTAGGGATTGAATCCGTGTCCCCCCACACTGGCAGGCTGATTCTCAACCACTGGACCACCAGGGAAGTTCAGATATTTCTTTACTGATAAAGATGGAAAGCATTCTTAGGAAGGCACCCCCCGACCTTCATTTGGCTGCTATCGATATTCGGAATCATGGGATACTGGTGCCTGAGGAGTCCTTTCAGGGCCTGCAACCTTCCCCGCCTCCCAGCACGTGTGTACAGTCCCCACAGGACTTCTCTCTGTACCATTTTTGAGCCAACAATGGCTGGGCCCTGATGTTTCCCCACACATCTCCTGATGCTCCCTAGGTCTGGCTCCAAGTCGGGCAGATGCCAACATATACCTCCCTCCTAGGGCCCTGCCTGACCCCTCTGAAAACCCCATTTTGTTACCTCCTAGGACTCCGTGCAGGGAGACCATGTCCCCACTTTCCACCCCATTTGCAGCTGATGCAGTCATCCTGAGCCCGGAAGTCTTCCGGAGGTGCAGTGATGGCCTTTGAGGCCAGCCCGAAGTGGCTTTTCCTCACATGCCCTGCCTGCTGCCTCGGCAGAGCCCGATACAGGCTGCCCGAAGCCCCGCCAGGACTTCTGACGGATCTAGATTGGAATCCTGGTTGGCCACGGGCTGAATTACCTCCCTGGGCCTCAACTTTCTCATCTCCAAAATGGGAACAATCATGCCTACACTTAACTTGAGGGGAAGAAGTGATGTTGACGTGCAAAAATACCCGTATGGTGCCCAGTATGTAGGGTGTGCTCACAATGGTCTTTATAATTATGCTGTTGTTTCTAGTACTCACGTCAAAGCCTTTTTCTTCTCCTACTTTAGTATACTTTGGTTGTTTTTTTCCCACCTGGTTTTTTAATTTTTAAACCAAAATACCATGGCTGGGTTTTATACCCATTTTTGCAAGTGTTCATCCCTTCTCCCCTGCTGAGGACTGAGGCAAGCCAGGCCCACAGGAGTGTACATCTCAGAAGCCCTCCCAGGAAGACTCCAGGATCTTTGGGGGAAAGGTGTGTGGTACTGGTGGGGGTGGGGCTCGGTATGGTGGGGAGAAGTATGCTTTCCTGGAGAGGTGGTGATCTGGGAGCTGGCGTCTCCTGGGGCAGCAGCAGGAAGATGACTTCTGGGGAAATAATTTAGAGAGGGTGTTGGCATACCTGTTTGCTTTTGCCTTATAGAAGAATCTCCACCTCCCCACCCCACCCCAGGTCTCTCTGCTTCATTCCCCAGGGTTTTCTTCCCAGCTGCTCCATCCTTGCTCTTCTCTGTCCAGCTGGAGTAAGAGACAGGATGTCTGGGCCTGGATTTGGGGCCTGCTGGGCCCTGCTGCTGGGAAACGTGGGGCAGATGACCCCTGGCATTTGCTGCATCCTCTCACCCGGAGCAAGACGCCGGGTCACAGGTCTCCTTCCGCACAGCTTGCACACTCACAAGTGTGACAGGGGTCACCACTCCCAGTCACAGGGCGATGGCCTGGTTGGGTAAGGGTTCCCAGGGCGGGGGCTGTGGGGCCCAGCTGAGGGATCTGGCTCCTCAGGACGATCTCCCGTGGGGCTTGGGGGTGGGGGGCTGACCTGGCTGGAGTCCCATGACCCTGCTCTCCCCTCTGGGAGCTGCTGACTGTTCAGCAATAATAAACACCTCGAAGCTATTAATAACCTGCTGTCTGGCAGCTGCAGAAATGTTAGAACTGGGTCCCTTCTGGCCTAGCCTGGCCTGATAGCCTGGGTTCAAATCCCGATGGAGAATTCTGGGCCCATGATGTCCAAAACCCAAGCCCTAAACATAGGCCCAACCCTGACAGCTTCTAAACGTGTCTTCGGACAAAACTACCTTTTTGAAACTCAGCTGTCTCTTTAACAGGTACCATGAGACATGAGACCTAGGGAAACCTGGAGGGACCAAGGGTGGTGACTGGCATGTAGTAAGTGCCCCAAAGGGTTAGCTATTGTTGCTGTTGTGACTGGGCATGGAGTAGTAGGAAAAGAGGATTTAAAAAAAAAATTATTTTTGGCTGTGCTTTCACTGCTGCACGGGCTTTCTCTAGTTGGGGCAAGCGGGGGCTACTCTTTGTAGCGGTGCACCGGCTTCTCATTGCGGTGGCTTCTCTTGGTGTGGAGCACAGGCTGTAGGCACATGGGCTCAGTAGTTGTGGGGCATGAGTTTCGTTGCTCTGTGGCATGTGGGATCTTCCCAGACCAGGAATGGAACTTATGTCACCTTCACTGACAGGCAGAGCCCCACCCACTGGACCACTAGGGAAGTCTGGAAAAGACGATTTGGAATTACACAGAGTTAGGGGCTGTACTTCTGACATCATTAGTATTTTCTGGCTTTGTGATCCTGGGCAAGTTGCTTGACCTGTCTGGGCCTCATCGTCATGATCTTTCATATAGGCTTGAGGACACTTATCACCCAGGTGTTAATATGGATTAAATTAGGTAATGAATATAAAGTGATTTCCACTTAAGAGGGCTCAATGAAGAGAGTACTTGTTGAATGAATGAATGAGTGGACATTAGTCACATCACTTTGCCAGGGTCCCCAAGGACCAATACGCATTCTCTCTCATCAGCCTGGGTACTCCCTGAGAATGAGGGTGTAAACTTTGAGCTTCCTCTTCGAGGCTGATCTATAGTATTCAAAGAAGGCTGAGCAGTTTAGGTGGTTTATTCCCTTGGTGTGGAATGTGGAAACAGCCAGTGTAGAAACCCACAGGGAAATAGAAACTACTTTCTTTTCCTCTCAGTCATGAGATCCAGGCAGGGCCTGGGACCCAGCACTGAGCTCCCCTCCTGGGTCTGGGGAAGGGGACGTCTTTGGCCACAAAGGCTATGAAAGCTCAGGCCAGTGGGATCACCCCCTTTCCTTCTGGCTGTGGCCACCGTAGCCACACCCTTGGCACTGCCCGATTTCAGCAGCCACACTAAAAGCCAAAACTGTGGGTGTGTGTTGGGGGCTGCAGGGAGGAAGGAGGGCAGAAGAAACGTGAGGGTGGGGGAAAGTTTGACTCAATGCTGGTAAAACCCTCCCCCCACCCCTGGCCCCATGGTTTCAGAGAAACGGCCTCCAGATGCCGGTGGTGCGCCAGGCCCAGCCGTTGGCGTTTGCCTAACAGGAAGTTTCCCTGAAGACCATCTTATCTCGACTGGCCCGGTGGGGCTGCAGAGAAGGGTCAGAGGAAGCTGATGGCCCCCCTGCCTACCACCACATGCCTACTCCGGAGGCCGTCCCTGACCTTCCCCATCCCAGCTACATTTGTGGGGTTGGGTGGGGTGGAGGCAGCCGCTCAAGCTGGGAGTGGCTGTGGGTCTGAGGACTGCCTCCTGAGGGCTGACAGGGCCCCCCTACTCAGGACTGGATATCTGGATCCGTGCGTTTCTCCTGCTGTTAGTCTCAGGTGGGCCCCATGGTCCCTGTCAGCCTGACCTGTTGGCTCTGAGAAGGGCCTGTCCTGGAGGCATTTTGCCAGATATAGTAGATGAAAATCCAGGATGCCCAGTTAAAATTTCATTTTCATAGTGAGTCTGAAATTCACAGTGACTGAGTATCCTCTAGTTAGGCGGTTCTGCCTGAAGGGAATGGCTGGTCCTTGCACTCAGGTGATTCCCTCAAGTGCTTCAACGCTTCTCTCCCCTCCACCCTTCTCATTGCTCTGCCAGTGAGGTTCCGAATGCAGGTGTGGAATTCGGGCCCTCATTCTGGATATGTTTTCCATTTCTGCCCACAGCAGAGATAGGGTCTCCCTCCTCAGATGGGGGCTCCCTGAGGGAGGGGAGCCTCCCTTTCACCTCTCTCTCATCACTGAGTGCTTTCTGGAGGCTGAGCAACACCCCCCCTTCCACCTTGCCCCCCGCAGTCATCAGGTTCAATACGGCTGACCTCACCACAGGTTCAATATGGCTTTAAGAATTGTGACCTGGGGGAGGCCTAGGAGAGCCTGCTTGTTAACAACCTCCATCTCATCTCTTCTGACCATCTGCCAGTGGGAATCCTCATCCCCAGCCTTGTTTTTGCAGGCAGCTATCTCAAGAAGTCCCCCAGGCTCTGGAAACTTACAGTGGAAAATTTTCCCTGAGAGTCACCTGAGCTCTGGCTGCAACTCTGTCACTGATCAGCCCAGTGACCTTGGGAAGGCTTCGGTGCCCTCTCTGGGACTCAGCGTCCTCATCTGTGCAATGGTGATGGATCTAGCTTGGTGAGCTTGCAGAAGTGTTTTCCAAACTGCAAATTGTCATTTATCAATGGGTCATGAGGTCAGATGAGTGGTTTGCCACCAGCCAGATGCTTTTTCATATGAAGGAGAACAGGGTCGAAAATATTCAGAGAAGCTCAAACATAGTAAGGGTAAGTATTGTTTCTTGAAACCCTTGGGGTATGTGTGTGTGCATGGATGTTCAGGGAGTCCTGTGAAGAGCGTATGTTTTTTCACATGGGTTATGGTAAAGCATAAATGTCAGGAAGGGCTTATCACGGTGGCTCGGTGGTAAAGAATCCCCTTGTCAATGCAGGGGGACACCGGTTTGATCCCTCGTGCGGGAAAATCCCATATATGTCTCAGGACAACTAAGCCAGTGGGCAGCCACTACTGAGCCCGTGCACTGCAACTACTGAAGGCTGAGCACTCTAGAACCCAAGCTCTGCAACAAGAGGAGCCACTGCAATGAGACGCCTGCCCACCGCAACTTTGTGCACAGTGACAAAGACCCAACACAGCCAAAACTAAATCAAGAAGTCTGTAAAAAAATTTTTTCTTAAAAAAAGTTGGGAAGGTGATATCTCAGAAGCTGAGACAGAAGGGTGGTAGGGGCAGTTGGAGACCCAGAAGAGGGTGTTTGTTCCTTCTCCACCTCGTGGGTGCCAGGCCCCCATGCTGGCAAATTCCTCTCTAGGGCTCTTTTTTTAAAAATTTTATTTATTTATTTATTTTTAATTGGAGGATAAATCCTTGACATTATTGTGTTCGTTTCTGCCTTACATCAACACGAATCGGTTCTTCTCTCTAAGTACTAGCTTCACCTGGGCCTGGGCCCACATCCCCAGAGGCCAGACCCCTCCAGGCCAAGCGCCTTCAGGAGCTAGTCATGTTCCACGGCCAAACAGGAGAGAGTGCCGGGATCTGTAACTGGTAGTGCCCAGCCTGCCCAGCTCTGGTTTTGGCCCCCCAGTAACACTGGATTGGGAAACCGACGTGCCCGCCAAGTGGAGAAACGCTGACCCTCCCTAGCTTTCCCAACCACCTTCCACCCTGCGAGGAGGCCTTGTGCTCATTAACCCTTCCTGGGGGTGGGGGAGGTGGCCCTCAGCAGGAGTGGTGGGGTCTTGTGGGGGGGATACACACAACAGATAGAGGGTGAGGAGCTAGGGACCCCCTGCTGTGTGACCTGGCAAATACCTGGCTTTCTGAAACTCTGCCCTGTCTCTCCTCTAGGGAATGCGATCTAGGTGTGACCCACATTCCTGGGATGATTTGAGGTAAAACAGGTGGAAGATGCGAATAGCATCTCAGGTCTGTTCACCTCTGTCCCGGTGGGGGTCAGCACCCTGGCATCCAAGTCACTTCTCATGAAACAGGCAGAAAGGGGAGAGGGGTCAGATGCATGCAAGAAAGGAGGAGAGTTAATGTGAAATAAAAAGGAGGAACTAAAAACTCTTGACCTGTGGGGCTTTCAAACTGAAGGTTACACAGCTTTGCTTGCTTCAGGGAGCCCCATTCTGAGGGGAGACACAGCCCTGCCCTCAGGGAGCCCAAGTCTGAGGGGAGACAGCCCTGCCTCAAGGAGCCTCAGTCTTGGGGAGACACAGCCCCGCCTCAGGGAGCCCCAGTCTGAGGGGACACAGCCCCGCCTCAGGGAGCCCAGGTCTGAGGGGAGCCCTATGGAAGTCCACCATCTGGGCCTTTCCCCTAGGGATGGTGGCTGCAGAGGGGCCCTGGAGGTTCTCAGTCAGCTGGTTTGGGAAGAGTCGTCCAGGGCATTATCACCTCTTCTGCTGCTAGCCTGTAGCCTTAGGTGGGATCAGGAAGGTACCAGGAAGGAGTCCCCACCTTTGCCGCGGCCCCCATCACCCTCCTGGCTCCCACTTTGCTGACTGACCGCAGGTCTGAAATCACTTCATGAAATTCACCTCTTAGATTATGGACTAGAAGGGATCTTGGAGATCGGAGAGTCCCAGAATCAGAGGAGGCAACTGAGGCCCAGCAAGGGGATGAATCCTTCCTGTGGTCACACAGGGAGTAACAGCAGAGCCCAAATTCTATACCCCAGCTCTGAGTCTGAGGGAGACTCTGGAGGATGTGGGGCCAACCTGCGTGGGAGTGCGTGTGCGTGTGTGTGTGTGAAAGAGAGAGATGAGCCACTCTGGGTCCTCTGTGAGGAGACGTGTGTTCACACAATATCCTCTGCGCGTGGTCTGGTTCTTCCTGTGTCTGTACAGGGTGGAGGCAAGGGGAGGGACAGGCTGGACCAGGGATACCAGACAGGTCTCACCATCCCTATGCCAAGTCCACCTGGCCCAGCCCTCTCAAGACCAAGGGCAGAGGGCAATGAGTCACAGATGACTCAGGTGCTGGAGGCTGCCACCACGCGTGGCACGTGACAGCCGAGAAGAGCCAGACCTGTTCTCGGACAGACAGATGACCCAGGAGGCTGACCTTGGGAGTCTCCTTCCTGGGAGAACAAGGGCCTCTCATTTGGGCCTCGAGCCTGGGCCCTTGGGGTGGGGCTGACAAGAGGGCCGTTGGTTTCCCCATCCTCCCCAGCCTTGAACCCACTGGCTGGCTGATGGGGTGGGAGCAGGCTGGGACGGGCCTTTGCTGGCCTCCCAGAGCTGTGGGGTTAGGGCCAGTCTCCAAGGGAAAGAGTTTTCCTGGCCATGTGGAACTGGTGTCCTGCAGCGTGCCCCCCTTCCCCGCCCTTAGAGCCCACTGTCTGCCCATGATAGCCCTGCCTTCTTTGTCTGAGACTAGGAATGCCAAAGCCTGGACCGGCTCCTTGAGACCAAAGCCTGGGCCACAGGATGAGACAGTCTGGGCTGTGGACAGCATCCTGGGGTCGACTCTGATCACGTGAACTGGAGCTGCACAGTTTTTTTCTTGAGGCTTCTGCCCCACCCTCTGTACTATGAGGGGCTGTGTTTGAAAGCTTGGCGGTTCATCTTACCTTATCCCTTGTCAGGGCTCGAAGGCTGGACTGAGGCCAGGACCCAAAAGATGCCCCCTCCTACCTCGCCTGTGCTTGAGGTGGGGGTTTGGGGAAGGGCTGGCTGCGGCAGGGGAGTCCTGGCCCAGCAGGCCCATGCCCCAGGGTCTCTGTCCACCCAAGACACATTGATGATTACAGGGTGAGCGACCAGCACCAGACACTGTAATCTGCTGCCCTCCCTCCTGCCAAGGGCCTGCTGCAGGGTTTCTTTCTGCTTTTTACAACTGTTTTCTAAGAATCCTGGGAAGGGAGAGGCCCTTATCTCCATGGGGTGAAGCTAAAAAGAAAAATAGGTGAGGGAGAGGAGGCAGATGGGGAGAGAGGGAGGGTCAGCAAAGGGGTGGGAGAGGAGAGGGAGGGAGGGAAAGAGGATGAGGGGGTGGGAAGGAAAGAGAGGGGTAGCTGGACAGCAGAAGGCTTTTCCCTGGTTGACAGCCTGAGGAAGAGGAGGGATGCAAGGGTGGGCGTGTCCATACTCTATCCCTCAGTCCCTAGCTAAGACGTGCCTCCTCAGAGAAACCTTCCTGACTTCCCCCCATGGACTGTAGCCTATCAGGCTCCTCTGTCCATGGGATTTTCCAGGCAAGAGTGCTGGAGTGGATTGCCATTTCCTTCTCCAGGGGAAATTCCCGACCCAGGAATCGAACCCAGGTCTCCCACATTGCAGGCAGACGCTTTACCATCTGAGCCACCAGGGAAGCCCCTCCCCTGAGTGTCCTGTTCAAAATGGCAATGAGCTTCCCACACCCTGTCTCTCTTACCTGACTGTTTTTTCTAAGCACTGACCACTAACAGTCTTGTATTATAAAATGCAGTTATTTGTTATGTGTGTTGTGTACTGTCTCTCTGCCCAACTAGGACTTAAGTTCCATAAGGCCAGGTATCTTTGTTTTATTTGGCTGTGTCTTGTGGCCTGTGGGATTTTAGTTCTCTGACCAGGAATTGAACCTGGGCCCTTGGCAGTTAGAGTATGGAATCCTAACCACTGGGATGCCAGGGAATTCTCTCTTTGTTTTGTTTTGTGGCTATACCACACAATATGTAGGATCTACAACCAGGGATCAAATGCCTGTCCCCCTGCAACAAAAGAATTGAATCTTAACCACTGGACCACCAGTGAGACCCCTCTCTTTGTCTGATTGCTGCTGTATCTTAAGTCCCTGGAACAGCACCCAACACATCATAGGTATTCACTATGTCGAGTGAGTGAAGAGACTGCATCCCTGTTAGAGAGATCTTGAATCTCCGTCTCTACTCTTAACTTCTCTCCACTCCCCTATCTACCTCCTTTTTTATAATCTGACTCCCCACCCAGAATGCCAGTTTCATGGGAGCTGGGGCCTACATCTAGTTGGATGTTGGTGGTATCAGACTTAACCCCTGGGGCTTTCTGGAGGAGGTGGCCTGGTGATAGACCAGCCAGGAGGGAAAACATCTGACGCTTCCAGTCAGAAGGAAAAGACCACGTGTCGGCAGGGTGCTGGCATGGGGGAGAAAGAGGAAGGATGTGGCTTAGGTCAGCAGAAGCCCAGGAGAGAGACCAGGCTGAGCCTGGGCCTGAGGCCGTGGCTGGTTAAGATTGTGGGTTTGAGGCACAGGGGCCCTTGCAGGATACACATTTGGAGGAAGAGGCTGAGTTTCTCAACTAGAATCCCTGGAGGAAGGAATTTGCTGGGTCTTCCTCTGGGGTTTGCAGTGACAGGCACAGGGATGGTGTCACCCTGTAATCCAGAAGGCTTCCAGTGGGAGCTCTTGCTGCAGGATCCATGCCCACATTTCCTGCAGAACATGGCACCTAGAGTGTGATTTTTTTCAGTTTTAAAAAATATATATATTTATTTATTTGGCTGCGTTAGGCCTTAGTTGCAGTACCTGGGATGTTCGTTGCATCATGAGGAATCTTGTTCTGGGGCATGGATTCTTTAGTTGGGGCATCTGGGCCTAGTTGCCCTGAGGCATGTGGGATCTTAGTTCCCTGACTAAGGATCAAACCCACGTCCTCTGCATTGCAAGGCAGATTATTAACCAGTGGACCACCAGGGAAGTCTCAGAGTGCTGGTTTTGTATTTGATTCCAGCTGATATTAATGAGTGAAGTCCCTCAGTCGTGTCTGACTCTTTGTGACCCCATGGACTGTAGCCCACCAGACTCGTCCATCCATAGAATTTTCTAGGCAAGAGTACTGGAGTGGGTTGCCATTTCCTTTTCCTATATATATATATATATATATATGTATTTTTTTTTCCCCAGTAGGAAGGAACGCTTATTTTTAAAAAATCAAAATCTAATAATTACTATTCCCGTAACACAGAGATGGAATGAGAGAGTGAGCAAGAGTTAAAGAACCACACACAGTAGACACAAGGTCTCCCTGCCAGCCCGCTGTCCCTGACCGCTCTCCGTTGGCCCCAGGGGAGAGGCCTGGCTGTCTGCCTTATGGTGTGGAAAACCCAGAAGGAAAGTGGTTTTGAAATTCTACTCATGACTGATACCTTTCTGGACATTTTTGGCCATTGTCAGAGCCTGGCCTCTGCTTCCCGCATCTGTCACAACCTCCTTTGAATTCTTTAAAAGGCTCTATCTTTTGTTGTCATATGGATGCACTATTATATAGCACATTCAAACGGGACAGGTTTTGTGAGCAAAGAACGTTGAGCTTCCCCCCTGATCTACAACCCGTAACCCTTGGTTCCCTAGGAACCGCTTACTCTCCTCAGCCTGTGAATGGTGCCTCCATCACCACTGTGGCTCGGGCCTGAAGCCTGGCGTTCATATTTGATCAGCGCTTTGCTTTATCTCCCACATCCAACTCTATCAGCAACCCTGGGGCCTGTTCTGTCTCAGAAATATTTCCATCCCTTGCTCCCCCTTTCCCACTCTCTGGCCTGGGCTCCATGGCTTTCTTGGTTGCCCCCTCCAGCCCTGCCAATTCTTGCCCCTCCCAGCAGCCAGGATGATCTTTGACAGCACACACACAGCATCCTGCCATCTGCTTAAACCCTCCCTGTGTACTGTAAAGCTGGCCTTCCTCATCTGCCTCCTGGCAACCCCTTCTATCTCCCCGAGGGGGCCCCTCACCCCCTGCACACACTGACCTCTCCATTCCTGGACATATCAGTTTCATGTCTGCCTTAGGGACTTTGCTCTCCTTCCTCCTGGAACACTCTGGCTCCACACCTTTGCATGGATGTCTTCTCCTCACCTTTCAGGACTCAGATCAATGTCACCTCCTCCAAGAGGCCTTCCTTGAACACCACCCCCCACCACAGTGTAAATTAGATCACTGAGCTGTTCAATAATTACCCTATTGACTTTCTTTATAGCATTTATCCCTAGTTGAATTAATCTGATGTGTTTACTTGTTTATTGTCTCTCTCTCTCTCTCTCTCTCGGAGTCCAGGAAAGCAGGGAACTTGTCCAGTGAGTTATCACTGTATGCCCATGTCCAGTGTTTGGGGTTCAATACATATTTGTCGAATGGATGAAGGCTCCAATTCTGCCTTTGCTGAACTTCTAGCGATTTTGCAAGCTCTCTTACACAATCAGAAAGTTGGTAACCTGTTTGCACTCTCATTCCAAGGATTTTAGGCCGGCTTGACCAATCAAGTTACAGCTCATCAATTCTTGGCGGCCCCACCCATGCCAGCAGGACACAGAACCCACAGTAGGTCCTGGGCGCCTGCTTGTGGGATTGAGTCGGTTAATGCCTGGCCCCGTACTGATTATCTGGGCGATTTCAAGCGAGTCAGTATACGTTTTGTTGTCTCCATTCCTCACCTGGAAAGATAAAGAGGTTTGTACAGATGGTCTCTCATTTCACAAAGGTTGCACACATTAAGACCTCTGAGGTTCCCACTGGCCAGTCCAGGTGAGGAGAGTGAAGAGAAGGGAGAAGAGGTGGAGGTGGTCAGGCCTGGTGGGAACCTTCGGACCTGAAGTGAACCCAGAAGGCCTCCTGGAGGAGGAACTGAGCTGTGGAGTGGGGAAGGGGAGGAATGCTGAGGCCGCCAAAAGCACCCCTTTTGGTGGGTTCTCAGGTATTTATGACCTCTTCGGCTGGTCGGAATGCAGGTGTGGGTTTGCTCTCGGACTTCGGGCTCTGCTGCAGGCCTCAGGCTGGGGAGACTTTTAGGAATGTGCCCCTTGCCTTCCAGAGCCACCTTTGGCCTTACCTGCTGTTTACCATCCTCTTCCTCCCCCTCTGTCCCCCTTGGCAGCCTGAGCTAGTGCCAGGAAACTGTTGGTCAAAGGTGAGGTCACCAAGGACCTGGAGAAACAGCAGGTCCTCATTAACCTTGTTTACCTGCCAGATACCTGTGGCCTTACAAGGTTCTTCTTGCCCCTTCTCATTGCCCATGTCTCCTGCTCCTTTAGAAGTTCAGATTTGGTGGGGATTTCTTCATAACTGATCTTCCCAATAGGCTCCCCATTTCTCCAGTTTCTGGTACATAGCGTATATATCTCAGGTCACATCTCAGACCATGTGGTTATCTGGGTTTAGATGCTGGCTTCTCAGTAAGGCTGTAAGATCCTTGAGGTAAGGACTGTGCTCATTTGCCATTGTACCCCAGAGCCTGGCTTTTAACAATATCTTTCTCAACAGTTGGATGAATGAGACTAATGTTATGGGTCTACACTGTAGTGTAAACCTCACCTCCTCTGGGCAGCCTCCTGGGATTACTTCCATCCTGGTCTATTACCCTCCCATTCCTAACTTTGGTCTGTCTACCCCATCCTGATTTCTCCTTGCAGTTGCTCTCATATTATTTCAGAGGGCGTTTGACTGCCACTGAGCTCTGCAAAGGCAGAGACTATGTCTTCTGATTCTCCCATCTTGCCCCTAATGGATGCTCACCAACTAACTGGCCTGTGGGGCATGGGCCCAGTGGGACCAGGAAGGTCAGATTAATCAAGTTCACCTATCCGTTTTTTTGGACTGGGCTTGGTCTCTGCTGCTGCTGTGTGGGCTTTCTCTAGCCTCAGTGAGCAGGGGCTACTCTCTAGTTGTGGCAACTGGGTTTCTCACTGTGTGGCTTCCCTTGTTGCATAGCACAGGCTCTAGAGCACATGGGTAGTTGTGGCAGGCAGGCTCGGTTGCTCTGTGGCATGTGGAATTTTCCTGGACTAGGGATCGAATTCGTGTCCCCTGCATCAGCAGGCGGATTCTTAACCACTGGTCTGCTATGGAAGTTCTCATCTATCTTTTTGATGAAAGAATTTGGTCTTGTCCTGGCCCAACCTGCACATCATTACTCAGATCTTAAAACCATTGACACTTATTCATTTATTCACTCAAAAAACATTTGCCTGGGGCCTTGCATGTGCCAGGCACTGGGCTTGCTCTGACTCTGAGTCGGAGGTGATTCAGTTCCCAGTCCCCAGGAGTACAAAGCATTCAGAGAGGTGAGAGATATTTACCAGCACAGTGCCTCAGCTCTGTGGCCAAATGCTTGGGCTGTCAGAGAAATCTTCCCTGAGGAAGTCTCAAAGATTCTTACTCAGCCATTCATCTGGTGTAAGCAGTTTAAGAAAGCTTTTGCCCATCTTGGTCAGCCCAAGAGATGCTTGTAACCTATCTGTGATCCTGGTTCACAGGGAGGAGGAGGAAGGTGGAGGCCATGCCCTGCATCAGCAACCCCTACCCAATCATTGCCCGCTGAGGGATGAGAGCCACAGACACTGGCTGGCAAAGAGAAGACCCATCGCCAACAGTCAGACACGCTGGGCTCAGAGGTGGGCAGAGACACTCCTGAGGCCCTGGATGACTCCAGGTCGAGCTGGGTTCAGAGCCCAGGTGTCCTGACTCCCACCCACTAGATGCCCACCTGCCCTTGTCTTCACTAGGCCAGTGCTCTCGCTTGGTCAGCCCCTTGAGCTCTGGGCTGGGTGCTGGGCACAGATGGGCGGACCCTCCAGGGCTCCCCTTCTTGCACAGAGAAAGATGGACACCAAAAGGGTGGTCCAGGCTGAGACGCCTGTTGGAAGGAGGCGGATATGAGCCGAGCCTCACAATTCGGGTAGAAGGATGCCCATCTTCGAGAATACGGCTCCTGGAGACCTGAGTGCTCAGCCTGGCTCTGTTTTTCACGGGCAGAGCAAGTTTATCAGAGGGAGAGAGAAAGGGAAAGGGAAAGGGGCCAGGAGAGGCCGCACTCCAGGCTGGACTCCGGCTGTGGGCCTGCCTGGGCAGGCTGCACGTAGCTCCCAGACCTTGTTTTCCATAGCTGCCTCGGGGCACAAAGTCCAGTGGGGTGATTTTGTCATCTCTTCCCAGGGCAGCCTTAAAGGGCCAGCACTTCCCTGGGGCTAATGATTACCTATTGGGTCACCAACAGCCCCAGATGTCAATGTGTGTAAGAATAGCTGGAAGGTGGGAATGGAGGGGTGGCCCAGGACAGGGCAGGGCAGCCCCAAAAGGAGGACGATGGCTCCTTTGAATGCCTCCTCTTGGGCCTGGCTCCTCTCCATGCATGGGCTGTAAGGAGGGACCTGGGTCTTTAAGGGCAAACAGCCCATGGAACTTGTGAGCCCCAAAGGGAGGGTAAAGTCCAGGGTGCTGCCCCCCCCCAACCCCACACTGACAGGAGAGCAATTTGGGGGGAGAGGGAAAAACATTCCAGGCTTGGGATTCCCATAGATGGGAGGGGCTCCTAGCCACAGCAAAAGAAGGGGCACATCTGGGGCTTCAGGGGGTCAGAACTTGGCCGGGCAGGCCCCTCACCCTCAGACACTGGAACGTGCCCCAAACACTATCACCCCAGCCTTGGGAAGCAGAGCGCAAGTAATAATAATAACTCTGTGGGACCCTGGGGACACTATATAGAGCCACCTGTACTCCTTAAAACAACCCTCCGTTTGTGAGAAGGGTACAAACATCCCCCTCATTTTTACCCACGTGAAGAATGAAGCCCGGAGAGCTTATGTAACGGCTCAGGATCACACAGAGAGCAAGGAGCAGCGCAGGACTTGACCCCTGGCCTGGGTTGTGTCAAAGTTCAGAGCTTTTCGCCACTGTGGGTGATGGGCTGCGGCCTGCTGTTTCCTTGCTGGTCTGGCTCAACCAGGCCTCTGGAGAGCTTTCGAGATTTATCCATCCAGCCTCTCTCTCTCCTCCTCGTCCTCCCTGGGTGAGAACCTAGGTGCTCTGTGCTCAGCTGGGCTGGATCCGCTCATCACTACCTTGAGATCCGTGGCTGCAAGTGGTTGTGGCCTCCCTGCTGCCCTGGGGGCTCGCCAGGGACAGAGGCTCTGGGGGTTTGTCAAGTAGGACAGGCCTGGAGAAGGCAGAGGGATGGACAAGATGACCCTCGCAGGAAAGCCCCCTGGGGAAAGGCCTGTCCCTACCTCTGGGAAGGCACGGCCTCAAACTTGTACTCCTGTCCTACCTCTGGTTCACGGAGCTCTTCAGGAAAGCTTTCTCCAGGTGTGTAAACCTAACGTCTTCCACACCCGGCTGTGGCCTTCAACGGTTCTCACCTGTGTTTGAGTAAACTCCAGGAGCTGGTGATGGACAGGGAGGCCTGGTGTGCTGTAGTCCATGGGGTCGCAAAGAGTCAGACACGACTGAGCGACTGAACTGAACTGAGCTGAACACCTGACTCAAATACAAGCTGCCGGTTTATCCTTTCCCAAGCCCTTTGCACAGGCAATTTCCTATGGGTTTGGCAGAGCAGGGATTTTTTTCAATCCCACAAGACAGAGAGGAAACTGAACCTTTGCACGAGGAAGTAACTGGACACAGCAAGGTTTGGTGGCAGAGGTCAGCTCTGCCCTCACCTCCACTCAGCTGATCCTCTTGCTGCTTCCAACGTGGCCTCGGTTGTGTCCCTGCCTCGGGGAAACTTTCCCATCACATTCTGACTGGCTGAGCAGTTCTGTTTTGCCTCCAGTTCTTCGACTTATTTTACTGTGCTAAGGCACACATAACATAACATTTACTGTCTTTACTGTGTAAGATACAGTCCAATTCAGTGGTATTAAGAACGTTCATCTCGTTGTGCGATGGTCAACACAGTCTCTGGAACTTTTATCTTTTCTGACTAAAACTCAGGACCCACTACACAACTTTCCATTCTCTCTTGCTCGGCCCCTGAAAATATCATTCCACGTTCTGTCTCTCTGATCTTTACTACTCTAAATACCTTGCATGAATGGAACAGTACTTAATAAAATATCCTCCAGGTGTTCCCCTGTTGTCGCCTATGTTAGAAATCCCTTTCCTTTTAAGGCTGAATAATATTCCTTTGTATGCATAGACCACACTTTGTTTATCTGTTCATCCATCCGTGTGCACTTGGGTTGCTTCCATATTCTAGCTGTTCTGAACAATGTTGCTGTGGGTTGCATGGGTGTACAAATATCTCTTGCAGACCCTGCTTTCAATGCTTTTGGGTATATACCCAGAAATGTGATTGCCAGATCGTATGGCAATTCTCTTTTTATTATCTTCCATAGTGGCTATACCATTTTACATTCTTCCCAGTGGAGCACAAAATTTCCAATTTCTCTACATCCTCCCAAAATATGTCATTTGAAGTGTTTTGGATAGCAGCCATTCTAACAGGTGTGAGGTGGTATCTTATTGTAGTTTTAATTTGTGTTTCCCTAACAAAGTGTGATGTTGAGCTCTTTCTCATGTGCTTATTGGCCCTTTGTACATCTTCTTTGGAGATATATCTCTTCAAGTCCTTTGCCCATTAAAATTCCTTTTCTTTTTTGGCCATACCACATGGCATATAGGATCTTAGTTCCCCAACCAGGGATCAAACCTGCACCCCCCTGGAGTGGAAGCAAAGAGTCTTAGCCATTGGATCACCAGGGAAGTTCCTCCTTGCCCATTTTTGAAATGGGTTGTTTGATTTTGTTGTTGTTGTTGAGTTTGGGGAGTTCTGTATATATATATACACTCTGTTTTTTCTCTATATATATTCTGTATATTAATCGCTTCTCAGATATATAACTTGCAGATATGTTCTCTCATTCTATGGGTTACCTTTTTACTCTGTTGATAGTATCTTTTGATACACAAAGTATTTTAAAGCTCCATGAATTCCAGTAGTTCTTGGTGCTGTTGGTGGGCTCCTTCATATGGCATTCCAGAGTAGCCCATATCCAAGCTTCCCCTAGACCTGTTTCCCTGAGTTGATGGCCTGTTCACCTGCTGACCTTTCATGGACAGGGAGCTCCCTGGGGCCGAGCTCAGCCTGACTAAGGTCTGCGTTTGCAGCATCAGCACAGGGCCTGGCACGGAACAGGTGCCCAGTGTATGTTTGGTGAGTGGGTGAAAATGACCTACATGTGAGGACAGATCACTCAGGCTGGGGTTGGCAGGGGGAGCAGGAGAGATGAGGGGCCCCAGCATCATGGAGAAATGTGTACAAGAGGACTTCCCTGGTGGCACAGTGGGTGAGCATCTGCCTGCCAGTGCAGGGGACACGGGTTCGATCCCTGGTCCGGGAAGATTCCACATGCCGTGGAGCCGCTGAGCCCGTGCGCCACACCTACTGAGCCCTCGCTCTAGAGTCCGTGAGACACAGTTACGGAGCCCGTGTCCTCCAACGACTGAGGCTCGTGTCCCTAGAGCCTGTGCCCCACAACAGGAGCGGCCACTGCGATGAGAAACCGCATACCACAAGGAAGAGTGGCCCCAGCTCGCCCCAGAGCGGGGAGGTCGGCCCAAAGCCATGAAGACCCAGCGCAGCCAAAAATAAAAATAAATAAATAAATAGAAATTGAAAAAAAAAAAAAAAGAAATAGGCACGAGACAGCCTGCTGCTGCCAACAGAAGGAGGAGAGCAAGACGGTGAGGAGCACGGACTTTGGAGTTGAGTGCCCAGTTCGAATCCTCTCTTATTGTTTGCACAGCCTTGAGTGAGTAACTTAACCCTTCTAGGCCTCAATCTCTTGGCTGTCTTTGAAATGGGAATAAAAATAGTAACTAGTTTAGAAGATTGGTTATGAGAATCAAATGGCTTGTAAAACCCGGAGAATAGGGCTTAGCATATCATAAACATTATACAGGCGCTGGATGTTATTATTACTTCACCACAGTCTCAGCAATTTGAGGGCAGAGAACACACTCCCCACCTCGCTGTGGCCCCAGCACCTCGCACAGTGCCCGACACAAAGCTGGTGCTCGTGGTGTATTTATTAACTGAATTAAACTGTCTTTGGTCCACCAGGCAGTCCTTCTTTACTGCGACCTTAGTTTCTCCTGCTGTCTTCCTGACACTCTTAGTCCTGTTATTCATGGTCCTGCTGCTCAGCTTAGTCTTGGTCTCGTTTCACCCTGGAAAGGACCTCTAGGAAGGAAAACTGGTTCTCAGTCCTTCATGGAGGGAGCCGGGGGCCGGGTGGGCTGGGTGATCAGTCATGAGAGTGGAGGCTGGCAGAGGGCCGCCTCTCTCCATTTGTCCTCTGTATCCCTGCCCCGGGTCCTAGGGTCACAGAGTCTCAGGGCTGTTCTATCCCCATGGTGAGGCCTGAACCACTCCGTGCCTGTTCTCTGTGTGGCTTGCCAACTGCCTTGTTTCTCTCTTGGAACTAGGGAATCAGAGAGAAGAGAAGATGTTCTGAAAGACGTCTTGTCTCCTCCTAGAGGTTCTAGGATGTGACTCTTTTAATATATTATGGACTTGTTTATTTTTTGCTGCACTGGGTCTTTGTTGCTGTGCCAGCTTTTCTCTAGTTGCAGCGAGCAGGGGCTCCTCTCTTATTGCGGAGCTTGGGCTCTGGGTGTATGGGCTTGGTAGTTGCGCTGAGCAGGGGCTCCTCTCTTATTGTGGAGCTTGGGCTCTGGGTGTATGGGCTTGGTAGTTGCGCTGAGCAGGGGCTTCTCTCTTATTGTGGAGCTTGGGCGCTGGGTGTATGGGCTCGGTAGTTGCGCTGAGCAGGGGGTCCTCTCTTACTGCGGAGCTTGGGTTCTGGGTGTGTGGGCTCGGTAGTTGCGCTGAGCAGGGGCTCCTCTCTTACTGTGGAGCTTGGGTTCTGGGTGTGTGGGCTCCATAGTTTTGGCGAGCAGGGGCTCCTCTCTTATTGTGGAGCTTGGGCTCTGGGTATGTGGGCTCGGTAGTTGCGGCTCCCTGGTTCTAGAGCACGGGCTCAGTAGTTGTGGTGCATGGACTTAGCTGCTCCACAGCAAGATCCAGGATCTTCCCGGATCTGGGATCCAGCCCATGTCTCTTGCACTGGCAGGCAGATCCTTCACCACTGAGCCACCAGGGAAGCCCAGGATGGTTCTTTGGATCATCTCCTTGGCACTGTTGTTACTTCCGGAGACAGCTGGGAGCCAAGCCCTAGAGTGAGGGTGGAGGGATAGCCTCGATGCTTCCCCAGGTGTGGTGACAGCGGGACAGACTTCTCTGCGGGCTGCCCCACTGCCCTCCATTCACTGGGCCCTGCTGCCACAGTCAGCTGAGCCCCAGGGTGCCAGGCCCACGTGGACCCGGGCAGTCAGCTGTGCCCTCTGCCCAGGGGTCAGCATTCCCTGGGCTCCTGAGGTCCCGAGTCACCTGACGTCACTCGGATCCTGTGACTCGCCCCTCCCCACTCGGGAGGAACCTTGTGCCTGAAGACTTTGGTCTTTCCTCTGATGCTCGTAGGCAGAGTGGCTGGTGGGTCAGGTGCCAGTGGGTGATGGGGAGGCTTGGAGGCTGGCATGGGCCCTGCATGGGTGGCTCTGTGTGTAAGAGCCATGAGTCACAAATTTCAGGCAGCAAGGAGGAGAGAGGCCAGGTCATGGGCACTGGGTATGTGGGGTGTGGAAGGGGTGTGGAACCCAGGTTCACACCCCAGATGTTCCCATCGATTGAGAAGCCCGGTAGCTGACCTGCATCTTCATGAGAGTGGGGCGGGCTTGTGCACGAGTGTGTGGTCTAAGTGTAAGTGCAGGGATATGAGGAGTGGGGTGATGTGGAGGGTGGGCAGAGTGTGTGCTCCTGGTGCCTGTACTGTGAGTGGGGTGGTCTGTATTGGGAATGGGGTTGGTACTGGTTCTGGACTTGGGGGGCTAAGCAGAGGTCACTGTAGAGAGTGACCACAAATTACAAGGTGCCTCGATCTCTATTTTAATTTAACCTCAGCTTCTGCTGGGGTCAGGTTGCTGGGTAACTGTTGGGAATGGGGGTAGAATTTAGGGCCTCCTATTGCCACTCCCCTGCCCCCAGCTGTTGATTATCATCTGAACGATGATAACATAGGAGGGGAGAGACTTGTTACCCTCGGTCATCACACCTCCAGCCAGCAGGGCTGGCTTTTGGGGGGTGGTTTCTGTGTGTTTATGACTGTCAGTGTGCGAATGTGTTGTTTCAAGCATGGTTTATCTTTGTGTATGTAAACATGTGTGAGCCTGTGGTCTGTGATGGGCTCTGTGTGTCGCTTTTGGTGTGTGTGTGCCCATGTGTATATCCACGAGCTGTGACACTGTATTTTATTTTATTTTTTGATTGAGGGAGCATGCTGGAGTCACATTTTCCAAATTACACAAACAGAAACAGCATTCTAGAACTAAATGCTAACAGTCCCCATTTTATATATATATATATATATATACACACACACACATATATATACACATGTGTCTTTATACTATATATATTTGCTATATATCAAAATAAATGCCTTTGATATATATTGAAACAATTTTATTAAACAATAAAAAATGTAAACCATTTCTTCTAATAATGTACATCTTCTAATAAGAAAATGACTCGTGTTTTGATTGTTGTTGTTCAATCACTAAGTTGTGTCCAACTCTCTGTGACCCATGGACTGCAGCCCTCCAGGCTTCCCTGTCCTTCACCGTCTCCCGGAGCCTGTTCAAATTCAAGTCCTTGAGTCAGTGACACTATCTAACCATCTCATCCTTTGCCACTCCCTTCTCCTTTTGCCTTCAGTCTAGATGTTTGTTATCTTTCTTTCCCACCAGAATATGTTGAAGAGGGCAGGCATTTATTTGGTCTTCCTTGCTTACTGTTGTATTCCATTTCCTAGAACTGTGCCTGGCATGTAGAAGGTGCTGAAGAAATAGGTTTTAAGTGAAAGGGAAAGCATTTCTGAGAAAGTGCATTTAAGAGGGCTGAAGGGTGAGGAGGCATTTACTGGGCCAACAAGGGGTAAGGACTGTTTAGATGGCAGGCACAGTATGTACAAAGGTCCTGAGGCAGGTGGGGCAGAATGCATCCTGGGAGCTGTCAGGTGGCTGGTGCTGCTGGATTTCTCTGTGCGTGCGTGTGTGTGTGTGTGTGTGTGTGTATGTAGGGCTTTCGCAGTCATTTGAAGTTCACAAAGTCATTGAAGAGTTTCAAGCAAAGGAGTGACAATAATTGGATTTGTGTTTTAAAAATATTCCCCATTGCTGGAGGGGGTTGGACTCTGGTGTTGGGTTGAGAGGGCAAACAGCAGGGCTGGGTAGGGACCTAGTACCTTCCTCCAGAGAGAAGGTGGCTCAGCCTGGGGTGGTGGCTATGAGGATGGAGCTCCTAGGACAGAGTCAGGAGCCTTCTCAGCAGTGGATTTGGCTGGGTTACCAGGATAGGCTGAGTTGAAGGAGTTTGGGAGCCAAGGGAGAGGGAGGTGCTGGGAGAGACTCCAAAATGTCCGAGTTGCTTAATTGGTTGGCTGGTGAATTGAGTGTTTCCCATGTGCTGAGCGATTTGCTATTTCACTCTCCCAATTAATCTTCACAGCCCTCTGAGGCGGGTCAGATGATAATCCATGAGGAAACGGAGGCGTAGAGTGATAAGCCCTCTGCTGTAGGGTTTAGACTTGGCGCTGTGAAGCCCTCCTATCTAATGACATCAAGGCTTACACTTGGCTGGTTAGAATGGGGATCATAAAATAATTAGACGAATGCAGGGCAAATATTTCATTCTGATTGGAGACTTACGGATGCGCTAACGTTGGCTTGAATTTAGATCTGTGACTGAGTCTCTCCTCTGGGCCCATGCCCTCCTGAGCCTTGAATGATCTTTCTTGCAGAAACCTCCCCGTGACATTCTGTCTTCTCTGGGTTCCAGTTCTGGTTTATTTAAAGTAGAGCTAGAATATCATACCTCTTAAGAACCAGTTGAGGGCAAGATTCCTCTAGATGTTTAGACCCTCCTGCTCTCCCAATAGCCCTCTCCCCCACAACAGCCTGCCAGCTCCTCTCTTTACCATCTGTTTTCCACTTGACTCAATGGCAATTTTTTTCAGTGGTTTGCTATTACCAAACCTTCCAAAGCATTCAACTTGTATTTTTTAATTAAAAAAGAAAATTTTTCTTTTCACAGTCATATTGCATTGCTTTGTGTCATATTTAATTAAATTACATAATTATAATAATGAGTGCAACTGGCAGACAGATTTGGGGACAAACACAATGGCTCTTGGGACACAAGTGGCTTGACTGGTGGGAGTGGAGATGGACAGGCGTGTTGGAGAGCTTCCCCAGGGTTAGGGAGGGGGAGCTGGCCCAAGCCCTCCCTGCAGAGGGCATCGGTCTTCAGGCTTCTCAGTGGCAATGCAGAGTTATCAGATGAGGCCTCAGGCAAGGCGGGCCACCAGGTGAGAATGTGGGCAAGTGGGAGAACTATCTCTGGGGTGACACCCTGTTATATTTAACCACAAGATGAATTCTGTGTTCAGCATTAATTAAGTACACATATTCGGAGTCCTTGGGAATCAATATGAAATGCTATGAGTGGTTTAAATGCTCAGTTTGATTAGGTTTAAAAAGTATGCTTTGTATCTCTATTAATAATGAGTGGGCAGGAATGGCGGTTCACTCTGGAACTTCTCATTTTCCTGAGTCAAGCCCTGGGAAAGGCAGTAGTAGCTAGCGCCTTTGGGAGTGGCTGAGAAATGCCCTGTTTGTTACTGAGGTGTCTGCTGTACTTGGCGAGGCTGGACTCCATCCTGAAGGCCAAGTTTCTGCCTTTGAGGAACGTCTATTCTTAAAGAGAGAGAAGGTGGTGAGATTCCCTGAAACCGTAGGGATCTGGATCCAGGTGCTGGTAAGGGGGGACCTTCCAGTTGGGCTGACAGGTTGTGTCTTGCTCCCAGGGCCACCAGGGCAACAGAAGGGCAGGGATGGGATGGTGCTTTCTTGATGCACAATGCCCACTTGGCCCAGGGCGGGACGCAACAGGTGGGGACCTCACCTGAGAGAACTCGCCGCGCCTGACTAGTTCTTAATGAGCACTGGGGACCGTTCCATCTCTCAGAGGGCTGGGGAGGTAGATGGAGGCATGATCAGTGGACAGAGTGGCATTGATGGAGGCAATGTAGGATAAAGGTGAGCTTGTTCCGTATTCTTAATAGTCAGGGAAGGGAAATTGGTTTAGTTCAGTTGAACCATCATTTCTTTTCTTTCTTTCTTTCTTTTTAAAAAGTGTATTTATTTATTTTGGCTGTGCTGGGTGTTGCAACATGTGGGATCTTTAGTTGCAGCAGGTGGGATCTAGTTCCCTGACCAGGGATTGAACCCAGGCTCCCTGCATTGGGAGCATGGAGTCTTAGCCGCTGGACCACCAGGTCTGAACCATCATTTCTGTGTTAGGTTCTGGTAACACCAAGAGAAATATGACACCATTCCTGCCCTCAAAAGCATACCACCTAGTCATGGAAACAGAGTCCAACAAGAATTTTTTCATGTACCATGCTATGGCAGTTTAGAATGGATTTAGAGAATACACAGTGGACAGTATCTTGAGCAATGAAGACATTTATCAGTCTCACACAACAGGAAGTCTGTAGGCAGGTGGCTTCAGGCTTGGTGGCAGGACTCAACCAGGTTATAAAAAACTCCAGCTTTTTCTTTCTGCTCTGCCATCTTCAATATGTCAGCTTTTTTCCAAATGCTTGTTGCTTCATGGTTGCAAGTTACATTTATATTCAAGGAAGAAAAGAAAAAGACCAAGAAGAAAATGGAACTGTACTTAAAAAATTTTTTTGATTGGAATATAGTTGATTTACAATGTTGTGTTAGTTTCTCGTGTATGGGAAAGTTAGTCAGTGATACATATACATGTATTCACTCTTTCACTTTTTATTAAATTTTTTTAATTTTTGGCTGCCCTGGGTCTTTGTTGCTATGTGAGGGCTTTCTCTGGTTGCAGTGACTGAGGGCTTCTCTCTAGTTGCAGTGTGCGAGCTTCTCACTGCAGTGACTTCTCTTGTTGGGGAGCACGGACTCTAGAGCACACGGGTCCAGTAGACGTGGCACACGAATTTTGCTGCCTTGCTGCTTGTGGGATCTTCTTAGGCCAGGAACTGAACCCATGTCCTCTGCGTTGGCAGGCAGAATATCCACTCTTTTTTAGATTCTTTCCCCATATAGGTCATTGCAGAGTACTGAGCAGAGTTCCCTGTGCTATACAGTAGGTCCTTATTAATGATCCATTTTATGTATAGTAGTGTGTGTATGTCAATCCCAATTTCCCAATTTATCCCTCTCCTCCACCCCCGCTTCTCCCTGGCCCTGGCTTCCCCTCCTGGTTAACTATAAGTTGGTTTTCTACATCGGTGACTCTATTTCTATTTTGTGAAGTTCATTCGTACAATTTTTTTTTATTCTACCTATAAGCAATATCACGTATTTGTTTTCCTCTTATTTACTTCACTCAATATGACAATCTCTAGGTAATGGGGCTGTATTTTCACTGGGAAAGAAACATGTTCCCCAGAAGCACCCTTAGAAAATGACCTCTTGTATTTCACTGGCTGAGTAAGAGAGGGTGTTGCAAGGGGGTAGGGAAAGTGAGGGTCAGGGGGCTGGCAACAAGATGTTCAGATGAAACTTTATTCATCCTCTGGGCCTGGATACATCACTACCTGGAAAGATATGGGCTCTGGGGTAGAGGTAGGCGTAGGGGTAGAGGGCATGGCGGCTAGGAGAACGAGCACGGTCTTCCATGTGTAAAAAGAGCCAAGTTCAGGCCCAGGAAGCAAAAAGAAACCAGAGGAGAATTAATCTTACCAGGGGAAAAAGGGGTCAGGGAAGGGGGACGTTTTCCTGGAAAAGGTGGCCCCTGAGCGAGGCCCAGAGTACCTTTATCAAGAACAGTTGGAAGGTTGTCCTAATTTGAAGGAACAGCTAGAGAGGAAAAATGAAGCTGGGAAATAATGTACTGTGTCTAGGAAAGTGTGCACAATTAGAGATTTCGTTAAAGAATGGAGTTAGTTACAAAACAGAAACAGACTCACAGACTTTGAGAACGAGCTAATGGTTGCCAGGGGGAAGGATACAGGGAAGAAATAGGTAGGGAGTTTGGGATGGACAGTACACATTGCTATATTTAAAATGGATGACCAGCACGGACCTACTGTACAGCGCAGGGACCTCTGCTCAGTGTTATGGGGCAGCCTGGATGGGAAGGGAGTTTGGGGGAGAATGGATACATGTATATGTACGGCTGAGTCCTTTTGCTATTCACCTGAAACTATCACAGCATTTTTTGTTAATTGGCCAGGTATCCCAATACAAAAAATAATAATAATAAAGTTAGAAAGAGAGAGGTGGGAGGTGCAGATGGAGAAGTGTTATGGAAACCAGACCATGGTGGGATTTGTAAGTCATGTGGCAACCTTGGATTTTATCCTGTAGGGTCTTGGATGGCTTTCCATGGTGGAAGGGCTTGGCTAGTTGTGCATTTTATCTTATTTTGAATATTTATTAATTTGGCTGCACCAGGTCTTAGTTGTGGCACTCGGAATCTTTGATCTTTGTTGCAGTACTTGGAGTCTTTACTTGTGGCATGTGGGATCTAGTTCCCTGAGCAGTGATTGAACCCAGGCCCCCTGCATTGAGAGCATGGAATCTTAGCCACTGGACTACAAGGAAAGTCCCTATTCATGCATCTTAGAAAGATCACTCAGTGCTGGTGCAGAGAATGGATGAGAAAGGCCAAGGAGCTCAGACTGAAACAGGAATGTTGTTGCAAATATCCTGACGAGTGCTTCCGAGGGCCTGGAGTAAGACTTTCCATAGTCAGCTTGGGAATATTTCAGTGACGATAGGCGTGATTCCATGAAAAGAATCTCTGGGAGGGAAAGATGTCTCAAGGGGAATTGGAAGCTCCCAAAAGTGTCCATCAGACTGTGCAATCACACACAGGCTGGTTTATGTTTCAAGGATGAGGGGAAGGTGGCCAAAGAAACAGTGGGCAGTGCAGGCTTTGCCAGATTGCTGGTGTGAGAGGGTTCGAGCAGCAATGGGAAGGGCACATATGAGACAGGGCCATGGGCCTGGGAAGCTGGTGCCTCGAAGACAAGAACAAGCAGAACTTTGTGAAAGACACTAGCGGCTACTCAAGCTTTTTTTGGCCAGGATCAGAGCCCCAGGGGAGACCAAGGGAGGAAGAGGCTGCCGCTGGGCCTGGTGGGATAATGCAGATGCGGAGTGGAGAGAGGGGCACTCCTGGGGTTTGCCCCTCTTCCAGAAGCCAGGAGACCTGCCTTCAGACCCAGAGGCCAGGACCCCACTGGGAGAGGAAAGAGAAGCCCCCTTGGGAGGTAGCAGGGCCTCCTCGCATAATGCGCCATTGCAGGTGAAAAGGAAGCCTGTGAACAAGTCTGTTGGGTCCACTCAGCCCCCTCAGCGGAAGTTTAAAGCATGGGCATATGGTAAAGAGGAAATGTGGTTCTGAGTACCCAAAAGAGGAGGAGATTGCAACCTGCAACTACCTAGCTGAGGGCAGTCCTGGGCCAGGGTACTTATAGACTATGAAAGAAATGGTCTGTGGGTACTTAGAAAAGGAAGGGGTCACCAGGAAGGGCTCACTGTGACTAGTGGGTCAGGCCAATTAAGAACAAGTGTGTGTGAGTGTGTGTACGTGTGTACTCAGTCGTGTCTGACTCTATTCAACCCAGTGAACTGTAGCCTGCCCAGCTCCACTGTCATGGAATGTTCCAGGCAAGAATATTGGAATGGGTTGCCATTTCCCAATTAAAAACAAGAGTATTGAGAAATAGATAAGGATAAAATGGAATAAGATTCAAAAAGATCAAAGAATATACAGTGAAAAGTCTCTTTCTCACCCCTGCCTTCTGGCCTCCCAGTTTCCATCCTCAAAGGCAATTGGTGTTACCATCGGTGATGCATATTATCTATGGTGATATCTATCTATCTATCCATAGATGATAGCTATAGGTGATATCATCTATCTATCCATCCATCCATCCATCCATCCATCCATTCATTTACCTACCTACTCACCTACCCTTTAAAAAGGCAAAGTATATTTCACTTGTCATTTAAAAATCTTTCTCTGCCTTTAACGATTTATCTTGGAGATTTCTACATAGCCATGCATGTGGAACTGCCTCACTTTTTAACGCCCTGGGCGTAGCCATGATCCAGATGCTCCTATTGTTTATTCAGCCAGCCCTCCACAGCCCCCAGACTTTCTTTCTCTGTCATCAACATCTCTACAACGAATAACCTTGTATATATGTCACTTTCTGTATGTTTGATACCTGTGATACGTGTGTGTTTTTATAGAATACTCAGAGGTAGAATGGTTGAACTGAAGAATATGTGCATGTTTGCTTTTTTTTTCTTTCAGTTTGTTTTTATTCTTGGCTGTTGCTGGGTCTTCATTGCTGTGCATGGGTTTTCTCTGGTTGTGGTGAGCAGGCACTACTGTTTGGGGTGTGTGGGCTCAGTGCAGTGGCTTCTCTTGTTTCTGGGGTGCACCAGCTTCAGTAGTTGTGGATCACGGGCTTTGTTGCCCCTCGGCATGTGTCAGGCAAATTCTTAACCACTGGACCTCCAGAGAAGTCCTTGTGCAAATTTAATTTTGATAGAATATCGTCAGTCAACTTCCACAGGCGTTGTGCCAATTTTTGTCCCCATCTTGAAGATATGAGTGGGTCTGTCTCCCTATATTTTGGCTAACACTGTGTTTTCAAACTTTTAGGTCTTACTGGTGCTGAGTAATCAGACAGAAGAAAACTCCAGTTTTCATATGCTTATATTAAGATTTCTGACTAATGGACTTTCTGACTCTCAGGAGGATTGGAGACTGGAAGATGTGGAAATTGTGGGAAGTATGGGAATTCCACAGAATTCTTGATACAGTCTCTCAGGCAATTTGATGGTCAAGATGGAGAAATGTAGCTGGATCCTAAAGTGGTTTTATGAATCAGCAGCTGGATAAATGGCCATCCACTCATTCAGCAGATTCTTTGAGGGCCTACCAACTTGACTGATATATCCCTAGTCACTGGGATATATCAGTGAAGGAAATAGTGCCCCCCACCCCCGCCACCAAATTCCTTCATGAAGCTTATGTTCTACAGGAAAAGACAAAACAATAAATGAAAACCAGGAACAATTAAGTAAACTATGTAGTGTATTAGAAGACCATATGCCAAGGGTATTGCTAGGTCTAAAAGAGGACAGTTTCCAATTTCCAATGGATGCCACGGTGGCCAAGGATTGTCATTACTCCTGTCTTGTTCATGCAACAAATATTGATTGTACCTCTACTGCATGCCAGGTGCTGTTTTAGGAGCCAAGGATATAGCTGTGAACAAAACAGACAAAACCCTGGCCCCACTGGAGCTTATATTCTAGTGGTAGGAGACTGACAGTAACAAAATAAGAAATGCATGTAGTATATTGTATGCTAGTCACTCAGTCATGTCCAACTCTTTGTGACCCCATGGATACCTCTTTGATACCCCTGCCAGTATCCTGTATCCATGGGATTCTCCAGTCAAGAATACTGGAGTGGGTGGCCGTGCCTTCTTCCAGGGGTTCTTTCCAACCCAGGGATTGAACCTGGGTCTCTTGCATTGCAGGCGGATTCTTTACTGTGCAAAACCCCAGGGAAGCCCCGTATAGTATATTAGAAATGAAAAAAAAAAAGTGCTAGGGAGAGAAATTAAGTGGGAAGGAATGATAAGCAGTGCCAAAAGGTGGGCGGGCAGCTCCAGACACGGTGGTCAGGGAAGGCCTTGGAACGTGACTTAAGTGAAGACCGGAAGGAGGGAGGGAGCATGTAGCTATCTGCAGAGGGAGGGCAGCTGCAAAACCTTGGAGGCTGAAGCAAGCTGAGTGTTGGAGGAGCGGCAAGTAAGTCAGTGTGGCTGGAGCAGAGAGAATGAGGGGGAGCGAGTGGGGATGGAGTAGAGAAGGAAAGAGAAGCAGGAGAAACTGGGTCATGAAGGGTCTGGGGGCTGCGGTGAAGACCTTCAGCTTCTACTCTGAGTGAGGCAGGAGCCATTGAAGGGTCTGAGCAGAGGAGGGCTAGGATCTGAATTAGATTTCAATAGGATGCTTCTGGCTGCTGTGTTGAGAATAGACTCTAGTGGTGGAGGGCAGAGCAGGGAACCGTAGTAATCCAAAGAGTGAGGGCAAAAGTCATGAGGCTCTTGCAAAAATCTGAACGAGAAATGATAGTGGGTTGAACTGGATTGGAAGTGACCGAGAAATGGTTGGATCTGGATATGTTTTCAGTGGCAAGCCAGCAGGGTTTGCTGCCAAATTTGATATGGATATGCAGTGGGAGAGAAAGAGAGGAGTTGACTGTAACTGCAAGGTTTTTGGTATGAGCCACTGGAAGGATATTTATAGATTTCTAGAAATCAAGATTCCTGGGAGAAATATCGATAACCTCTGATATGCAGATGACACCACCCTTATGGCAGAAAGTGAAGAACTAAAGAGCCTCTTGATTAAAGTGAAAGAGAAATGTGGAAAAAGTTGGCTTAAAACTCAGCATTCAGAAAACTAAGATAATGGCATCTGGTCCCATCATTTCATGGCAAATAGATGGGGGAACAACAGAAACAGTGAGAGACTTTATTTTGGGGGGCTCCAAAGTCATTGCAGATGGTGACTGCAGCCATGAAATTAAAAGATGCTTGCTCCTTGGAAGAAAAGCTATGACCAACCTAGACAGCATGTTAAAAAGCAGAGATGTTACTTTACCAACAAAGGTCTGTCTAGTCGAAGCTATAGTTTTTCCAGTAGTCATGTATGGATGTGAGAGTTGGACTATAAAGAAAGCTGTGTGCTTAAGAATGGATGCTTTTGAACTGTGGTGTTGGAGAAGACTCTTGAGAGTCCCTTGGACAGCAAGGAGATCCCACCAGTCCATCCTAAAGGAAATCAGTCTGAATATTCATTGGAAGGACTGAGGCTGAAGCTGAAACTCCAATACTTTGGCGACCTGATGAGAAGAACCGACTCATTTGAAAAGACCCTGATGCTGGGAATGATTGAAGGCAGGAGGAGAAGGGGAGGACAGAGGATGAGATGGTTGGATGGTATCACCAACGCAATGGACATGAGTTTGAGCAGGCTCTGGGAGTTAGTGATGGATAGGGAGGCCTGGTGTGCTGCAGTCCATGGGGTCACAAAGAGTCAGACATGACTGAGCAACTGAACTGAACTGGAAGGATGGAGTTGAGGTGACCGAGAACCTGAGACATGTGCTGCCTACAGATAGACATGTCAGCTGGGAGTGGGAAGATCAGGTCAGGGTGTGAAATGCAAAGTCTGAGATGCCCCTTAAACATCTTGGTGGAGATGACAGTGTACAAATAGACATGTGGGTCTGGGATTCAGAGGAGAGGTCTGGGCTGGAGATTTAGATTTGGGAGACATCTTTTTATAAATAATATTGAAAGCCTCTGGTCTGGATGAGATCACCAGGGGAGTGAGTGAAGATAAGGATGAAAAGGGGTTCAAAGACTAGCTGTGGGGAATTCCAACATTACAGAGTTTGGGAGCTGAGAAACAACCAGTGACGGAGGCTGAGAAGGAGCGGCCAGGGGAGTAGAAGGAAAAACAGGAGAGTGTGACGGCTTGAAAATCAGGTAACAAAAAGGTTTTGATAAGAAGGTGACCAACTGTGCCAAATGGTACTGAGAAGTTGGCTGAGGACTGACCTTAGGACCGACAAGAGCAGTGAAGTGCCAGTGAGGGAATCAGGACCCAGAAGGGCCACAAGAGGAGGCTGTGAGGGGTCAGTGATGCAAGACGGCATCTGCCAGGTCCTGCTTGGGGGTCCCCAAGGCCAACTGTCTAAGTTGGGAGGCGACAGAAGGACTTAGAACAAAAGACCTAGAGGCTTGTTGACAACTCATGATGTGTCAGTGGTAACGTGACGAGAAAGGCAGTTACAGGCTGGCTTAATAGACGTATCATATCTGCAAATGAGCGAGGTGACTGACCTGCTGAGCACGGCACACAAGGGAAACTGGGTTCAGCTTGGGGAGGGAAAGGTGGAGATAGACACTGAGTGTGTGCAGAGTGTGCACAGAGGGTAAGGACCTGGAGAGGAGACTTGGTGAGAAATGAGTAAAGGGCTAGTAGGGTGCTGAGTCTGGGAAAGAGTGGATGTGGGGCTGTCTTTCATTCCAAGAGCAGCCCTTCTAGGAAGGGCTCTAAAATGAGGATCTGAAAATGGTGGAATGAGGCTGAAAGGAGACAGACCGTGTGCCATGACCTCTCCTACGTTTATTTGTGAGTTCCCCATGACATTTTGCCATTTGTGAACCTTCCAAGCCATTTCCAAGCCGGGTGTGTTCCACAATTTGCTGAATGACTGCATCTGAAGTCTTGGGAAAATGATGCCTCCTCTTAAGACAGACTGAATGAAATGAGCAACTTGTGATTATGGCAGGCCACAAGACTGGGGGCGTGGCTTTCCCTGGGCCACGCCCTCACTGACTTGGCAGAGGGTGTGGTTTCCCGGCTCGCACGTTGCCACCTCTCCACCCCCCCCACCTCTCCCACCCCCATCCCAGTCCACTAGGCAGCTAGGCACCGGGGTGAAATTTGCAGAGAGCAGTCCTCAGAGCACTCCCAGTCTGATGGCAGAAGGCAGGGCAGGCTCTGAGGACCAGAAGAGGTGGTGGGACCCTATCCCAGGTCTGACAAGAGGGAAGCGGTTCAGCTTCCAAGATATATTTCCTGTAACGCTCTTATCAGTGCTATTTGATAGAATTATGTTAGTCACATCTGTATTTTAAAATTTGCTAGTAGCCACATTAAAAAAGTAAAGTGAAGAGGTGAGATGAATTTTAATAATAGATTTTATAAACTTATATGTTCTGATTGAGAGCTTCCCACGTGATACTAGTAGCAAAGAACCCACCTGCCAATGCAGGAGGCGTTAAGAGGTGTGAATTTGATCCCTGGGTCAGGAAGATCCCCTGGAGAAGGGCATGGCAACCCATTCCAGTATTCTTGCCTGAAGAATCCTATGGACAGAGGAGCCTGGCTGGCTACAGTCCCTAGGGTTGCAAAGAGTCGGACACGACTGAAGTGACTTAGCATGTGCTGACTGACCCAAATATATCCTCAAATATTATCGTTTCAACCAGTAATCAATATAGGGAAATTCACCAAGATAGTGTTAGTTTTTCAGGCTAAGTCTTCACAATCCAGGTGCATTCTGCCCTGCCAGCACATCCTGATTTGCACCCGCCATGTGTGGGTTGGGCAGTGAGGTCTGGGTGATCTATCTCACTGTCCCCCACTGTGCTTGAAGGCTCCAGGGCTGCCAGCTGGGGGTGTGGGGACTTGAGGCTGGTGCCCGCCTGGCTGTGCGAGGGGCTCATGGGGACCCTCGGAGGTGACCTGCTGCGTGTGGCGTTTGCGAGCCCCGTGTGCGCTGCTGGGTGGGAAGGTGGCCCGTGCTGTGTGTGCCCACTGTTTTCCAGCGATGGTAAACATTAATGAAGCGGTGGGGGCCAGGCCCACTGGGAGGCCTTGGCTTCCTGGGGTGGGGGGTGGGGCGGATGCAGATAATGCTGTGTACCTTAGATAGGGCTTTAGAGCTGGCCTCTGCTGCTGCCCGACCCAAGCTGCCAGGGAAACACCAGCTCGACTTCTGTTCCCAGGACCAGGATGTCTGGCGGGGAGATTCCCAGAACCCGCAGACCTCAGAAGTGCCACTTGCCCTGCATTCGTGTTGGCCTCACCCCGCTTCCCGGTGCCCTCTCCTTACCTGCCCTCTTCACTTAGAGAGCTCTTCTCTCCAATCAACTTGCCCACAAGCCGGCTCAGCCCAATTCAAGGGCATAGAGAGCAGGCTGACTGCAAATAATTTCTCCTTTAAGCCCCCCACCCCCCGCAAAAACCCCCAAAGCACGCGCTTATTGAGCACTTGCTGTATGCTGGGCCATTACCTAGGCTACCTCCTTCCTCACAGCACGCGGGGTGACAGGTGGTCACCCCATCCAGGTGAGGGGCCTGAAAGTCAGTCAGGTCAGAGTCATACCTGAGATACAGACCTCAGTTTTTGACTAAACTAGTTCTAAATGCCAGAAATTTCTCTCTGGGGAGGGGAAAGCAAGAGTATTCTCTTGTATTACATTTACATTAACAAACACTGGAAGGACACATGTTCATGGAGGCTGCTGTAGGTGATTACATATGGTGGCTGGAATGGGGAGGAATGGAGATATTGGGGTTTTCCTAGTGGTGCTAGTGGTAAAGAACCTGCTTGCCAATGCAACAGATGTAAGAGACTCAGGTTCAATCCCTGGGTCAGGAAGATCCCTTGGAGGAGGAAATGGCAAGCCACTCCAGTATTCTTGCCTGGAGAATCCCATGGACAGAGGAGCCTGGTGAGCTATATTCTATAGGGTTACACAGAGTTGGACATGACTGAAGCAACTTAGCGAGCAAACAGAGATACTGGGGTGAGAATTCTCTAGGTGTATCCTGGTGTATTGGGTTTCCCTAGTGGCTCAGTGGTAAAGAATCCTGTCAATGCAGGAGACCTGGGTTTAATCCCTGGCTCGGGAAGATCTCCTGGAGAAGGCAATGGCAACCCACTCCACTATTTTTGCTGGGAAATCCCATGGACAGGGAGCCTGGTGGGTGACAGTCCATGGGGTCGCAAAAGAGTCAGACAAGACAGAGCAACTAAATAACAAAAACATCCTGGTGTATTATCTTGATGTCAGAACCATCTGGAGGTGTTGTATTGCCTAATTTAAAAGCAAGTGAGATGAAATTAGAACTATTCCTTTTTTCCTGAGGGTACACAGAGATAGGTTTCTCAGAGTAGGTGAGATTGATGACCAAACTGAAAATTTTTTGATATCCAGAATGTGTTGTGGGCTTTATTTTTGATAATTTATTAATAAATGATTTTAAAAAGTGAGTTCTTTCTGGTCATGGCTTGGAATTGGTCTTAACTCCTATCCTTGGCTCCTCGTCCCTGTTCTAGAAACTTCTGGCATGATGAGGAAGACAAACTCAGACAACCCCAATCTGAGGAGAAGACACAGCCCTGTCCTCACGGGGCCCCAGTCTGACCAGTCTGACCGGGGAGACACAGCTCCGCCCTCAGGGAGTTCTCAAGCCCAGTTCCTCTGCATCACGTGAAAGAAACGGAGGGATTCCTCTGTGCTCTGAAGCACCCCCTTATGCTCTGGGCCTGGCTCTCCCTCCCCATCCCAAGGTACCTCCTTGGTTCCCAGCCCGCTCAGTGCGTCAACACTGGATTGCTTTGCTCTGAGCGCTTGTCCCTGGTCCCCAGAAGGTGTCTGGGCATCATCCTCTCTCACCTTGTCTCTCCTGGACCCGGGGAAGCCCGGTGCCTCTTTGAGAGCCTCTCCTTCAAGAGGCAGACTGTACCCCAGCTCTCACACAGCCCTGGGCGGACCTGGGGAGAGGGTGGGACAAGCTGGTCTGTGTGGGGTTCTGGGGGGCTGCTCTGCCCTTTTTGCCCTGGAAAAGGGGCGTGTGGGCAGTGAGAGCTGAGTGGAGGGCCCTGGAGTCTTCTCCCTGCTTGGGGATCTTGGTCAGCAATTCTGATCTGGAGATAGACAGAGAAGTGGGAGGCTCCCTGAGTGTTCTTGAAGTTCCAGAGGTCACTGACCTGGGAGGCAAGGGTCAGCCTGGGGCGAGGCAGGCCAGGGCACACATAGGCACAGGCTGTGTTTCCTTCTGAGCTGAAGGCGCTGCCTGTCCGCAGAGCTGGAGGGTCCCATCCTCATCCCCAGCCAGGTTTCCTTGGCATCCTTGAGGGGAGACCAGGCTCAGAAGCCAGGGAGCTGCAGACCGCCCCCACCCCCACCTCATCCCAGTTTGCCTTCTCTTTTTCTCCACCAGCAGAGCGGTCCTAGGGGGTCCAGCCCAGGCCTTGGAGCCTGGCTCGCCCTGTGCGGATGGAATGATGAAATCTGACTGGGAGACTGGGGGTGGCAGTGAGTGAATTCCTTCTTGGATATCCCTCTCCAAGCTCCCCACCCTTCCTGTCCCCATTCTTTTTTTTTTTTTTTAATTTTAAAAATTGTATTAACTTGTTTCCTTTCATTAGAAAAGCAAAACATGTTAAGAGATTTATCTTCACACTATTCATATGGGAATAAAATGGAAAGAGTCCTGTCTTCACCATTCCCTGACCCTCAGAGGCACTCATCCATCTCCCAAGGGTAATCTCTGTGAGGCTGGGCATGCAGCCTGCCAGGAATTGAGGCACTTGTACACATCCATGCATGATTTAATACATTTGGATTTTAACTAAAATTACAGATTTATGTGCAGTTACACTTCATGGCAAATAGATGGGGAAACAATGGAAACAGTGACAGACTTTATTTTCTCGGGCTCCAAAATCACTGCAGACAGTAACTGTGGCCGTGAAATTAAAGGATGCTTGCTCCTTGGAAGACGAGGTATGACAAACCTAGACAACAGATTAAAAAGCACACACCACTTTGCCAACAAATAGTCAAAGCTGTGGTTTGTCCAATAGTCATGTATGGATGTGAGAGTTGGATCATAAATGAGGCTGAGTACTGAAGAATAGATGCTTTTGAACTATGGTCCTGGAGAAGACTCTTGAAAATCCCTTGGACAGCAAGGAGATCAGACCAGTCAATCCTAAAGGATATCAACCCCGAATATTCATTGGAAGGACTGATGCTGAGGCTGAAGCTCCAATACTTTGGCCGCCTGATGCAAAGAGCCAACTCATTGGAAAAGACCTAACTCACTGGAAGAGACCCTGGGATGCTGGGAAAGATTGAGGGCAGGAGGAGAAGAGGGTGACTGAGATGGTTGGATAACATCATTGACTCAATGGACATAAATTTGAGCAAACTCCGGGAGATGATGAAGGACAGTGAAGCCTGGCATGCTGCAGTCCATGGGGTCCCAGAGTCAGACACAGCTGAGTGACTGAACAGCAACAGGAAGTAATACTGAGAGATCCTGTGTGCCCTTTACCCAGTTTTCCCCAGTGGTAACATCTTGCAAACCTATATTACAGTATCACAACCAAAATGCTGGTATTCATTTCCTGTCCCTATTTTTGACCTTCTCCCAACCTGGTTGTGAAACTGAGAGCAGACCCCAGCTCCCTGCAGGGTCCGATCAGGGTCCAAGTGGAGACAGAAGCCACTCTGTCAAACACAGAAGTGAAGTCTGAGATTCCTAGCATCTCAGAGGTAGAGAGGGATGTGATCTTGCGATTCAGCCAGCCCAATGCCCTCATAGAGGGCAAAAGAGGTTTTTCCAAAACATACGGGAAAAGCCACAGAACAGAGGGCCCAGTGACTGGAACCTGGAAAGATATTTGCTGGGGCGATGTGAGAAAGCATCAGGGTGAGGATGAATGAGGTGGGAGAGGGAAAAGAGATCCAGTGGGGACAGGGGTTGGGGGAGTGGGTGTTTACCCAGAGTATCAGGCCTGCAGGAAAAGAAATCAGAGCATCTGGGATTCTTGGAAGACAGACCTCAGGTAACCCTAGGGGCTCAGCCGTTGGCTTCCTAGGAATGCCGGCCAGTCCGCAGCAGCTTTCATTCAGTGCCTTTGCTCTATAGCCTTGAGTAACTTTGTGCAAGTCATTCCCCCTTCAAGGTCTCAGACTCCACATCTGTAAAAGGAGGCAGATACCCAGCCTTCTCAAAGTACCTTCCACCTCCACATTTCTGCATTCACAGACCCACCGGCCCGATGAATCTCTGACAGACCTTTCTCCATGTGGCATTTCTCATTCTCCCTGTGCCTTTGTGCTTCCGTAAAATGGGAATAAGAAAAAAACACCCATTTCTTAAAGTTGTTGTAAGGAATAGATGAATTAATACATGTAAAGAATTTAGCGCCTGGTACACAGGAGGCTCTTAACAAATGTTACTTAGTAGTAGCAATTAGGAAGGCAGTTGACTGCTACACAGCGGTCCGTGTGGTCTGTAGCCGGTTTTTTTTTTTTTTTTTTAATAAACGCCTTGAGACAAGGGCCTCCATGGGCATTTTATGGGCAGCCTAGCTCTAGGGAAGCCACATCCTGCTCCAGGTGCCACCCACATCCAGGCTGGAGAGTCCAGAGGACCAGGAGACCCCGGCCTGGAAGCTCCTGGAACCTCATGCCAGGACCAGCAAGGCCCATACGGTGTCCCTGTCCAGGATCTCTGGGCCTTGGGTCCCAAAGGGAGAGCGGTACTCTCTCCTTTACTCCCTTCCCCCACAGCTGGAGGCGCTGGGTGAGGGTGGCTGGAGATAGGAGAACAGCGAGAGGCATCCCATGGAGGGCTTTCAAGAGGCCGCCCTGCTTAGGGTCAATATTTGTTCAACTCTTGGGCTGGCGTAGTCCATCACTGCCTCTGGCCCCTCACATTCCTGCCATCGCATCCCTATCTCAGGAACGCGTTCCAATCGACTTGGGGGGACCACGCCCCTTGTCACGGGTCTGCCCTGGTCTGCACCTCCAGCAGATCAGGCTGAAAACTGGAGGCCCCAGGCAGGTGCATGGAAGGTGCAGGCCAGGTACGGGCACCTGCTTCTCCTTGAGGAAGGCCTAGCTTCCGCACCAACTGTGACCAGTGTGAGGGGGTGGCAGGAACTTCTGGCTTCCATGTGAGATTCCTACTTAAATTAGAAAATTATTTCAGCAAACATTTTCTAAACATCTACTGTGTTCCCAAGAGGATACCCCCCAACTAGGACTTCAAGGGGAAAACATTCTTAGGAGACCCCAGTACCAACTCCAATCAGGTTTGCTTAGATATACGTAGACACACAACTAGATATAAAACAGCTTTCACTAGCAGATTTTGTTGTTTAGTTACTAAGTCATGTTCGACTCTTTGTGACCTTATGGACTGTAGCCCGCCTGGCTCCTCTGTCCATGAGATTTCCCGGGCAAGCATACAGGAGTGGGTTTCCTCCTCCAGGGCATCTTCCCCACCCAGGGATGGAATCTGAGTCTCCTGCATTGGCAGGCAGATTCTTTACCACTGAGCCCCTTGTACAGGACTCAAAAACCGAAATCAATTTGCAATTTAAAGACAAAAGAAAAGAATACAAATGATCAATTTCAAAGGGAGGATTTACACCTTAGTGCTGAAACCAAATCATCATTTGCAATGTGAAGAGTGACGGACTACCAGAATGTTTGTTCTGTTGAAGGAGTTCCTGGGGGGGTGGGGTTGGGTTTGCTTGTACTAGACAAAAATGACTCACTAACATACTAAGCTCTGCCTCTGCTCTTTCCTCATTGGCCCAGGACAACTGACTCTAATGAGGCCATGGGCAGTGTGCAGCAAATTAATTTTCTGAGGTTAGCTTGTAGGTGAGAAGGCTCTGGGGGGTGCGTGGGAGGACACAGGACAGGACTAATTCCAGCTAGGGTCTAGCAGTGCCATCCCCTGATCCGTGACAGCCAAATGTCCAGAGCTCTTGATTTTCTCCTATTGCCTCCGTGACTCTTCAATCCAAGGTGAAGATGTGAGCAGGCCAAGTTGGTTCTAACCTTCTTGAGTTGTTATGCTGTCTCCAGGAGGGAAGTTTTATTCATCTTTTATTCATATTTCCCCCTCTTTCCTCCACAAAATGTAGTCCACTTTGCCTATGCTTCCATATCTGGTCTCTCCAGTTTAATTCGTTTCAGACGACTTCAAGATAAAGCTACCTAAAGAATGCCTTAATGTCCCCACTTCTGCTTTACAACTGCACAGTATTCTATTGAGTGGCTGATCTGTCATCTATTCAACCAGTCCTTTGTTGAATTAGATCATTTCCATCTTTAGCCTTCACAAACAATGAGGGGGCGAATAATCTTGTACATGCGTCATTTCACACGTATTAGGTATATCTGTAGCATCAATTCCCAGATCTGGAATTGTTGGTCAAAGGGTATGTGCTTTTGTAACCTTGATACATATTGTCAAATTGTTCTCCAGAGATTGTAATAATTAAGCCTCCTGCGGCAATGGGTGATTGTCAGGATTTCCCCACAGCCCAGCTAACAAAGTATGCTAGCAGATTCTTTTTCTTGAATTTTTGACAATCTGATAGGTGAAAAATTGTATCTTACATGAAATTAAAAGACGCTTACTCCTTGGAAGGAAAGTTATGACCAACCTAGATAGCATATTCGGAGAAGGCAGTGGCAACCCACTCCAGTATTCTTGCCTAGAAAATCCCATGGATGAAGGAGCCTGGTAGGCTGCAGTCCGCGGGGTCGCTAAGAGTTGGGCACGACTGAGCAACTTCACTTTCACTTTTCACTTTCATGCATTGGAGAAGGAAATGGCAACCCACTCCAGTGTTCTTGCCTGGAGAATCCCAGGGACGGGGGAGCCTGGTGGGCTGCTGTTTATGGGGTCGCACAAAGTCGGACACGACTGAAGCAACTTAGCAGCAGCAGCAGATAGCATATTAAAAAGCAGAGACATTACTTTGCCAACAAAGGTCCATCTAGTCAAGGCTATGGTTTTTCCAGTGGTCATGTATGTATATGGGAGTTGGACTATAAAGAAAGCTGAGCACCGAAGAATTGATGCTTTTGAACTGTGGTGTTGAAGAAGACTCTTGAGAATCCCTTGGACTGCAAGAAGGTCCAACCAGTCCATTCTAAAGGAGATCAGTCCTGGGTGTTCATTGGAAGGACTGATGCTGAAGCTGAAACTCCAATACTTTGGCCAGCTGATGTGAAGAACTGACTCATTGGAAAAGACCCTGATGTTGGGAGGGATTAGGGGCAGGAGGAGAAGGGGACAACAGAGGATGAGATGGCTGGATGGCATCACCGACTCGATGGATATGAGTTTGAGTGAACTCCGGAAGTTGGTGATGGACAGGGAGGCCTGGCGTGCTGCGATTCATGGGGTCGCAAAGAGTCGGACACGACTGAGCGACTGAACTGAACTGAACTGATAGTCCTGACTTGGACTTGCTCTTGTTCATGTTTATTAATACAAAGTCAGGCTGAGATAGATGCGGTGCTCTGTCCGGAGTGGAGAATTTCCCAGGGCTAAGCTGTCGGGGCAAGACCTGTGCTGTTGATCTTATTTGCTTTAACCTGTGGACAGCTGGCTCCAAGGAGAGTCTCTAACCACAGCAGGACCCACCCAAGTCATCTTCAAAGCTGAAGGCACCTGGAAAAGCTACACTGGATTACTTGTGGATGGGTGGGATGGGGCCTTGGTGTATCAATTTAGAGCTCTCCCCTGGGACATAGCCACGTTCTTGGAACGTCACACCAGTGGGGAAGTTTCCCTGAGGTTGAACCTCCTCCACCAAAGACCATGTATGGGAGAATCACAAGATGGGAGGCGCCAATGAAGGACTGGGTGTTAAGCCCCCTTTGGTTTCCCTGCAACTACAGTACCCACGGTGTCTCTTGGGACCAGAGACCCTGTAAAAAGAGAGAACAAGATGAATTTCATGATTTGTTCTATGTGACCAGATGATCACTACTTGCTCCAGATGATCACTACTCTTCCCTGAGAAGAGAGAGGAGAGGAGAGAAACCAGAGGCAACCTGACCCTAAATAGGTGTGCCCAGCATTGCTGGGATCTGGTTGGCTCTGAGAAGGTCCAGTGAGGATCCTCTCCCCCTGGAACCTGCCTGAATGTTCAAATGCTGGTCCTCCCTGCTTCCAAACTGTTGTGGTCTTTACTACAGTGCCCTGGCCCTCAGCCTGAAACCCCAGAGCAGGTTAGTTTGAGATGTGTGGGTCAGTCCTCTAGAATGTCTGGGTGGAAGAACCTTGGGCAGAAAACAGCTCAGACTTAGAACATAAAACCTCAGAGTGGAAGGGACTCTGTATCTAGTTCCTTTATTGTACGACTAGGGATAGAGAGTCACAGGTAGGGTGAGGAACTTATCCAAGGTCACTCAACTAGCAGATGGCGGAGTCAGGTCAAGAAGTAAGCAGACTCCTCGGCCGGCCCTCTCTGAGCTCTGTTCTAAGGGCTGGGGGCTTAGCCACAGGACAAGCCCACACACCCTTTTCTGGCTGAGTGTGGCTGTTCAGGATGAATGTCACTGCTGCTGCTGTAGCCATCACTGCCTGGGTGACCACCAGCTCATGCAGGACCCCCCAGAGGCCAGGGTGGACAAGGGGGTTTACAGGGCCCACTCTTGGCATGCCCAGATTTGTTTCCTGCCTGCTTTTAACTGCAGAGAAACAGAGAGCACCCCTGGCTTCCTCCTTCTGCCTCCCTCCCTTCTCCACACATGAGGAGAGGGGGGCAGGTGTAGGCATCGACCTTCCCAGAAGTCAGCCTAATCCCTTTGCCTGTCTTGGGAAAGCTCTTAATGAGGAGTGCTCCAAAGAGTGGGGGCAGGGAGGGGGCCTTCCTCCTCTGATAGTGCGTGGAATTTCTGAAAAGCCCCTCTCTTAAGATGTCAAGCCCCAAGCCTATTTGCTAAGACTTGGACTCAAGGAAACAGGAACCCAGGAACTAGGCATGGGACAAGGGAAACCCCTTTAGGCCAGGGTGAGATGCATCCCTCAAGCCCTTCCTCTTTGCCATCTGGATTGGTTGCCTTCTCTCCAAAATCCCCACCTTTGCTCATGTTCTTCCTTCCCCTGGGAATTCATCTCCTCTGCTGTCTGCCTGCTCCACCCTGCTCATCCTGGAGGGCCAGCTTCATCTACCTCCTCAGAAACTTTCTCCGACCTCTGCAGCCCAGTGAGATTTTCCCTTTTGGAACCCTCCATTGCTTGGACATAGATGTGGCTCAGTAGACCCTCATTAACTAGAATTTATTAAGCACCTAATATATGTCAGTGTCTTGGGCTATTCTCTGCCCCCTTCACCCACCCCCGGGAAGGATTTGAGTGCTAGTAGCTGGAGAGGGCAGTGGCACCCCACTCCAGTACTCTTACCTGGAGAATCCCGTGGATGGAGGAGCCTGGTAGGCTGCAGTCCATGGGGTCGCGAAGAGTTGGATAGGACTGAGCAACTTCACTTTCACTTTTCACTTTCATGCACTGGAGAAGGAAATGGCAACCCACTCCAGTGTTCTTGCCTGGAGAATCCCACGGATGGAGGAGCCTGGTGGGCTGCTGTCTATGGGGTCGCACAGAGTCAGACACCACTGAAGCGATTTAGCAGCAGCAGCAGCAGCAGCAGCAGCAGCAGCTGATATGGGAGGTGATCCCACAGCAGCAGCAGCAGCAGC